>NC_069501.1:880533391-880883293 GCF_027579735.1 Bombina bombina | reverse complement strand
TAGCGGAATGCAGACATAAATACACTTTCAACCTATCTAGAATGGAAAAGGAAGCCATTATAGCTCTACAGAACAATAAATAAATTGTCATTAATAATTCAGACAAGGGGAGAAGTGTTGTAATCATGGACAGATGTGCATATGTGGCTGAAGCCGTGAGGCAATTGAGCGACCCAGAGACGTATTTATGTCTAGGTGGAGACCCTACTGAATGCTTTAGGGCACAACTTGTGGGCCTTCTGAATAACAGTGTTGAAATGGGCTATATAGATAAGAGTGTGGGGCAAACAAGATATGCTGGTTTGGAGAAAAAAAAGTTAAGTATAAGTTGAGGGGTATATAATCGTGTAATCCGTGTAAATTCAGTGATAAAATGTCTTAACCTATAGAGTGCTTAGGTGCTTATGCTAAAGTGTAAATATAAAACAAGTGTTAACTTAAAAATATATATGGTTTTTTTATTCAATATTGTGTGTGAATCAATGGGTAAGTGTTTACTGATGCATGTGCAACTAGGAAAAAGAGTGAATAATCCTCAGATTAACTAAACCTACTTACATATTCAACCTAAGATAACCTCAGATGTGTGTTTAAAGTGAAAAATGCATCAAAGTGATTATTTCCTAAATAATGAGCTGGTAGTAACACAATATGTCTGTTGACTAATATCGATCAAATATAGTCAATTGTGTGAAAAAAGGGGATACCATGGTAAATGGTTACTTTTATGTAACAATTAATATAACAATTAGCGTTATTAATATATATATATATATATATATATATATATATATATATATATATATAATGTGAGCAGAAGGAAGCGCACTCCAAAGGGCTTGTTAAATATTCACCTTTATTTTGTGAACGTTTTCGAGCTTATACAGCTCGTCCTCAGACAGGCAAAGTATGAACAGTTACACTTACCACCACCGTGACTAAATACCCATCATACCGCAACGTCACGCTCTACACGTTGGACACACCCCCAAAGGGGAGCGGTCGGCCGTGTCAGTGCGGCGAAGCAATATGAACCCAAGCCCTTTGGAGTGCGCTTCCTTCTGCTAACATTGAATATTACCTTTGCTGCACCCAAGGCCTGGTTTTGGAAGTTAGGAGTGCACTTTGTCTATATATATATATATATATATATATATATATATATATATATCAAAGTTCATAAATGGAAACAATAAGATAATCTGAAAATAAGGAATAAATCTATTTCAGCAAGTTTCTTAGCTATTCCAGAAAAAATGGCAATGAATACAGAAAATAAACAATTTAATATTGACAGTATAGTAACAATCAATTGATCTACAATACACAAAAGAGCTCTGTTTAAAAATTCTTACAATCAATTAATAAGACTTTATAATCATTCCTAAAAATGCATGCTAAAAAATAACATAATAAAAAATAATTATATAAAAAATAGAAAAGACAAAAAATAGGAGTATCTCTCTAAGTAAAAAATAATATTTAAAAATGTAAAAAATATCACAATTGAAAAAATGACATCTCTTGAGTGCTGCAATATGTCATACAACTTTTGATCTGTTTCTTGTGATAAATAAGGTCACTTTTGATATATATGTGAATAACCAGTTCCTTGTGAGTTCCACTGGATATACAGGGAGTGCAGAATTATTAGGCAAATGAGTATTTTGACCACATCGTCCTCTTTATGCATGTTGTCTTACTCCAAGCTGTATAGGCTCGAAAGCCTACTACCAATTAAGCATATTAGGTGATGTGCATCTCTGTAATGAGAAGGGGTGTGGTCTAATGACATCAACACCCTATATCAGGTGTGCATAATTATTAGGCAACTTCCTTTCCTTTGGCAAAATGGGTCAAAAGAAGGACTTGACAGGCTCAGAAAAGTCAAAAATAGTGAGATATCTTGCAGAGGGATGCAGCACTCTTAAAATTGCAAAGCTTCTGAAGTGTGATCATCTAACAATCAAGCGTTTCATTCAAAATAGTCAACAGGGTCGCAAGAAGCGTGTGGAAAAACCAAGGCGCAAAATAACTGCCCATGAACTGAGAAAAGTCAAGCGTGCAGCTGCCAAGATGCCACTTGCCACCAGTTTGGCCATATTTCAGAGCTGCAACATCACTGGAGTGCCCAAAAGCACAAGGTGTGCCATACTCAGAGACATGGCCAAGGTAAGAAAGGCTGAAAGACGACCACCACTGAACAAGACACACAAGCTGAAACATCAAGACTGGGCCAAGAAATATCTCAAGACTGATTTTTCTAAGGTTTTATGGACTGATGAAATGAGAGTGAGTCTTGATGGGCCAGATGGATGGGCCCGTGGATGGATTGGTAAAGGGCAGAGAGCTCCAGTCCGACTCAGACGCCAGCAAGGTGGAGGTGGAGTACTGGTTTGGGCTGGTATCATCAAAGATGAGCTTGTGGGGCCTTTTCGGGTTGAGGATGGAGTCAAGCTCAACTCCCAGTCCTACTGCCAGTTTCTGGAAGACACCTTCTTCAAGCAGTGGTACAGGAAGAAGTCTGCATCCTTCAAGAAAAACATGATTTTCATGCAGGACAATGCTCCATCACACGCGTCCAAGTACTCCACAGCGTGGCTGGCAAGAAAGGGTATAAAAGAAGAAAATCTAATGACATGGCCTCCTTGTTCACCTGATCTGAACCCCATTGAGAACCTGTGGTCCATCATCAAATGTGAGATTTACAAGGAGGGAAAACAGTACAACTCTCTGAACAGTGTCTGGGAGGCTGTGGTTGCTGCTGCATGCAATGTTGATGGTGAACAGATCAAAACACTGACAGAATCCATGGATGGCAGGCTTTTGAGTGTCCTTGCAAAGAAAGGTGGCTATATTGGTCACTGATTTGTTTTTGTTTTGTTTTTGAATGTCAGAAATGTATATTTGTGAATGTTGAGATGTTATATTGGTTTCACTGGTAAAATAAATAATTGAAATGGGTATATATTTGTTTTTTGTTATGTTGCCTAATAATTATGCACAGTAATAGTCACCTGCACACACAGATATCCCCCTAAATTAGCTATAACTAAAAACAAACTAAAAACTACTTCCAAAACTATTCAGCTTTGATATTAATGAGTTTTTTGGGTTCATTGAGAACATGGTTGTTGTTCAATAATAAAATGAATCCTCAAAAATACAACTTGCCTAATAATTCTGCACTCCCTGTAAACTTTCCTATGATTTAGTTAGAAGGCAGTGGTCATGTAAATGTTAATCTCTTTAGGATTTTTAACACTGACCGTTATTACAGATGATGAAAGTCAGTTATTTTCAAGCTCTAAGTAACTTATTAATAGTTGAGATCTCAACGTGTGCTCAATAATACAATATAACTCTTGCTGGTAACAATGAAGTTTTTTTTAAAAAAAAGTCAATCATTATTATTTGCTGTTTACAGGTACACGCTACTTGTTAAGTGTAGTGAAGATGTTTTTTATTTATTTTTTTATTTTTAAGAGCTTTATTTGAAAACAAATGTGTACAGAGATATATGCACCACAAGTGCCAGTTCGAGTTATACAATTTCCACCACTACATTCAACACATGAGTACATAGAGCAGAGAATAAATTCACACACAAGTAGAGGGCACATGTGACCTTAATAGTAGCCATGGTCGTTTGTCATGGTGCAAAATAAAAATAAAAGTGTAAGCTCTATCTTTTCCAGTTTCCCTTACCACTTTACATTCTGCTAAATCTGGAGGGGTATATATTTAATAGTTATTAAAGTATTATTAAATTGAAGCGACATACTATATAGTTATATTGGTAACAATATAAGGGAAAAATAGAAAGGAAAGAAAAAAAAAGGAAAAAAAGGATTAACGAGTCAGGCCAGGGGCAGGGCCCCGCGTGTTAGGCATCTAGGGGAGGGGCCATCCCCAGCTCAGGGGCAGGAAGAATGAGGCCGGCAAAAAGGCGTACAGTTTCAGCCCAGAAGGGCCAGGTACTCATCTAGAGGGCAGGTGTTCCCCCACTCCACATCTGGAGTAAAATTTCATGAACATCAAGTTTTGCTATGAGCATGTAATGATATCTCTCCAGCCGCAGGAGGCCGCGAACTCTCAGTTTCCAGTCGCCCAATGAGGGCACAACTGTTGATTTCCAATGGGCGGGGATCAGAGCTTTTGCACCCATCAGCATATACATAAGTAGGGTCTTTTTTACTGGGTTTTGTATGCGGTACAGAAAATGAAAGAGCAAGGACTCCGGAGCTCTGGGAATATCCATCTCCAGGATCCGTGTCATCTCTCCCCAGACATCTCTCCAATAATTTTCAATAAGGGGACAATCCCACCAAATATGCAGAATCGAGCCCACCCCCCCACAGCCCCTCCAGCACCGGTCAGCACGTGAGCAGAGACCGAGACCCCCCGGGTAGCCCTAAACACACACCGCCAGTCTTGCATTGTCAGTTCAGTGCCTAACTCTCTATGCCACAGGCCAACAGAGGACGGGGGCGGACTGTCTCTGGGGAGTAGGAGCAATTTGTAGATCTTGGAGGTCAGGTTTCATGGAGTAGTTAGCTGTGTGCACAAAGATTCGAAAGGAGTAAGGTCCCTAAGAAATTGTCGATTATGTCTATGAGTGGATATGAAGTGGCGTATCTGTAGGTACATATACCAGGACAACGGGCGGTCCGGGTAGGACTCCAGCACCTCTTGCCTCGTCCTAAGTCTCCCATTGTCCAAGAAAGAGTAGATATAGTTGCTACTCAAGGGTCCCGGCAAACAGGAGACCATGAATTGCAAAGTAATGTCCGGGTGTTCGTAGACCGGTGTCAGCGGGGAGTAGTTAGTGGTGATGTGCGATTCAGTACGAGTCACTCTGTCCCACTCACAAAACAGCTCCTCCGTAAGAGGAAATTTGGAGATGCATTTTGGCCTGTGTGGGACGGGACCCCATAATAGGGCAGCCAAGTCCCCAGTGCCAAGAATGGAGGAATCAATACTTATCCAATCCTTTTGTGCATTTCTCTGGCACCACTCCACCGCTCTCTGGAGCAGGACAGCCCTTCTGTATAGGAACAGGTTGGGAAGTCCCAAACCACCACCCTCTCTAGGCAGGTACATCATCTTTCTATTCACTCTGGGTCTGATGTCCTTCCAGACATACTCCTTGATCAGCTGTTGGAGTCTCGGGAGAAAAGAGTGAGGGAGAGGGATCGGGATCGTTTGAAAGAGGTACAGAATCCTGGGTAGGACATTCATCTTCACCACATTTATTCTTCCCAGCCAGGAGATCATTTTATGTCTCCAGGCTGAGAGATCGCGTGAAATTTCTGCTCTGAGAGATACATAGTTGGCTTCGAATAAGTCAGAAAGGGATGCCGTAATAGTTATGCCTAGGTATTTCAGGGATTTTGACTTTATCATAAAGGGGCAATGGTTGTGCAACCAAGTCATGGTTGTAGTGGGCACAGCAATTCCCAACAGCTCTGATTTAGTATTGTTCAGAAGAAAGTGGGAGACCCTCCCATAACGTTTAAATTCGTCCAGTAGGGCCGGTATCGATGCTTCCACTTCTGTTAATGTAAACAGCAAATCGTCAGCGTACATAGCGATTTTATGTTCCTTTGTCCCCACCCTCAGCCCCTTTATCAAGCCATTTGCTCGGATGTTACAGGCCAGTGCCTCTATCGAGATGGCAAACAGCAGGGGCGACAACGGGCACCCCTGCCTAGTACCATTCGTGATGGAGAAGGGTTCAGAGAGAATATTATTTACTCTGATTTGTGCTGTGGGCGTGGAGTATAAGGCAAAGACCATCTTCACAAAGTTTTTTAGTTATCGCCAAAGCCCATCCTCCCCAGTGCGTGTTTAAGGAATTGCCAATTCACCCTATCGAATGCCTTTTCGGCATCTGTCGATAGTAGGGCTAGTGGGGTTTTGTTACTTGAGGCGTACAACATAATTTGTAAGATTTTGATGGTATTGTCCCTCGCCTCCCTCCCGGGTACAAACCCCACCTGATCTAATGATATCAGCAAGGGGAGGAATCTGTTTACCCTGTTGGCCAGGACTTTTGCTATAATTTTGACGTCCTTATTGAGAAGTGAGATTGGGCAATAACTTTGTGGTCTGTTGGGAGGTTTTTCTGTCTTTGGTATCACCGTTATATATGCTGCGAGCATGGAGGCCGGTAGAACCCCCGTCTCTGGCAGCTCATTGATAAGCTTTTGGAGAAGTGGCAACAATATAGGCGAGAATTGTTTGTAGTATTTAGCCCCAAACCCGTCAGGGCCGGGGCACTTGCCGTTAGGCAAGTCAGCTAAAGCTCTCTGCACCTCTTCCAAGGACAAGGGGGATTCCAAAAAGTCTGAAGCGTCACTCTCTATTCTTGTTAGTTGTGTTTGATGCAGGTAGTTTTGAACGCCGGGCATATTACCATGGCACTCACCTGGATTAGTAGACAGTGTTTCTTTCAGATTGTATAATGTGTTATAGTAAGACCTGAAGGCCTCCGCTATCTTAGGGCTGTCTCTGTAAGTGTTATTGTCACTGTCCACTATAGTGTGTACGTGTGATTTGAGTTGTGCTCGGCGTAGTGCCCTTGCCAACAGTTTGCCCGCCTTGTCACCTCCCTCATAGTACCTTTGTTTAAGACAAAAGGCTTTCCGCTGGTCATCCTCCTGCAAGTGATGCTTGAAGTCAAGTCTAGCCTGAGTCAGTTGCATTTCAAGGTCAAGATCGTGTGGTCTGTTTGTGTTGGGTCTCTAAGCTAGAAATGTTCTGTAGAAGGCGGTTATATGTTTCACGACTCTGTTTGACCAATCTGGCCTTATGTTTGATGAAATGGCCCCTCATAACGCACTTGTGTGCCTCCCAGGTTGTAGTCTGTGCGACATCCTTCAAAGTATTTAAAGTAAAGTATTCTTTTAGCAACGTCTCTAAGTCATCTGTGATTAGTTGGTTACTAAGAAGTGCTTCGTCCAGGCGCCAGATATACGGGGTATCTGGTCTGTCAGGCCAAACCATCTCGCAGGAGACTGCTGCATGATCAGACCATGTGATAGCAGAGATGTCACTACGCTTAACGTACGCGATGCCTTGTGAGTCTGTATAGAAATAGTCAATACGCGAGTACTTTTTATGGGGGCTGGAATAGTACGTATAGTCTAAGTCAGTCGGGTGCCAAGTGCGCCAAACATCATGTAAAAGGTGTTTTTTCAAGACCGTGGCAACCCGTTTCAGAACGGTGCTGGAGACACATGACACCCCGTTAGAGGTGTCCAGTTTGGGGCACATAGGAACATTAAAATCTCCCCCTAGGATTACTACTCCCCTGGACAGCTCTGAGAGTTTGTTGGAGACAGTTTTAAAAAAATCCGTATTGTGCTGCGTTGGGGGCATATATATTAGATAGGGTGATCTCCCTACCGTACAAGAGGCCAACTAATATAAGCAACCTGCCCTCTCTATCTCTCTTGACCTCCCGCGGCTGGAAATGGACCCTATGGTGTATTAAAATGCCCACCCCATTATGTCTAGAGGGCCCCGAGGCGAAGAAAGCTGTGGGGTATGTAGGATTATGCCATTTTGGTTCACTAGCCTTCTAAAAGTGGGTTTCCTGCAGGAAGATAATATCTCCCTGCAGCTGCCGTAATTCCCTGGAAACAATTGATCTCTTCCCGGGGTTGTTTAGACCCTTCACATTTATTGTGATAAACTTGAGGGGGTGGTTAGTAGCCAGATATTGTGGGGGATCATTGCTACGTCCAATAGGGGATCAAAAAATTGCAGGGAGAAGAGAAAAAACGAGTAAAAAAGAAAAACGAGCCACAGTAGGCTTAGAAACCCCCACCTCCCCAGACGTAAGGGGTGCAAGCAAGTTGGCGTTGGGCCTCCGCCCCTGGCCTTCATGGAAGAGAAAAAAAAGTAAAACAAAAAGGGAGGATAAAATAAAAGGTTCCCTCTTCTTTACCCGAAGGAAAAAAGAGGGTCTGAAGATTCGGTTCTAATCAGCTGAACCAGCAGCCAAAGCTAAACTAGTCGCTTGAGAGGGTATATGCCTAAGGGCTGCCCTAAGAGGTGGAATGTAAGGTGTAGGCTAATCAGTACTATTCCATACAATATTAACATAAATATGAACATAACAATTTATAACACTGAAACATTAGAGTTGTAAATGCTTAAATAACAAGAGTGATATATGAGCACTATGAAAAGTGCTTTGTAAGTTGTTATATATGGACCGGGGGTTTATGGGGGGAGAAGGAAGAGAAAGGAGAGGGAATAGGAAAAGAGTGAGAAAGGTAATGGTAGGAGAGAGGGGGAGGAAAGGTAAGAGAGTGGAAGAAGGGGGAGAGTAAGGGGTGGAAAAGAAGAGGAAAAGGGGAGGAGGGGGCGGGGAGGGGGAGGGATCAGAGGGAAAGGGAAGAAGGGGAAGAAGGAGGGGGGGGAGGGGGGGACAAAAGGGAGGGGATCGAGTCAGCTTACATAAATCGCAATCGCAGCCAATGGGATTGAACTTGATTCTGAATGGCTGATTCCATCAGCCAATCAGAATATTCCTACCTTAATTCCGATTGGCTGATAGAATCCTATCAGCCAATCAGAATTCGAGGGACGCCATCTTGGATGACGTCATTTAAAGGAACCGTCATTCATCGTTCAGTCGTCGGCCAGGATGGATGTTCCGCGTCGGAGGTCTTCAGGATGCTGCCGCTCCGCTCCGGATGGATGACGATAGAAGATCCCGCTTGGATGAAGACTTCAATCGGATGGAAGACCTCTTCTGCCCCGCTTGGATGAAGACTTCTACCGGATGGAGGACCTCTTCTTGCTCCGCTTGGATGAAGAATTTGGCTCGGCTGGGTAAAGACGACTCAAGGTAGGGAGATCTTCAGGGGCTTAGTGTTAGGTTTATTTAAGGGGGGTTTGGGTTAGATTAGGGGTATGTGGGTGGTGGGTTGTAATTTTGGGGGGGTATTGTATGGTTTTTTTTACAGGCAAAAGAGCTGAACTTCTTGGGGCATGCCCCGCAAAGGGCCCTGTTCAGGGCTGGTAAGGTAAAAGAGCTTTGAACTTTAGTTATTTAGAATAGGGTAGGGCATTTTTTTTATTTTGGGGGTCTTTGTTATTTTATTAGGGGGCTTAGAGTAGGTGTAATTAGTTTAAAATTGTTGTAATATATTTCTAATGTTTGTAAATATTTTTTTATTTTTTGTAACTTAGTTCTTTTTTATTTTTTGTACTTTAGTTAGTTTATTTCATTGTAGTTATTTGTAGGTATTGTATTTAATTAATGTATTGATAGTGTAGTGTTAGGTTTAATTGTAGGTAATTGTAGGTATTTTATTTAATTAATTTAATGATAGTATAGTGTTAGGTTTAATTGTAACTTAGGTTAGGATTTATTTTACAGGTAATTTTGTACTTATTTTAACTAGGTAACTATTAAATAGTTCTTAACTATTTAATAGCTATTGTACTTGGTTAAAATAAATACAAAGTTACCTGTAAAATAAATATAAATCCTAAAATAGCTATAATATAATTATAATTTATATTGTAGCTATATTAGGATTTATTTTACAGGTAAGTATTTAGCTTTAAATAGGAATAAGTTATTTAATAAGAGTTAATTTATTTCGTTAGAATAAAATTATATTTAACTTAGGGGGATGTTAGGGTTAGGGTTAGAATTAGCTTTAGGGGTTAAAAAATTTATTAGAATAGCGGTGAGCTCCGGTCGGCAGATTAGGGGTTAATTATTGTAGGTAGCTGGCTGCGACGTTGTGGGGGGCAGGTTAGGGGTTAATAAATATAATATAGGGGTCGGCGGTGTTAGGGGCAGCAGATTAGGTGTACATAAGGATAACGTAGGTGGCGGCGCTTTGCGGTCGGCAGATTAGGGGTTAATAAGTGTAGGTAGGTAGCGGCGACGTTGTGGGGTCAGGTTAGGGGTTAATAAATATAATATAGGGGTCGGCGGTGTTATGGGCAGCAGATTAGGGGTACATAAGTATAACGTAGGTGGCGGTCGGCAGATTAGGGGTTAAAAAATTTAATTGAGTGGCGGCGATGTGGGGGGACCTCGGTTTAGGGGTACATCGGTAGTTTATGGGTGTTAGTGTACTTTAGAGTACAGTAGTTAAGAGCTTTATGAACCGGCGTTAGCCCAGAAAGCTCTTAACTCCTGACTTTTTTCTGCGGCTGGAGTTTTGTCGTTAGATTTCTAACGCTCACTTCAGACACGACTCTAAATACCGGAGTTAGAAAGATCCCATTGAAAAGATAGCATACGCAATTGACGTAAGGGGATCTGCGGTATGGAAAAGTCGCGGCTGAAAAGTGAGCGTTAGACCCTTTTTTTAATGACTCCAAATACCGGCGGTAGCCTAAAACCAGCGTTAGGAGCCTCTAACGCTTGTTTTCACGGCTACCGCCAAACTCCAAATCTAGGCCTATGACCGTAGTGAATACCATCCTAATACCGAGTGGGAGTCCTATGGAAATTAAATACAGATTTGATGAGAGGACATGATTGCATTCTGTATGGGGCGTTATGCACCATTCTAGCCTTACGAGAGTTTTTGTGCTACGGGTGGCTTTCTTCCTTTTTTCTTCCTTTTTTTTTTTCCTTTTTCTTTTTTCTCCTTTTTTCATTCATTTGTCACTTTTCTCTTTTCTTTTTCTTGGTTCTTTTTCTTTTCCTTTGTTCTTTTTTGTTTTTTCTTCCTTTTTCTTCTTTTTCCTTGTTCGTCCTTCCCCTCCCTCCTCCCCCCCTTTTTTCCCCTCCCCCCCCTTTTCCCTTCCCCCTCCCACCCCCCTCTTTCCTTCCTCCCCCCCCCTTTTTTTCCCTTTTGTCTTTTGGATCTGGTCTTCTTAGTTTTGGATATTACTATGAAGGCTCTATGTATAATTTAAGAGCCGGTAATTTGGGAGTTCTGCATGGAGTCACAATTGTTTTTAAACATTTTTAGTTACACAATAACTTAGGTACACATTAGTGCACTATCATTTAATTTTTATTACATGCCCGTTTTCAAATTCTGCGGACACCCTAATGAGGAGTTATGGACCCTACACATATAAATCTTTATATTTTTTAGCTTTAGTGGCTGGTTGGGTCAATTACCAGAGACTGGCCTTTCCTCTCCTTTTTTTTTCTCTTAGTGTAGGTAGGGTTGGATATATGGAATAATTGAGAAATTAGTTTTTCCCTTTTTTCCTTTTTTCCCTTTTTTCCTTTTTGCTTGTAATGCCAGAGGATACACAATAATAATTTTTTTCTTAGGGGTTTGTGTCCTTGATTAATTAATTTTATTAATCTTTTAAAAATTTTTGATGGACGTTATACGATATTTGTGTTAGCTGGTTTTTCATTTTTAGTTACCTGATGGTTTATTTATTTATGTTTTAGCGTATGATTAGTATCATTCTCTAAGATACATATTGCGGTGGATGAGATTTGATGGCTTTAACATACGAGGTTTAAAACAGTAAATGCCATTTTTTACAATTTTCATATCTGTTAAATGTCATGGGTAAATGTCTCTTTTCTCCTTACCTACGAGAAAGTAGGTGTGCGCTGAGGGGGTGTGTATACATTATGCGGTAAACCAATGAGTAGGTAGTAGGTATGTTTGGAGGGGGCGTTGAGGTGCTCCAATAAGAAAATAGATGCCCTTTGATTACTATCTAACACGCTCACAAACGATGACGCTTTGTTTTGTTTACCCTGTCTCCTTGACTACGTGTAGGATTATCCAATGGATGGCTTTAGGAGGCGGGTAAGAATGACTTGAGCGATATAAGCACTTAGTTAGATACAAGTGAAATAGACGAACCAATATTTTAGACATAAGATTTGATGCTTGGATATGTAAATAGTGTGTATAGCGATGGATTGTATGTTGCTTGGTTTATGTGATTCAGTGACTCGATCCTCTCTTTGGTTATTTAACGTGTATAGGGGAGTTACCCTTTGTGACGCTTTGATTGTTTTGGGGTGGGACTGTCCATTTCTCCTGATGGGGGTGTCATGCAGTTTGCAAGTTAGCATTATATGTCATTATTGGGGCAATTTTTAAGTGTTTTAATTTTAAATTTACACATTGAGATTTCACTTAGGTTTTTGCTGTTTAACAAGCAGTTTATTATCACTCTTTTTAAGAATACACATAGAAGAACATTTTGAAGATACACTTACACGTATTGGTTTTGACCTAGATTTTGCACACATTCTCCAGTGATTGGAGGTTCAATTGGGGAGGGTTTTGTATGCCTTTATAAGTCTGTTTGGTTATAGTGTTCACTTGTCAGAGGAAGGGACGTGTGTGTCCCGAAACGTCACATATATTTATTAAATCTTTGAAGTCTGAAGCCCAGAGAGTGCTTTATTTCTCTTTTGCATATATATATATATATATATATATATATATATATATATATATATATATATACATACATATATATATATATATATATATATATATATATTAATAACGCTAGTTGTTACATTGTTACATAAAAGTAACCATATACCATTTACCATTGTATCCCCTTTTTCACACAATTCACTATGATATTTGATCGATCGATATTAGTCAACAGACATATTGTGTTACTACCAGCTCATTATTTAGGATAGAGTCACTTTGATGCATTTTTCACTTTACGTTTAAACACACATCTGAGGTTATCTTAGGTTGAATATGTAAGTAGGTTTAGTTAATCTGAGGATTATTCACCCTTTTTCCTAGTTGCACATGCATCAGTAAACACTTACCCATTTTTCACACACAATATTGAATAAAAAAAACCCATATATATTTTTAAGTTAACACTTGTTTTATATTTGCACTTTAGCATAAGCACCTAAGCACTCTATAGGTTAAGACATTTTATCACTAAATTTAAGTGGATTACACGATTATATACCCCTTGACTTACTTTTAACTTTTTTTCTCCAAACCAGCATATCTTGTTTGCGCCACACTCTTTCTGTGTTATATATTTGACTATTACAAATTAACTTGGGATAATTTGTTTTGTAAGATAGGCAGTGTTTGGTCTTTGGGTTTCCTGGAAGATATATTATTGTATCTTTGCTCTATAGATAAGAGCACCTTTAGCGACCTGGTTGTGGACCATCCAGTTATGCCCATATTCCACCATGTCCTGAAGGTCCACAAGAGCCTAGTAAATGTAAAAGGCACACCAATTGTGGCGGGCATAGGGTCTCTACTGGAACCATAATCTAACTGGGTTGACCAATTTCTACAACCACTTGTAAACAGACTCCCCAGATACATCAGCGATACAACACATGCAGTGACTAAGATGGAAAACATAGAATTGGGAAGTGAGTACAGCTGGCTAGCGATTGAGGTTGTCTCGCTGTAATCAAGTATCTCTCATCGTTTTTGCCTAAGGGCCATCAAATTCTTCCTTGACTTATATACAGAACTGGCTGAAGGTCTTAAACAATATGTTGTTGAAATTGTAACAATTTTTAGAGTAGAATTTCTTTATGTTGCAGGGGAGTTGCTATCTTCAGAGACGTGGGACCACTATGGGGGCAAAATTTGCCTGCTCCTATGCCAACCTCTTTATGGGGTGGTGGGAGCTGTTCCACGTCTATAGAGATGACAACCCTTTCTCTTCCCAGATTGCTAGTTATATACACTATTTTGATGATCTTTTGATCATCTGGCCTGGCAATACAAACATGGCTCAGGATTTTGTACAACATTTGAATAATAATGATGTAGAGATCCGCTTTACCTTTGAATTGAACAAAAACATGATTAACTTTTTGGACATTACTTTCATTTTGGATGTTGTCTCAGCTAGGGTGGTCTCCACTCTCTACAGGAAACCCATAACGGGAAACTCGCTTTTACATGCCAAGAGCAATCACCTCAAGCATGTGTTTGGGGGAATTGCGAAGGGACAATTTATGCACATAAAGCGGAACTGTACCATGGAGGGGAATTTCCTGAGCGAGAGTAGAGAGCTTACTAGATGACTACAACAAAGTGGCTACCGCAAGAAGGTTGTGCTAGGTGCCTTTGCCTAGGTTCAGAAAATGGACAGAAAATCACTATTTAAAAGTAAACAAGTAAAACATCTAGAAACAGCAGAGCAGAACAAAAATAAACCCATCTTTGTGACGGCATTCTCAAACCAGTATAGGGAAGTATGCTCCATAATTAAGAAAAATCTACCCATTTTAATGGGAGATAGTAACCTGAGATCGTATATAGAAAAGGGATGCAAACGTGTATACAAAAACAATCTCTCTCTGGGCAATCTCTTGTCTCTTAGCCTCCTGAGAGAGAACAGGTTAGCTAGCTCTTGGTTACGCCATAAAGGCACCTATAGATGCAGCAAGAGATCTTGTGGCTCATGTGATCATGTAAATGTTGCAGACAAGTTCTACTCTGCTGACCACTCAGAGGAATACAAGACAAAGGGCTGTGTAAATTGCACCAGTAAATTCATCGTATACCTGATTTACTGCATGATCTGCTCTAGGCAGTATGTGGGTAGAACCACAGATTTAAGGAACACCTTTCATATATCTCTGGTGAGCGAGCATTTTTGGCTTGGGCCAAACACTTTATGGATGTGCACCATGGCAACGTTGGGTCCTTTAGGTGGCAGGCTATTGAACAAATAGTGAGACCACCTAGAGGTGGCGAAAAAGTACAGATTTTGAGTCAACAAGAGATCTTTTGGATCCACAAATTGGATAGCCTGCTACCTAGGGGATTCAACTTCAAATTCGATATTATTAACTATTGGCAGAGATAAAGTCTGGATTCTAACACCGTGATGTACATGTAATCCCCTCTTTTACTCTGCTAAATGTGAATATATATACTTTTATAAATATTAATTAAATCTCAGAGTACATAAAAGTATCAAAATACTGCAATCTACATCCACTAAAGTTATATATAATATGCATCGCCAGAAATTTAAAATGGCACTTAGCATAGGCAATTGGTCTTTTGTCCTGTAGCAGCTGGGGTCAGGAAAGTGGCCAGTAAAGTTTAGCCACCCTGGGACTTGGTTATGGATTCATTATCTGCTCCTGAGCATAGTTGCCCATCTTTAAATCTAGGCATTTAAATGACTTCCAATTAGTTAATAGAGGTACAGTGACTTTTAACCATCTCTTAGCATGTGTGTATATATGTATCCAGCTATATGTTGGTGGGCAATGGCATGTCTATATTACCATCTGTTAGTGAGTTAACTTAAAACTAATTTGAGAGATCTGATGTATAACACATTAGAACATGGTAGACTCACCAATATAAATAGGATATATACATTTTTACCTTGTTTTACTGTGAGGTTTAGGTTCAGTAACTATCCTATGTAAGCATTTAGTTATGGTCTCTTAAACCATACTAAACATATATTTTTCTATTCTAATGTCCATTTACTGTCCACATACTAAGAGCCAAAGGTTTGAAAATTGTCTAAATTGACATGCATTAATACAATCCCTTATTATACCTCTGTGACTAAATGAATTAAGGGTTAATGATGATGCAATGAATATTCAACCAATGAGAATGTTTTTTAAATGGTACTCACCTGTACACTATCAGGTCTATGATTACAGGTCGCCAGGACCAAAACCCGTCAGACCATTTTCTGCTCTCTTGGCTGATATTGCTTAGAGAGAGGTCTTTTTTACTGATTTGCCATCTTATACGATTTTAATTGTAACAATAAAATCTTTAGTTTTTACCTACCCTGAGGCTGGACTGCTTTGGATATTTTGTTTTTTCAATCTTAAGAAACTGTTTGTGACATTTGTCTGTACATGCATATGTCATTAAAGCTACTAAAGACTTTGAACAACAAAATATTAACATAATAGGGAAAGGAGTTTGGAAAAAGGTTAACATATTTTCTCACCAGTATTTGAGGTGACCTGGGCATGTGTAGCTAAGTTAGCAGCTTGAAAGCATAAAATTGCCTTAATAGAATTGTTTAAAAGGACCTCACAATACCGTTGAGACCTCTTAGAGCAAAGAACTTCAGATTACAGGACCCTATGTCCTATAATCTGATTTAGGGCCTGATTATAAAAAAATGTAGGTAGCCCCTGATGCGCGTTTCACATAACGCTTCTCTGAGGAAGCGTTATGTGAAACGCGCGTCAGGGGCACTGCCACGAGGTTATGAAACCTCTACTTTTTTAGAAAGCTTACTCAGTTGATATTTGAATGCCGCCAAATAGTTGTCTTTATTACGATTAGATAGTTAAATGTAATTAGGTCTCCGCTATAGAAGAGACCCTATGGAGATTAGCCTGCTGTTGTTCCATTGTAAACTTACTTGAATTGAGGCTACCTACATTGTATGGGCTGTCTTTAGGAGTCTGCATTTATTCTTTATTAATGTGGTAATATTTACACAGTGTTGGGTCACATCGTGATCAGTAAAAAGGCAATAATAATAGCTTCTTGCAAGACACAAGTTGTCTCGGTAATTTTCAGATCCAGGTGCAAAGTAAAAGCTGTAATTTAACTCTATGCACAAATCAAGACCTATAGCCTTGAATTCCATTTAATTCTAAATAAGCACATGTCATACCCATGCCTCGCAAATATATCTATAATATGTGGATCCCTTTTTTAAAAACTATTGAACAACCATCAATGGCAACATTTTAATTTAAAATTAAACACACATTGCAACAATTACTGAACAGGAGATAAAGCTACAAGTGTAATTACAATTTGTGTGTGTCAGAGTATCTAATTAGATTGACACTATAAAGCACAACCATTGTTTTATTTTTTTATTGCTCATCTCTAGCAATAATGTTGGGCTCTGTGTGAGGCTATTAAGATAAAAAAATACATTTAACACAACTGTCTATAGCATTCAGTGTATTTGCTACCAGGAGTTAACATTCCATTAGGAAATATATTATATTTGTACTTCTGGCAAGCAATATACTATGATATAATACATGCATTCTTGTATAGACTATTGTCTATCTGAGTTCAAGCAAGTTTTAACTGTGTGTGTGTGAGTGCATTAGTACTAGTCCAGCCGGACTTTTATTTTTTCTCTAATAAAATTATTTTGCAAGAGTGTGTATGCTTGAGATATTTTGGACTTTTTCAGTCCGTTACTTTGTGAGTCTGACCATCCAATTTCATATGGGTCTATAGTATTTAACTGAATCAGAGACTAGCAGTCTTTTTCTTTGGGCAACAAACCTTCTTGTTTCCTCTTGTACATTGTGATGTATATCATTGCTTTAGTCTCTGTAATTTAAGGGTTAAAAGTGATAAGCAACAGTTATACTGAATTAACCCCCTAAATTCAGATTAACAAACCCATTAGTTTTTCCCTCAGCTTACTTGTCTTAAACTAATGTATATTTTAGGTATGACAGCATTTTGAAGAATGTTTATCTTGCAGTCTACAATAATCCAGAGGTAATGCTTTGGAATTATACATCAATTTGTTCATGCATCCCATTCTAAATGTCTCAAACTGTAGCACATATTAAACTCAGTACACTCACAAACTATAAATTATAGGTCAGACTTTACAGGCACTGGAAAAATGGTGAAACCTGAAATCTCAGAGCAATGAGAACAACTGCCTCCCACAAAGTACTAAAGCTCTCGGGGATAGAAAATCTAACAGGGGGAAGTTAAATTAACAGGGAGCACCTGACACTGATGAAATTCACAGGTTGCAGCAAATAATGAAATGTTTTCACTACAATTTAAAGGGACAGTCTACTCTAAAATAGTTATAGTTTAAAAAGATAGATAACACCTTTACTACCCATTCCTCAGATTTACACAACCAACATTGTTGTATTAATATACTTTATAACCTTTAAATATGTAAATGTCTGTCTGTTTCTAAGCCCCTGTAGGCTGCCTTTATCTCAGGGCATTTTTATGGCTCTTCACAGCAAGGCACTGCTCATTCATGTGTGTCATAACATTGTACTCACTCTCGCAGAGTTATTCATGGGTCTACACAATAAATTGTCTAAAATGTAAGTCTGTAAAAAGAACTGAGATTAGGAGGCAGTCTGAGAAGGCTTAGACACAAGGTGATCACAGAGGTAAAAAGTGTATTAAGTGTTGGTTAAGCAAAACTGGGGAATGGGGAATAAAGGGACCTGTCCTTTTTAACAATTTTGAAGTAGACTGTCCCTTTAACTTGAATTTATTTCTAGTCTACTGTACTTAACTTTTTTCTCAGTAAAATAAGTGCATTGTGAATTTGGAGCAAACATCAATTAAATACAGCAGATCAGTGAGAGCTTCAGAATTAAAATACTTAAATATTATGAGGTGTGAGAGAACCTCAAACACACCATGAAACACCCCTGTCCAGCCCACTTTAATAAATTGGCAGGTTTATTTCTCAAAGTAAAAAATATATAAAGTGCAATAACATTTTTAAATTCTACACAGAAATAGTGTGATTCTAATTTGTTAAAATGAAATATAAACTGAGAAGGCATAATCAGAATTTGTAATCTCGCAATCCAAAATACACTGCTGTATGCAGAATTCATATGGATTAAATAGAAAATAGAGAGTGCAAAGCTTAAAGGAAAATTAAACCCAAACATTTTCTTTCATGATTCAGATAGAGAATACAATTTTTAAAAAGTTTCCAATTTACTTCTATTATCAAATTTATTTCATTCCCATGTTATTCTTTGTTGAAGAGATACCTAGGTAGGAAGCACTACATGACAGGAAATAGTGCTGCCATCTAGTGCTCTTGCTAATGCATAACATTATTGCAAAACTGCTGCCATATAGTGCTGCAGATATATGCACACTCTTGAGCTTACATTTCTGTTTTTCAAATAAGGATAACAAGAACACAAAGAAAATATGATAATAGAAGTAAATTAGAAAGTTGTTTAAAATGTTATGTTCTATCTAAATCATGAATGCAAATAATTTAGGTTTTATGACCCTTTAAATGTAATGAAGCTTAAAGTGCCATAATACCCAAATGTTGAAACACTTGAAAGTGATGCAGCATAGCTGTAAAAAGCTGACTATAAAATATCACCTGAACATCTCTATGTAAAAAAGAAAGATATTTTACCTCAAAAATTCCTCAGTAGCCACATCCCAGTGTAAAGGACTTCTAAGCAGCAAGTCAGTATGTCTGTCCCGGGACAGCTAATGGAGTGAGCTTATGTACACACTCATCTTATTTCCCTATTCAGTTTAAGGAAGTTTACTATGAAATCTCATGAGAGTTAAGTGAAATCTCATGAGATCACAGTAAAAGAGTTCATGACCTCAGCACTGTTGATGCTGATTGGCTGCTGTTCATTTCTTCATTTTTTTTTTACCTGCAGCTGGGCAGCAGCTGAAGTATATCTTTTTACACAGAACTTGCTCTGCTGAGCTGAGGAAATTGTGAGGTAAAATATTTTCCTTTTTTTACATAGAGATGCTCAGGTGATATTTTCCTGTCAGCTTTTTACAGTTATACTGCATCAGTTTCAAGTGATTTAGCATGTGAGTATTATGTCCCATTAAAGGAGAAAATCTAGAGTCTAAAGTATATTAAAATACAAAGCATAAAGTGTAAACATAACACAACTCATGTCATGCAGTGCTATGCTCTACTGTGTTTGTCCCCAGAAATGTGGGGAATGCCCCTTTAAGAGAGAAAGCTAAATTTCCACTGTGAGAGATCTCTTATGTCTGGAGGATCATTCTATATGATATCATATGAGCAGACAGTTTTAGATAGTCAGGCCCTTAGGCTTCTTATTCTCCACAATAAAACTAAGCTGTCAATCATAGCTGGACCTTCACTGGAACTGAGTGATGTTCATTTAGTTAGGCCTAGATTTAGAGTCTGGCGGTAGCCGTGAAAACGAGCGTTAGAGGCTCCTAACGCTGGTTTTAGGCTACCGCCGGTATTTGGAGTCACTCAAAATAGGGTCTAACGCTCACTTTTCAGCCGCGACTTTTCCATACCGCAGATCCCCTTACGTCAATTGCGTATCCTATCTTTTCAATGGGATCTTCCTAACGCCGGTATTTAGAGTCGTTTCTGAAGTGAGCGTTAGAGCTCTAACGACAAAACTCCAGCCGCAAAAAAAAAGCAGGAGTTAAGAGCTTTCTGGGCTAACGCCGGTTCATAAAGCTCTTAACTACTGTACCCTAAAGTACACTAACACCCATAAACTACCTATGTACCCCTAAACTGAGGTCCCCCCACATCGCCGCAACTCGATTACATTTTTTAACCCCTAATCTGCCGACCGCCACCTACGTTATACTTATGTACCCCTAATCTGCTGCCCCTAACCCCGCCGACCCCTGTATTATATTTATTAACCCCTAACCTGCCCCCCACAACGTCGCCGCCAGCTACTTACAATAATTAACCCCTAATCTGCCGACCGCAAAGCGCCGCCACCTACGTTATCCTTATGTACCCCTAATCTGCTGCCCCTAACACCGCCGACCCCTATATTATATTTATTAACCCCTAATCTGCCCCCCTCAACGTCGCTGACACCTGCCTACACTTATTAACCCCTAATCCGCCTCACTAACCCTATCATAAATAGTATTAACCCCTAATCTGCCCTCCCTAACATCGCCGACACCTAACTTCAATTATTAACCCCTAATCTGACGACCGGAGCTCCCCGCTACTATAATAAATGGATTAACCCCTAAAGCTAAGTCTAACCCTAACACTAACACCCCCCTAACTTAAATATAATTTACATCTAACGAAATTAATTAACTCTTATTAAATAAATTATTCCTATTTAAAGCTAAATACTTACCTGTAAAATACATCCTAATATAGCTACAATATAAATTATAATTACATTGTAGCTATTTTAGGATTAATATTTATTTTACAGGCAACTTTGTAATTATTTTAACCAGGTACAATAGCTATTAAATAGTTAAGAACTATTTAATAGTTACCTAGTTAAAATAATAACAAAATTACCTGTAAAATAAATCATAACCTAAGTTATAATTAAACCTAACACTACCCTATCAATAAATTAATTAAATAAAATACCTACAATTACCTACAATAAAACCTAACACTACACTATCAATAAATAAATTAAATACAATTCCTACAAATAACTACAATTACATAAACTAACTAAAGTACAAAAAATAAAAAAGAACTAAGTTACAAAAAATAAAAAAATATTTACAAACATAAGAAAATATTACAACAATTTTAAACTAATTACACCTACTCTAAGCCCCCTAATAAAATAACAAAAAACCCCAAAATAAAAAAATGCCCTACCCTATTCTAAATTAATAAAGTTAAAAGCTCTTTTACCTTACCAGCCCTGAACAGGGCCCTTTGCGGGGCATGCCCCAAGAAAATCAGCTCTTTTGCCTGTAAAAAAAACATACAATACCCCCCCCAACATTACAACCCACCACCCACATACCCCTAATCTAACCCAAACCCCCCTTAAATAAACCTAACACTAAGCCCCTGAAGATCTTCCTACCTTGTCTTCACCTCAACAGGTATCACCGATCCGTCCTGGCATCCGGTGCTGAAGAGGTCCAGAAGAGGCTCCAAAGTCTTCCTCCTATCCGGCAAGAAGAGGACATCCGGACCGGCAAACATCTTCATCCAAGCGGCATCTTCGATCTTCTTCCATCCGGTGCGGAGCGGGTCCATGTTGAAGCAGCCGACGCGGATCCATCCTCTTCTTTCGGCGTCTCCCGGCGAATGACGGTTCCTTTAAGGGACGTCATCCAAGATGGCGTCCCTCGAATTCCGATTGGCTGATAGGATTCTATCAGCCAATCGGAATTAAGGTAGGAATATTCTGATTGGCTGATGGAATCAGCCAATCAGAATCAAGTTCAATCCGATTGGCTTATCCAATCAGCCAATCAGATTGAGCTCGCATTCTATTGGCTGATCGGAACAGCCAATAGAATGCGAGCTCAATCTGATTGGCTGATTGGATCAGCCAATCGGATTGAACTTGATTCTGATTGGCTGATTCCATCAGCCAATCAGAATATTCCTACCTTAATTCCGATTGGCTGATAGAATCCTATCAGCCAATCGGAATTCGAGGGACGCCATCTTGGATGACGTCCCTTAAAGGAACCGTCATTCATCGGGAGACGCCGAAAGAAGAGGATGGATCCGCGTCGGCTGCTTCAACATGGACCCGCTCCGCACCGGATGGAAGAAGATCGAAGATGCCGCTTGGATGAATATGTTTGCCGGTCCAGATGTCCTCTTCTTGTCGGAAAGGAGGAAGACTTTGGAGCCTCTTCTGGACCTCTTCAGCACCGGATTCCAGGACGGATCGGTGATACCTGTTGAGGTGAAGACAAGGTAGGAAGATCTTCAGGGGCTTAGTGTTAGGTTTATTTAAGGGGGGTTTGGGTTAGATTAGGGGTATGTGGGTGGTGGGTTGTAATGTTGGGGGGGTATTGTATGTTTTTTTTTACAGGCAAAAGAGCTGATTTTCTTGGGGCATGCCCCGCAAAGGGCCCTGTTCAGGGCTGGTAAGGTAAAAGAGCTTTTAACTTTATTAATTTAGAATAGGGTAGGGCATTTTTTTATTTTGGGGGTTTTTGTTATTTTATTAGGGGGCTTAGAGTAGATGTAATTAGTTTAAAATTGTTGTAATATTTTTCTTATGTTTGTAAATATTTTTTTATTTTTTGTAACTTAGTTCTTTTTTATTTTTTGTACTTTAGTTAGTTTATGTAATTGTAGTTATTTGTAGGAATTGTATTTAATTTATTTATTGATAGTGTAGTGTTAGGTTTTATTGTAGGTAATTGTAGGTATTTTATTTAATTAATTTATTGATAGGGTAGTGTTAGGTTTAATTATAACTTAGGTTAGGATTTATTTTACAGGTAATTTTGTTATTATTTTAACTAGGTAACTATTAAATAGTTCTTAACTATTTAATAGCTATTGTACCTGGTTAAAATAATTACAAAGTTGCCTGTAAAATAAATATTAATCCTAAAATAGCTACAATGTAATTATAATTTATATTGTAGCTATATTAGGATGTATTTTACAGGTAAGTATTTAGCTTTAAATAGGAATAATTTATTTAATAAGAGTTAATTAATTTCGTTAGATTATATTTAAGTTAGGGGGGTGTTAGTGTTAGGGTTAGACTTAGCTTTAGGGGTTAATCCATTTATTATAGTAGCGGTGCGGTCCGCTCGGCAGATTAGGGGTTAATAAGTGTAGGCAGGTGTCGGCGACGTTGAGGGGGGCAGATTAGGGGTTAATAAATATAATATAGGGGTCGGCGGTGTTAGGGGCAGCAGATTAGGGGTACATAGGGATAATGTAAGTTGCGGCGGTTTACGGAGCGGAAGATTAGGGGTTAATAATATAATGCAGGGGTTAGCGATAGCGGAGGTGGCAGAATAGGGGTTAATAAGTGTAAGGTTAGGGGTGTTTAGACTCGGGGTACATGTTAGAGTGTTAGGTGCAGACGTAGGAAGTGTTTCCCCATAGGAAACAATGGGGCTGCGTTAGGAGCTGAACGCTGCTTTTTTGCAGGTGTTAGGTTTTTTTTTCAGCTCAAACAGCCCCATTGTTTCCTATGGGGGAATCGTGCACGAGCACGTTTTTGAGGCTGGCCGCGTCCGTAAGCAACTCTGGTATCGAGAGTTGCATTTGCGGTAAAAATGCTCTACGCTCCTTTTTTGGAGCATAACGCAGCATTTTTTTGGACTCTCGATACCAGAGTTATTTTTATGGTGCGGCCAGAAAAAAGCCCGCGTAGCGTTAACAACCCATCTACCGCCAAACTCCAAATCTAGCTGTATGTGTTTTCAAAATAGTAGGATTTGTGAACTATATTCAATAAACCTATTCCATATCATAAAGCAACATCAATCTATATAAACAACATGTTTAGGTATTAAAGCATACATTTTCAATGTATATTTAATATTTAAAAAAAAAAAAAAAAAAAGGATTTGTAGTAATGTTTGGTGTGTTGAATGTTTTTACATAAGTTGTTTTTATAAAAACAATGTGTCACTTGGTATGCAGCTATAACAAATGCTTGTTCAAAATGTATTACTGCTAATATTGTAGTAGGGAAAAACATAATTTATGTAAGAACTTACATGATAAATTAATTTCTTTCATATTGGCAAGAGTCCATGAGCTAGTGACGTATGGGATATACAATCCTACCAGGAGGGGCAAAGTTTCCCAAACCTCAAAATGCCTATAAATACACTCCTCACCACACCCACAATTCAGTTTAATGAATAGCCAAGTAGTGGGGTGATAAAGAAAGGAGTAAAAAGCATCAACAAAGAAATTTGGAATAATTGTGCTTTATACAAAAAATCATAACCACCATAAAAAGGGTGGGCCTCATGGACTCTTGCCAATATGAAAGAAATTAATTTATCAGGTAAGTTCTTACATAAATTATGTTTTCTTTCATGTAATTGGCAAGAGTCCATGAGCTAGTGACGTATGGGATATCAAATACCCAAGATGTGGAACTCCATGCAAGAGTCACTAGAGAGGGAGGGATAACAAATAAACAACAGCCATATGCTGAAAAAAATAATCCACAACCCAAATATAAGTTATTCTTATGAAGAAAAGAAAAACTGAAAATAGCAGCAGAAGAATCAAACTGAAACAGCTGCCTGAAGAACTTTTCTACCAAAAACAGCTTCAGAAGAAGCAAATACATCAAAACGGTAGAATTTAGTAAATGTATGCAAAGAGGACCAAGTAGCTGCTTTGCAAATCTGATCAACTGAAGCTTCATTCTTAAAAGCCCACGAAGTGGAGACTGATCTAGTTGAATGAGCTGTAATTTTCTGAGGTGGGGCTTGACCCAACTCCAAATAAGCTTGATGAATCAAAAGCTTTAACCAAGAGGCCAAGGAAATAGCAGAGGCCTTCTGACCTTTCCTAGGACCAGAAAATATAACAAATAGACTAGACGTCTTCCTGAAATCTTTAGTAGCTTCAACATAATATTTCAAAGCTCTTACCACATCCAAAGAATGCAAGGATCTTTCCAAAGGATTCTTAGGATTAGGACACAAGGAAGGGACAACAATTTCTCTACTAATGTTGTTAGAATTCACAACCTTAGGTAAAAATTGAAATGAAGTCCGCAAAACCGCCTTATCCTGATGAAAAATCTGAAAAGGAGATTCACAAGAAAGAGCAGATAGCTCAGACACTCTTCTAGCAGAAGAGATGGCCAAAAGGAACAACACTTTCCAAGAAAGTAGTTTAATGTCCAAAGAATGCATAGGCTCAAACGGAGGAGCCTGTAACGCCTTCAAAACCAAATTAAGACTCCGAGGAGAAATTGATTTAATGACGGGCTTAATACGAACTAAAGCCTGTACAAAACAGTGAATATCAGGAAGTTTAGCAATCTTTCTGTGAAATAAAACAAAAAGAGCAGAGATTTGTCCCTTCAAGGAACTTGCAGACAAACCCCTATGCAAACCATCCTGGAGAAACTGTAAAATTCTAGGAATTCTAAAAGAATGCCAAGAGAATTTATGAGAAGAACACCATGAAATGTAAATCTTTCAAACTCGATAATAAATCTTCCTAGAGATAGATTTACGAGCTTGTAACATAGTATAAATTACTGAGTCAGAGAAACCTCTATGACTTAATACTAAGCGTTCAATTTCCATACCTTCAAATTTAATGATTTGAGATCCTGATGGAAAAACAGACCTTGAGACAGTAGGTCCGGCCTTAACGGAAGTGGCCAAGGTTGGCAACTGGACATCCGAACAAGATCCGCATACCAAAACCTGTGGGGCCAAGCTGGATCCACTAGCAACACAAACGATTGTTTCATGATGATCTTGGAGATCACTCTCGGAAGAAAAACTAGAGGCGGGAAGATATAAGCAGGTTGATAACACCAAGGAAGTGTCAGCGCATCCACTGCTTCCACCTGAGAATCCCTGGACCTGGACAGGTATCTGGGAAGTTTCTTGTTTAGATGAGAGGCCATCAGATCTATTTCTGGAAGACTGCACATCTGAACAATCTGAGAAAACACATCTGGATGGAGAGACCACTCCCCTGGATGTAAAGTCTGATGGCTGAGATAATCCGCCTCCCAATTATCTACACCTGGGATATGAACCGCAGAAATTAGACAAGAGCTGGATTCCACCCAAACAAGTATCTGAGATACTTCTTTCATAACTAGGGGACTGTGAGTCCCACCCTGATGATTGACATATGCCACCATTGTGATATTGTCTGTCTGAAAACAAATGAACAGTTCTCTCTTCAACACAGGCCAAAACTGAAGAGCTATGAGAATTGCACGGAGTTCTAAAATATTGATTGGTAATCTCGCATCTTGAGATTTCCAAACTCCTTGTGCTGTCAGAGATCCCCAGACAGCTCCCCAACCTGAAAGACTTGCATCTGTTGTGATCACAGTCCAGGTTGGCCGAACAAAAGAGGCCCCTTGAACTAAATGCTGGTGATTTAACCACCACGTCAGAGAGTGTCGCTCACGTTTGGATTTAAGGATAATAATTGTGATATCTTTGTATAATCCGGCACCATTGATTCAGCATGCAAAGCTGGAGAGGTCTCATGTGAAAACGAGCAAAAGGAATTGTGTCCGATGCTGCAGTCATGAGGCCTAAAACTTCCATGCACATAGCCACTGAAGGGAATGACTGAGACTGAAGGTGCCGACATGCTGCAACCAATTTCAAACGTCTCTTGTCTGTTAGAGACAGAGTCATGGACACTGAATCTATCTGGAAACCTAAAAAGGTTACCCTTGTCTGAGGAATCAAAAAAATTTTTGGTAAATTGATCCTCCAACCATGTTTTCGAAGAAACAACACAAGTTGATTCGTGTGAGATTCTGCAGAACGTAAAGACTGAGCTAGCACCAAGATATCGTCCAAATAAGGAAACACCGCAATACCCTGTTCTCTGATTACAGAGAGAAGGGCACCCAGAACCTTTGAAAAGATTCTTGAAACTGTTGCTAGGCCAAATGGAAGAGCAACAAATTGGTAATGCTTGTCTAGAAAAGAGAATCTCAGGAACTGATAATGTTCTGGATGAATCAGAATATGAAGGTAAGCATCCTGCAAGTCTATTGTAGACATATAATGTCCTTGCTGAACAAAAGGCAGAATAGTCCTTATAGTTACCATCTTGAAAGTTGGTACTCTTACATAACGATTCAAAATTTTCAAATCCAGAACTGGTCTGAATGAATTTTCTTTCTTTGGGACAATGAATAGATTTGAATCAAACCCCAGCCTTTTTCCTGAAAAGGAACCGGCATGATTACCCCTGAAGCCTCCAGATCTGAAACACACTTCATGAAAGCCTGAGCTTTTACTGGATTCACTGGGATGCGTGAGAGAAAAAATCTCCTCACAGGAGGTCTTACTCTTAATCCAATTCGGTACCCCTGAGAGACAATGCTCTGAATCCATTGATTTTGTACAGAATTTATAGAAACATCCTTGAAAAGCCTTAATCTGCCCCCTACCAGCTGTGCTGGAATGAGGACCGCACCTTCATGCAGACTTAGGGGCTGAATTTGGTTTCTTGAAAGGCTTGGATTTATTCCAATTTGAGGAAGGCTTCCAATTGGAAACAGATTCCTTGGGGGAAGGATTAGGTTTGTGTTCCTTATTTTGTTGAAAGGAACCAAAACGATTAGAAACCTTAGATCTACCCTTAGGTTTTTTTATCCTGAGGCAAAAAAACTCCTTTCCTGTGAACAATGCTAGATATGTCAGAATCCAATTCTTGTTGCGCTAAATTCTCCAACCAAAAAGTTGAAACAGCTGCAACATCAGCCAAAGTAATTGCAGGCCTAAGAAGATGACCTGAATATAAATAGGCTTTCCTTAGATAAGATTCAAGCTTCTTATCTAAAGGATCTTTAAAGGAAGTACTATCTTCCATAGGAATAGTGGTTCGTTTAGCAAGAGTAGAAATAGCCCAATCAAATTTGGGGATTTTTTCCCAAAACCCTTTTGCAACCGCTGGTAAAGGATACAATTTTTTAAAACCTTGCAGAAGGATTAAAAGGAGTAACTGGCTTATTCCATTCCTTAGAAATCATGTCAGAAATAGCATCAGGAATAGGAAAAACCTCTTGAGTAACCACAGTAGGTTTAAAAACAGCATTTAAACGTTTACTAGTTTTAATATCAAGAGGACTAGCTTCCTCAATATCCAAAGTAATTAACACTTCTTTTAACAAAGAACGCATATACTCTATTTTAAATAAATAAGTAGATTTGTCAGTGTCAATGTCTGAGGAAGGATCTTCTGAATCAGAAAGATCCTCATCAGAAGTGGATAATTCATTATGTTGTCGGTCATTTTAAATTTCATCAACTTTATGAGAAGTTTTAAAAGACATCTTACGCTTACTAGAAGGTGGAAATGCAGACAAAGCCTTCTGAATAGAATCAGTAACAAATTCTTTAAAATTCACAGGTATATCATGTACATTAGAAGTTGAAGGAACTGCAACTGGCAATGTACTATTACTGATGGACACTCTATCTGCATGTAAACGTTTATCATGACAACTAATACAAATGACATTAGGAGATATAATCTCCACAATTTTAGATACTTCTGAGGCAGGATCAGATTGAGACATTTTGCAGAATGTAAAAGAAAAAAACAACATATGAAGCAAAATTATCAATTTCCTTATATGATAGTTTCAGGAATGGGAAAAAATGCAAATAGCATAGCCCTCTGACTTAGAAAACGGCAAGAGGCAAAAGCAATGGGGCAATAAATAATGAAAAAAGTTTGGCGCCAAGTATGACGCACAACGTAACTAGAACATTTTTTGGCGCCAACCATGTCTGGAAGTGAAACACTCGCGTCACTAACGACGCAACCCTGTGTGAACCCCTGTGTCAACTACGATGCCGGAAATGACGAACTTGCGTCAACGGATGTGCCCTTTTCGCGCCAAAAAATATCGCGCCAAGAATGACGCAATAAAGTGTGGCATTTAGCGCACCCGCGAGCCTAAGACAGCCTGCAAATTAAAACAATTAATTGAAAAAAAGACTAAACCCCAGGTAAGAAAAATATTTCATCAATATTAACTTTCCCAAATATGAAACTGACAATCTGCAAAAGGAAATACATGAACCTGACTCATGGCAAATATAAGTACAATACATATATTTAGAACTTTATATAAATGCATAAAGTGCCAAGCCATAGCTGAGGTGTCTTAAGAAATAAAAACTTACTTACCAAAGACACCCATCCACATATAGCAGATAGCCAAACCAGTACTAAAACAGTTATTAGTAGAGGTAATGGTATATGAGAGTATATCATCGATCTGAAAAGGGAGGTAGGAGATGAATCTCTATGACCGATAACAGAGAACCTATGAAATAGACCCCCTGTTAGAGAAATCATCGTATTCAATAGGTGATACTCCCTTCACGTCCCTCTGACATTCGCTGTACTCTGAGAGGAATCAGGCTTCAACAATGCTGAGAAGCGCATATCAACGTAGCAATCTTAGCACAAACTTACTTCACCACCTCCATAGGAGGCAAAGTTTGTAAAACTGAATTGTGGGTGTGGTGAGGGGTGTATTTATAGGCATTTTGAGGTTTGGGAAACTTTGTCCCTCCTGGTAGGATTGTATATCCCATACATCACTAGCTCATGGACTCTTGCCAATTACATGAAAGAAATTGTATTCACTGCTAATTATTAAAATACTAGAAGAGAACTGAGATAAGATAAAGGGAACATTTTAAGTAACTTAATATCTTTTACTTAATCAAAGTACACGCCTTTTTGTATTACTAATATTATAGGCATTAAGAGCTACATCCTTCTTTACAGTTACTAAGAAGCTATTAACAAACTGGTGACTGTGCACATGATTGTTTCTTTATCTTCAATTAAATGCACAAGTTTGTGTGATAACGGTAGCAAGAGTTATGCACACTTCCCCATCATTAATAAAAATATTGAAAGTGTTTTAAAGGGACAGCCTACACCAGAATTTTTATTGTTTAAAAAGATAGATAATCCCTTTAGTACCCATTCCCCAGTTTTGTATAACCAACATGCTTATATTAATATATGTTTTACCTCTGTGATTACCATGTATCTAAGCCTCTGCAGACTGCCCCCTTATCTCAGTGCTTTTGACAGACATGATGTTTAGCCAACCAGTGCATACTCCTAAATAACTCCATGGGAGTGAGCACAATGTTATCTATATGACACACATGAACTAGTACTGTCTTACTGGGAAAAACTTTCAAAATGCTCTGAGCTAAGAGGCGGTTTTCAACGGTTTAGAAATCAGTTTGAGCCTACCTAGGTTTAGCTTTTCAAAACACCACTAAGGGAACAAAGCAAATTTAATGATAAAAGTCAATTGGAAAGTTGTTTAACCTTGCATGCCCTATCTGAATCATGAAAGTTTAATTTTCACTAGACTTTCCCTTTAAACAAAGTAGTGGTTTGTTGAATTAAAAAGGAACAAGGCTTAATTGCTTGTAAATTGTTTCCTGGCATGTTTCACCAGTCAAGAATTTTCTAAAGGATAAAACCTGAGCCTTAGCCATGGTTAACTATTTATTTAGCAAAGACAGGTGTAATTGGATGAACTCACTGGCCAATATCCATCCTGGCCAATTTAAAGTGACATTTTGGTCAAAATGTAAATGCACATAAAATTATATATTTGATTAGAAACATATCTGCAATATGCATGTATTGACAAAAAAATGCTTCTAGTAAATGTTATCAGTGTTTTAATGTTAGCATTTTCCTCTGCATGTGCATATGATGCATAGCCAGTTATTCTCAGTTCAGCAGCATTTTAAATACTGCAGATGCTCAAAATGCAAGTAGGGCTTGTATCATGTCAACGATTAAGAAATTGAGTCATTACCAGATATTGCAAGTACCTTATGCTCTCTGAGCAAGTGCTGTATTTAAAATGCTAGTGCATGGTGCATACTTAAATACACTTTTAAAACAGCTATAGCTTTTATTAGAAGCATTTTTTACTAATAAATGTATATTACAAAACTGCTTCTATTCAAAACTGAAATGCATCCATGTGGATTCTAATTTTGTCTGGAATGTCCCTTTAAATCCTTGTTCTATTGAGATTATAAACTGAGCATGAAAGCCCTATTGTGATTCAATTCGGCGTGCATCACATGTTTTTTGAAAACTTTTTAATAGGTCAGTGTTTGACAAACTTTAATAGGAGTTGTGATTAATATTAATTTCATAAAGTCTATTGTTTCAATTATCTGTTGTTTTAATCGTGTATTGGAAAATATAAGGATAGCCTGGCTTAATCATATTAAGGTAGAATTTTATGGTCATGTATTCATGTGACTACATTGTAAACCAAAACAAAGGGGAAAAGCTACTATTTAACAAAATCAACGTAAATAACGTGCACGTAGATTGATTAATTAATGACATATCTCAGCATACTAGCTGGCAGCAGATAGATATATGAAATACAATGTTGAAAAAAAGCTGTAGAATATCCTTAGTAACACATATGTAGATTAGTATTCATGCTCTGTATACTATACACAGACCAAACTTACCTATTAGTTCCAGTTCATGCCAACTGGATACAAGCACATAGCACTAATAAAGCATTAAAACAAGTCTAAAACAGACTTTCCCCCCCGGGAAATTTGCATTGCAAAGTGCCTTGTGATAATAATGTTGGTCTTTAAAGCAGCTGTATAGTAGTGATATCCATGTCACTTTAAAGTAAACACAGTGTAAAAAAATAATAATATAAAATATAATTTTTTTAGATAAATAGATGCAAAGTTGAATTTGAATCTAAAAATACTGATGATTAAATAAATGTGTTGAGAAAAGTTACGTTGTGTAGTTGCAAATCATTAAAATATGTGGAATAGCAATGTGACAACACTCCATAGCAATATACTAGGAAATACCATGTCATGACCCACAAATGAAAACTTTTTTGTATTGTACACTTTATTGCATTATTAAAAAAAATGATATATATAATCCATGTCTTAAAATACCATCAGTTTAAAATGCAATATGGACTTAAATTATTGTCCCTTCTAAAATGCAGGTATAATAAACTAGAAAAAAATGTAATGAAATGTAATTCTGATATAATCTATACTTGTAAATATACATGGGGAGTTATAAAAAGAGTTGCAAATTACATTAATAACTGTATCTCAAAGTGAATTTTTTTTACTAGGCCTCATGTACTAAGCTCGGGGGAGACAAGGCTCTCGACTTGGGAACCTAAATGCCCGTCTTTGTGTCTAATAGGCAGTAGACACTGTATGTCCGCTGCCTGGATGTATTATGAAGCATTCACTTGAGTGTGCAATTCCACCCCCTTCTCTTGTGTGACCAATCATGAGAGAAGGGTCTGCCAATTACCCTGAATAAACAAGTTTTGGGGGATTTATATCCGGCAACTCAGAGGTGGCGGTGAGGGCAAGAAGCAGTTGTCTAGTGACTGTTACTTTTTACATTGTGGACAGCAGGGTCACATGTGTGAGCCTGTCCTGCAAGGGCTCAAAAGCAGCATACACTACTTAGTACATTGAGCCCACTGTATGAGATGGCTTTAGTATTAAGAAGACATGTGCACAGGTAAAAAAATTGCTTTGTCTGAAAGAAAGTTTGGTGCCGCTGAATTTCCTCAATGCAGGGATTTAGTTCAGACAACTATTGGATTCATATTTGTTACCGTTATGTCAACTAATAGCTAAGAAAGAAAATTATAATTAAAAAAAAATCTTACATTATAGGATTCAAACAATTAAAATAGCCAATGTTCAATGTTAAAAGAACATATAAATCATGCATGACTAAAATACAGTATTTAGTGCCTGACCGGCTGTCGCTAACATCAGTCATTATTAATATTATGGCAGGATTATTATATTAATAGTGTAACTGAAACCTGGTGTGATGATTTACGTAACTGTGCAGTTAACGTAGAGGGTTATACTTTATTTAGGAGGGACAGAAGTAATAAATGGGGAGGAGGAATTTGCATGCATATTAAATTAGACCTTAAACCTTCAATAAAGGGAGATATTTATGATGATTCAGTGATACTGTAGTGACACTATGGGTTGAAATAAATAGTGGGTAAAAAATCTAAACAAAAATATTATTAGGCACATGCTACAAGCCTCCCAACATTACTGACATGGAGGAAACTCAATTGCTAATACAAATATGAAAGGCTACTAAAAATATCTCTGCTCTAATTTTTGGAGATTTTAACTACCCCAAAATAAACTGGACCAATAAAAATAGCAATACATCTACGGCAGATAGACTTTTAAAAGTTTTCAAAGATAACTTCATGTCACAATTAATGAGATGCCAACTATGGATAAAGCTATATTGGATTTAGTGCTATCAAACAATACAAAATAATATCAAACATAGAAGTCAAAGAACATTTGGGTAACAGTGATCATAGCATGGTCATGTTTGAAATCACTTTCCATAAGCAGTGTTATAAAAGTTCAACCAATACTTTAATTTTAAGGAAACAAAATTAATAGATTTAAGGAAACCATTAACTAGCATAAGTTGGAACAAAGTATTTTCTAATAAAAACACACAGGATAAATGGATAACATTTAAAACTCTGTTAAACAAATTTACAGAAAAGCAAGGGGTATATAATACCCTTTTAATAAAATATGTCTGAAACCTTCCTTAAGGTATTTAAAGGAACAGTGTACCCTAATTTTGTTTTTCCCTTAAAATATTTTAAAATGAATATTGTTTCTGGTCAGTTTGAAATGGCTGCCAAGCTTAGTCCACTGATGACATAATGATCTGGGCTGCATATGTCATCCAATCACAAAAGGCTCACTAGTTGGATTCAACAGACTGTCAATGCTATTCAGCAGAGTGCCTAGATATAGCCCAGATCATGATGTCATCAGTTGGTGGAGCTTGGCAGACATTTCAAACTAGCCAGAAACAATATTCATTTTAAAATAACGTTTGTACTGTTCCTGCTGCATGATATAAAAAGGGTGCAGGAGTCTATTTGCAACTTCATCTAAGGTAAGACTTTAAGATGACTAAGATGTAGACTGTCCATTTAATATTTTTCCAATGACTTGTTATTATACCAGCTGCAGAGTATAAACATGTAGGACAAAATGCTTTATTATGTTTAGTTTTGTATATCAAATAGCTGTTTATGTGGCTGACTTCCAAATATGGAACACTGATTCAGAGTGGAATATACTGAGTTTAAGGAATCAATTACGCCTTGGTTTAGTCAAACATCTTAAGGATGAACTAGCTCATATTTATCTACCTGAGACTCTAGATGCTCTGATAAACACATGCATCACTCTGAATCAATGATATAGAGAGAGAAAGTCTGAGAAGACTCACTCCCGAATCTTCCTAAAGGGGACTCTCAAAAGAGGACAAGAAAAGCTGAAAACTGTCTAATCTATGCCTTTATTGCACCAGCAGTGATCATATAGTTTCTTCCTGCCCCAGTTTGCTACGTCAAAAGAAGGGTAAGCTAACCTCAATAAAAGTTCTAAATAAAATCAGCCTTGCTTCACATTGCTCACTCCCTTTGTCTTTACAGTGAGATCATCAAGTCACCCATGCAGAGGGAATGATTGACTCAGGAGCTTATGGTACATTCATTTACTTTTCTTTGGTAAACAGGAATAAAGTACCTAGTGTGTTTAAGCATACTCCGGTCCATGTCAGAGTTTTTGATGGTTCCACTTAATTAAAAGCTCATATCACACATCACACTATACCAGTTCTTATTACTACTTCCTGTGCTCACACTGAATATCTCTCCTTTGACATCATACACTCCTCCATTCACCCCATAATTCTAGGTCACTCCTTGTTACAGAAGCATAACCCTCACATAGATTGGGAACAAAATAAGATATCTTTTCAGTCACCTTATTGCTAATCTACCTGTCTGCCTCATTTATCCATTAATCACATTGGATTATCTATTCCTGATGGATATAGATCTTTTAGAGATGTATTTGATTTAAACGAAGCACAGTCACTACCTCCACATCCATCATATGATTGCCCCACTGACATATTACCTGGAGCCAAGATACCTTTCGGTAGGATTTATCTTTTTCGTGAAAAATAGGGATGGAACACTTAGACCAATCATTGATTACAGAGCCCTAAATATTAGAACAGTGAAGAATCAATACCCTTTACCTGAACTTCTGCAATGTCTTACAGAAGCCACTGTCTTTACTAAACTGGACTTAAAGGGGCCTATAATCTCATTAGAATAAAGGAAGGTGACAAATGGAAGACAGCTTTCAGAACTCGTTATGGGCTATTTTAGTATGCTGTGATGCCGTTCGGCCTGTGTAATGTCCCAGCAACCTTCTAACACTTTATAAATGACATATTCAAAGATCTGATGGAGGTTTGCATGTTTATATATCTTGACGACATCCTCATCTATTCAAGAGACATTCAAGATCTTACTCTAGAGCAAGAGATCTTAAAAGCCTTGAATAGGATACACATATTCCTCATACTATCCTTACACAAGGACCTTCTGGCTTATATCTCCATCAAGATTGATTGTACATACCCTCTTCATTATGTAATCAACTGCTTCAACATTTTCATGACTTTCCCTCCTCAAGAGGTATTTTTGGTGGCTAAAGATAGCTGATACAGTACAAGAATATGTTTACTGTTGCCATATTTGCGCACATAGCAAATCAGGCCACAAAAAAACCTTTTGAATGCCTTACACCTCTCCCCATTACAAACACTTTATGGGAATTCATATCAATGGACTCTCTTATTTTCATAACACCATATTCGTGGTCATTGATCATTTGACTAAATTGGCTCATTTTGTTCCTCAAAAAAAAACTGCCTTCCAAATAAAAACTGCAGAGATCTTTATTGATCATATTGTCAAGCTACATGGCATACCAACCACAATCCTGAGTAATAGGAAATTCCAATTCACCTCCAGTTTCTGGAAACAACTATGCCATATCCTTCATATTGACTCCAGGCTATGAAGTGCATATCATCCTCAGACCAATGGGCTTACTGAAAGAATAAACCAAATATTGGAGCAATATTTACATTGATATACTTCCTATCTCCAAGATGACTGGTAAAATTTACTTCCACTTGCTGAATTTGCCTACAATAATTCTACTAGCAGTTCCACCAAAACCTCACCATTCTTCGCTACATATGTTTATCACCCCAATACTCTACCTACTCTTTCTACTTCCATTTCTTCACCAGCTGTTATTGATTTTACCAAAAATATGAGAGATTCATTGGATCTCTTGAAGACTCACCTATCTTATGCAAAGTCCAAACAGAAATATTAGTGCGATAAAGACCACACTCCAGCTCCAAACTTCTACTATTAAAGGTCCCCTCCAAAAACTGGCTTGCCAATTCATCTGTCCTTTTCCTATCCAACAAGTAATCAATCAGAATGCTATAAAACCTTCTCTTCCAGATTCTTATAAGATCGATTCAACCTTTCATGTTTCTTTGTTGAAACCTTACCACAAAAACATTAATCCTGACCTTTAGAAAACTCCTCCTGCTCCTCTTGCACTCCAGGATCACCTAGAATATGAGGTACAAGGAATACTTGATTCTATAATGAAATATAAAAAACTGGAATGCTTGGTACATTGGCGTGGATATTTCCAGAAGAAGAATCGTGGGTATCTTATCAAGATATCCATGCATGAAGACTCATCAGAAACTTTCATAGAAAACATCGCAAAAAACCCAAACTGAAAGTCTCGAAGAGGGCACCCTGAAGAGGGGATACTGTAATGTTTTACTGCTGTCACCTTTACCTTTAACTCTATCTCCTCCTTTTATCATGAATGGCTACTTATGCTAGCCTTCCCAAACAATAATTGCTTGAATTGTTGCAAAGCTCTCCTGAGTTCATGCTGTGTGTTCTCCTACTAAAGTCTTCACCTAAGTCTTCACTAACTGCTATCACTGGCATCCGGATTGTTCCTACCTCAACCTCTCTGACTGCATACTGCAGCAACGGATCACCACTCGTGTATAAACACTCAGCTTCTCTATTTCCTGTGAAAAACAGTTACATTTTTGGTCTTCAGAAGGTCTGTGTCAGGTGATCAAACAGACGCTCCTCCTCTGCTCTTCACATCAGGATCAACCACAATCTAAGCCACATAACAGACTTACGGATCCACCTTCTGAAACAAGCTACATTCCTAATATCACAGAGTTTGACCACTTAATCTTCAGTTCTCTAACTACCGCTTCCAGACACTGCCTGCTTTAAGGTACTGTTCCTATACTTACCACTTCAACATATATGAACTCTGTATTATCAGCTGCCTTATTCTTACTAGTGGTTAAATTCCTATTCCAGGTCTCTACCATTACAGCTAGTCCAGCATAATCCTTTTTTGATTTTTGCTCACTTACATTTCTATAAAAGCTAATTAAGTGGGGCGGAGCCTGGCCACGCAGGGACATGGCTGACTAATTCCTGGCTCCCATGCCCTGCGCCCGATGTAATTCTATTTTACAAGGAGAAAGCAGTCCTAACATGTTTTAAACTATAAGTCCTAGTGTCTGAAGGCTCACACCACGGAATCGGACTTATAGAGTGTGTACTCCTAACAGCCGCATAGCCCTGCCGTCATCTGAGGCCTACCCAGCTACACTACTGCGGGCCGCGCACTTTCCTGGTCAGACACACACGGCTAACCGGAGCACCACTGACCTACGCTGTAACCACGCTATAAGGCGCGACTCTGATAACGGCTCTCTTGGGGGTAAGCCTGAACCTGGAGCGGACCTCACCTAACCTCGCGTTCTCAGCTGCCGTCCCTGGGGAGGCCATCTGTTCCCCCCGGCGCACTTCTGATAAGGGGTAAGTCGGCGCAGAGGAATCGGAGCGCTGAGGGAAAATAATCTTACCTTGATAGTATACCGGAGGGCCACCCCTGGGAACCTAGCTCACATGAAAGCCCTGACCACATGGGGCTGTTGAACTCGCCATCTCTGAATGACCGGGTAATTTAAATAGATGCTAGTGAAGCAGGACCTACCTAATTAGTGCCCCCAACACAAGCAGTTATTTGCACAGGAGGGGTCAATACCATAACTGGAAGCTAATGTGGGGCTGTTAAGCAACACTTCAACACAACCTATACCTTGGCTTGATAGGGGCAGTGAGTGGTACAGAGGAGCTACGGTAGTTTATATTCATGCAACTGCTCTAGGGCCACAGTAAAACAGACTTAAACACTACCATACTATATTCTAAGTAATAAACTTATGCACTGCTCTGGAAATCAAGCTGCAGCTGGCACATATTGAAAATCTGACCCCTTTCTTCACACAAGGGAAGACTGCAGATCAAAAAGAAACGCTCCCACCTCTAACATATAACTCTGCACATAGAGGGCCAAGAATTCTTAGATTACAACTCTGGACTTGTCCTTGCTTTGTTCTCCTTCTGGTATAAGACAACACTCTGTTATTTGTCCTATCCTCCCACTTAGTTGCCCCAAGGGACTCTATCACTTTCTCACTGCAACTCGCCCAGCTAGAGGCACCTAGTTCAACCCCCGACTAACAATGTCCCACAGGAAAAACACCAAAGGGGAGAAAGGCCCTAAAAGCACAAACCTCACCAACTACCTTAAAATGGCGGCTGTAACACAGGACCCAACAAGTAATGACAACATATGTGATGCCCCCTCCCTGGCAATAGCTGAGCATACAACACCAGGTACACACTTGCAAGACCCACCTTCTGGGGAGGACCTTGGAGTCCATTCCACCAAAGCTGATATCAATATGGTACTATCTGAAATGAGGTCTCTATTTGGGGACTTAAAAAAAGACTTTCATCAAATTAACCAGCAGGTTCACACCCTGGAGAGGAAGCAAGATACTATACAAGTTCAGGTAACAGCTAATACACAAAGGGCCCTAGAACAGGAGGGGGACATTCAATTTCTGCTGTCTAGGGTTGAAGATCTAGACAACAGAGGTAGGCGAAATAACCTCCGGATCAGGGGGGTGCCGGAAACAGTAAACAACCCGGCAATAGAGGGCTATTTGCAAGACTTGTTCCGGACTATAAAAGGTACACCAAGCTCACCAGCTGTTCAGATAGAAAGGGCTCACCGAGCTCTTCGACCCAGACCATCACACAAAGCCCCCCCAAGGGACATAATTGTGAAGTTCTTAAGCTACAGAGACAAGGATGCAATTTCCCAGAAGGCACGGACCATCAAAGATCTCACACACGCTGGCATTCCTATTCAAGTATTCTCCGACCTGAATCAGATGACATTACAGAAAAGGAGAGACCTACGGTTCTTAACCAGCGCACTCCAATTACACAAAATTCAATATAAATGGGGTTTCCCGGTCTGCCTTATTGCCACCCACAATGGGAAACAGGCGATATACAGAACTCAGGCAGATCTACAGGACTTTTGCAATATATTAGATATTGATATACCCCGCCAAGAAGAAGAAGCAGCCACTCCCAGAGACCAGAATACGTAGAAAGTGCCTCCCTTGCTTTCCGGGAGATCATGACCTGCAGAGGACTTTTTTTTTCCCAGGCCTCAGATAAGTGCTCTTGCATGTGATTATTTAGATTTATTGTTGCTAATTTAGTTCTTTATTGTTAGTCACAGGTAGGGGCTTGAGTAGCAGCCATGTGTATACCTATACCCAAAGGTACATGGCTCTACTAACTTTCAATTACTTAAATTGTTAGATATGTTATGTTTATAATGTTTCACCTTTATTTAATTTCTCTCATAGTGCGGGGTGCTCCCCGGGGGTTGTGATATTGCATGCGCCTCGGCACCTGGCAAACTAGCTAGTTCTCTGTTCTTCCTTCGGCTACAAAGCTGTTTACATCTATACATTGAAGGTATGTTGTGCTTCTAATTGACACTAGCAGACTACTACTGGGGAATAGAACCTAGTAGATGGAATGGGTCTCCCCATTCCATAGCTGTATTTTTGCCGGATGCTGATGCGCAATTTAATGGGAAAGTCCAAATAGGCTACATAAGGTAAATGTTTTCGAATAAATACTAAAACCTGTGCCATAACTGGCCTTAAGTTAATGTATTTTTGACCCCAGTGCGCCCACTTGGGCCAAACTGGAGTCTTGCTTCACAGGTTCACAATTGTATTGGATGTTCCACTTGCTATACTGTTATCAATGCTTTCATATTAACTCTTACCCTTGGTTGCAGATCCCAGTAGGGGGTCTCAGTTATGCAAGGCATGTCAACTACCTGTAAATGTACTCTTTCACTCCCTACCACCTTCAATGTCACATAAAAACTTGCTAATCTGGACATGCTAAGCTCCTTCTTTTTACCTTCCACCTTCTTTTTCTCTTTTCTACTTGCATCGGGTGCAGGGATACAGATCCCACACCTTTCTTACTTCTCTTACCTTCTACACCTTGTTTGCAGTCCTCGGTCGTTCACTGTCAACAGTGGGTTGTCCGATTATCGCATCCCTCATCCTTTCTACTTTTTGGATATATATCCAAGAAACCTTTTTCTCCTAACCTTTTTACTCTCTGCTCACTAATTACCCTTTAACACCTTTCCGAACTTGACCCTCCCACCTTTACCCCCCTTTTTTTTTTTTTTTTTTTTTTTTTTTTCTCCTCCCCTTCTTCCTACTCTTCCTAATTATGCCTGGATCCGGGACACAAACCTTGTCTTTTATGACGCTAAACACTAAGGGTCTTAATATCCCAGAAAAACGCTCCCACCTAATTCGGGATGTTACTCGCGCACACTGTGATATCATATTTCTGCAGGAGACGCACTTTCGTAGGGGGAGAGAACCGGTTTGGTTCAACCCTAAATTCCCCACGTCCTTTTTTGCATCGGGTACCTCTAAAAAAAACGGGGTGGGTATATTGATAAAGCACTCCTCCCCTTTCTCTCTTTCTCACATAGAGAGAGACCCTGAAGGTCGCTATCTGATAATAATAGGTACACTTTACAACAGACTTGTTACTCTTGTTAATGCCTATTTCCCGAACCAACACCAGAGTAAATTTATGAATTCCCTCACTAACAAAATTTTTGAACTCCGTAAAGGAGCATTGATATTAGGAGGAGACTTCAATGTCCCACTTGATCCCATCCTAGACACCTCCAAAATGACAACCTCAGTCTCCAACAAGACTCTCCGACAGTGTAATGCCAGACTAGAAGAACTTGCGGTCCACGACACATGGCGCACACTTTACCCCACCAGACGAGATTACACTTTTTATTCCCACCCGCATGAGGTATACTCTAGGATTGATTATTTCTTCATGGACCAACTGACCCTAGCAGGGGTTTTAAACACAAGGATACTCCCCATGACCTGGTCTGACCACGCCCCAGTTGTATGTCAGATAAGGTGGCCTTCAGCACCAAATAGACCATTTATCTGGAGGTTTGACGACTTTTTGCTGAATAACCAAGTGATTAAAACCCAAATCACTACTAAAATGCTGGAATATTTTCAGAACAATGAGAACGGGGAGGTGCCGGACCATGTTGTGTGGGAGGCTCACAAGTGTGTGATCAGAGGCGAACTAATACAACAGAAAGCTTTCCAATCTAAGCAGCTCAGACTTCAATATACGGCCCTCCTTACACAGATACATGACTTAGAAACTAAACACAAGACAACACCGACAGACGCACTACTCAAACGAGATCTTCTTCAAGCTAGGAGAGAAATACAAGACATACACTCTAGGGAACACCAAATCTCTGCACTAAAGTTACAACAAAAATATTATGAGTTCGGAGACAAGCCTGGTAAACTCTTGGCGAGAGCTTTAAAAAGGAAGCAGTCCAAGTCTCACATTCACTCCATATTAAATCATAATAATCAATCTTGTTCAGACAGCCCTTCTATAGCAGAAGTACTTAGATCCTACTACCAAAACCTGTACAATCTCCAGAAGGAGGAGATCTCCTCCCAAACCAAAGAGGAGATGCCATTGAGGTCCCCTGTTGACTCCTACCTAGAATCCCTGTCTCTAGTGACCCTCTCTGATGAGGACAGAGCGAGTTTAGACACAGACATCTCTGTAGAGGAAGTGGCCAAGACTATAGATAGTTTACCAGTAGGCAAATGCCCGGGTCCAGATGGTTTTAGCGTAAAATATTATAAAAATTTTAAAGATGTCCTGTCCCCCCGCCTAGCCTCCCTGTTTAACAACATTGGAAATACCCATGATTTCCCATCAACCATGCTCCTTGCACATGTCACAACCATTCCAAAGCCAGGGAAGACGACAGACCAGCCTGAAAATTTCAGGCCGATTTCCCTCCTTAATGTAGATCTGAAAATGTTTGCAAAAATTTTATCTTCAAGGTTAAACAAATTCCTTCCACAATTAATCTCTCCAGATCAGGTGGGCTTTGTCCCTGGCAGAGAGGCCAGGGACAATACTATAAAAGCAGCTCTGCTGGTGAATTATGCGCAAGTTAATAAGATCCCATCAGTACTTATATCAACAGACGCCGAGAAGGCCTTTGATAGGGTCAATTGGAACTTTCTCAGGGCTGTCCTATTGAAAATGAATTTTGGCCAAATCTTTATCAAAAAAGTCTTCTCTCTTTATTCGGGCCCAACCGCACAAGTAAAAATCAACAATATTCTATCTGACCCTTTTAAAATTTCAAACGGAACCCGCCAGGGCTGTCCCTTATCCCCCTTGCTGTTTGCCCTCTCAATAGAAATATTAGCGCAAAAGATTCGAGACAATCAGAAAATCCCTGGCATTAGGATCAAAGACCAGGAATATAAGGTCTCGCTATATGCGGATGATATTCTCCTCTCGGTCACTGACCCGATAGCCTCAATTCCGGAAATTCTTCGGGAATTTGAGGAATACGGAAAAGTCTCCAATTTTCACTTGAACCAAGCCAAATCAGAAATTTTAAACATTAATTTACCCCAAACGGACATAGGCCGCTTAGCAGATATTTGCAAATTGCGGGTAAAAACGCGAACACTCAAATATTTAGGGGTCAACCTCACCCCCAAAACAGAGAGCCTCTTTGAGGCTAATTACACTCAATTATCCCAATCAATCATGGGTGACCTCTCATCTTGGAAAAACAAGAAAATCTCATGGTTGGGTAGGATAGGGGTTGTAAAAATGAATATCCTTCCGAGGATCCTATACTACCTTCAGACTCTCCCGACCCCGTTTCCTAACCAGTACCTATCAAAACTCCAAAGCCAGTTAGAGGAATATATATGGGGGGGCATCAGACCAAGGGTCTCCAGGAACACGCTATACTTACCCAAAGAGAGAGGCGGACTAGGCATCCCGAACCTGTTACTCTATAAAAAAGCTATTAACCTCCAACATCAGGTAGAATGGTGCATTAATTCCAGGGATAAGGAGTGGGTCCAGGTGGGACGGGCTATATTGGGCACTCAAAATGTAGGCACATTGGGTTGGATCTCAAACAAAAATAGACCTAAAATCATTAGTCAGTACCCATTGATGAGGGAATTTTTCTCGCAATGGGATAGAACACTAGTAGAACACCCGTATATCTCCTCTAATCCTTCACCTCTTACGCCCTTCATACATAATCCAGACATCCCTTTCTCTAGCATCGCCCTGCCGATCCTTGACAAGACACGATTAGACCAGATTATGTTCCAAAGGTTACTACTAAATAACAAATTCAAGAGTTTGGGTGAATTGGAGGAGATGGGTCTGAACATACCATGGCTTTTCCATAGACAACTCCAGCATTACGTGCTTACACATAAAAGAGTGGGCAGTATTTCTAGACCACTGAGCCAGTTAGAATCATTTTGCCTGTTAACTCACGCTCCTTCACACTTAATATCAATCATGTATAAGCTGCTGTCATCACATAAGGACTGCCATATACCTACCTTTGTTAGACAGTGGAACGGTGAGTTGGACCGCCCCCTCACAGACACAGACTGGCACAAAATATACCACAACCACTCTAAAGCCTCAATATCGGCTAGAACCTTAGAATCCAACTACAAATACCTATCCCGGTGGTACCTTACACCAGACAAGATTAAAAAAATATATAAGAGATCAGATGGCAGGTGTTGGAGGGGTTGTGGGGAGGTCGGGACCTTTCCTCATATCTGGTGGTCCTGCGATATGATATCCCCGTTTTGGAGTTCTGTACTGGACATTATTGACTCTAAATTAAATATCACACTTCGCAGAAATCCGGACCTTTTACTGTTCCATGGGCTGCCCAAACTGATAGAGAAACCCAAAAAATACCTACTATATATAATGTTAAATAGCGCAAAAGCCCTTATTCCCCAAAACTGGAAATCAGATAGAACCCCTCAGATAGCGGATTGGGAAGCTCAAGTGGATAGACATTTAGCACTAGAAAGATTTCGATATATGAGAGACGATAGAATCGAAATTCATGAATACATGAAAGAGATTTGGAGGCCTCTGATTAGATAAGTCCTGGGTACCTTGCCTCCTTTTCAGTGTAAATACATGCCCTACCTTTCCACTCCTCCCCCTCCCCCCCCCCCCTTTTTTTTTTTTTTTTTTTTTTTAATCTCTCTCCTCTCTACCTCTTCCACCCCCCCCCCATTCCATTGATCAGAACCCTAACCTCCCCCTCTCTCCTCCCTTACTCTCCCTTCCCCTTCTCCATCTTTTCATATCTTTCTTCTTACACTATTTTTTCTTCTCTCTTACGACGGGCTTCGTAATTTCCATTGCCCGTCATAAATTTATGGCAGTGGGGATACTTGTTGTTTGCTTTCAATACAGTATAACCATACCTGTATTTCCAGGTAACACTAGACGGATTCTATAACGGATGTCCATGGCTTGGACACAAGTATGATATTAATATGTTTCAGTTGTAAGACGCATGGACATGTTACAAAGCACCATGGACGCATATAGACTTTATGGACATTTGGTTCCAGAAATGTAACAAACAACTTATTGAAAAACCTCATTTTGTTATATTGTTTGATGTATCCTTACTGACATCCATGCCTATGTATTGTATTATGTTAACTTTCAATAAAGTTTCATTGAAAAAAAAAAAAAAAAAAAAAAAAAAAAAAGCTAATTAAGTATATTACTTCAGATATTTACATCTGTTTTATATCTGATACATACTATTAGCAACATTTCCCTATTTAACTGATATCAGCTGGTTATATGTATAAGTTTTACAGAAAAGTCTGACAAATCTTTCATTTCTTTGTTTATATATAAACTGAATAGAGAAGACTACTATACAAGTGTTGCAGTTCCTGAAAGGAAATGTTGTAATGACCACCACATTACACCTTACACGACTCCCTCAAAACCCAAATTTCATGCACATAATTGTTTACATTGTCTACATCCTGACTTTGCTAACCCTCACATCATAAATACCCTCCACCAAATGTAACTTATTTTAGTGATTCCCTCATCACAAATAAACTCTTTCTAAACTTGTAACCATGCACTGGCACTTCTTAAAATCCAAGGGACGTGAAACCCAAAATATTTATTTTATGATTTAGCAAGAGTTTTGCAGGAATACTTTTAACAATCTTATAAATTTACAAGATAACTAGATAGTATAATTGTTTTATACCATGTTGTGCTCCAGACACTTGCACATACTTAGATATACTCTTCAACAAAGAGTACTATCATAATTCAACAAATTTTTATAAAAGTCGTAAATGGGAAACTTTTTTAAAATTAGATGCTATGGTTGAAATTTATTTTTATGTGTGCGGACCATGTTTTCATAGGGAGAACCTGTCTGCACGCCTTCAGGGAATCCAGAGCAGCATCAACAGCCTACATTTAAGATTGAACAAGCAATCTCTTGTGCAAACCCACTACCTCCTGTCATATTACCAAAGAGCAGGGTTTGTCAGTCATTCTGGACAAATGAGTCCGGACACATTTAAAAGCAGCAGTTGTCCAACCACTGTTTCTTAACTTCCAGTTTCAGGCTCGTAGGAACGAGCCTGCTTTGAAATGTACAGTACCTGAATTTGATTATGTAGCATGTTACATCTAGGATTATGGAAGTGATTAAAAAGATGTAAAACATTTGCTTCATGTAATTCTAAAAATAAAACAAACTACTGGAATAAAACATCAAATATAAGTAAGGTATTCAAAAATTGTTGCTTATTTTTCATGTACTTGTTAAAAAATGTCAAGGACTGTGTAGCATTGTTAAATCTGTTGAAGCATTACAAGCTAATGTTAATTTGATTCAGTTGAATCTGACAAAGAACTCTTTGGCTCTGGTAGCTAAGTTCCATTTAAACATGTTTTCTGTACAGTAGATGATTGATATTGTGCCAGTCTTCATCCAGATACTAATCTAGACAGTCAGTTTCATATCTTTGCTATGCCTTGTATGACACCACACTACTTATCTGTTTACCATACATGTGTTGTACAAAGCTTCTCTACAATATTTTTTTTCTGTTTGATGAATCCAAAATATAAATACTATTTTTTTTTATATATCTTTTACTTTTTTGATACATTCTGTTTTTTTTCTCCTTGAAAACTGAAAATATTTTTTTTACAAATAGTAAGGCACAAAGAAAAATAAATTTACATCTAATAATTGCTTCCCCTTATTGAGCTGAGTGTTTTATCCCATAATAAATAGCTCTTATATAACAAATGTTATATTGCCAACAATTTATGCTTGATCAACAATCTAATCTAATGCTTTTTAGTTTGGATCCAAAATTGTACATTATAGTTATAAACATTAAAAAAAAGAATAGAAGAGTATATGAATCCTGACTTTAAAATATTTGTAGACAACAATCATCTTTCAAAGGCTGCATATGAGTCTCCAATATCCAAAAAAGTCACTAACTTATTCTCATGTTGATCTTAAGGGGGAATAGGAGAGAGAGTGCAGGTGATAAGGTGGGAATTTCTTTAACAATGTAGAGGACAGCTTGTGAGCTGGTGGACTGGACAAGCCTTAGCAAAAACAATGACTCAGGCACCAGATAAACACAGATCTTTTACAATAGTATCTAACTGGCAGGGAAATTATTGATGCCCAAAAATGGTCTCTGTTCTATTCAAACTAGAATGTTTCCAAATTTATAAAAGAGCTTTGTATTTTTAAACAAAAATAAATGTTGTTCCTGTGCTGAATAAACCAACATTTTGGATTTAAGAGGACATAGTTGTACAACTTCAGATTTGTTTTTAAAAACACCCCCAGTTAAAAAAGGTTTAGTGGTGGTGGTGGTGTTAGCTCTCATCTAAATTACATGTGATAAATGTTCTTGACTTTTCCTGCATTTATTTAATTCTAGAAATGACCTATCGATCCATATTAACTTTTCACATGTAGAAATATTTTTTTAATAATCTTATTATTGAATTGAATTTTAAAAAATCCTTTTTTTTAATGCTTCAGTTTGGTGTAGTAACTATTTGATGGGGATATTTGATATATTACTTTAGCGTCTGAGGAAAGAGCCTATTGCTTTGAAACATCACATTTCTATTAGTAAACTTCTGAGAAAGCAAATTTAATTTTGCAACTAATTCTCCTCAGGTGGTTGAATGGAGTAATTTTATGGATGAGTTTAGCTTCCACCTGCAATAGACTTATTGGACTTTTGTCAAACATCTGATTGTTATGTAAATGTTTAAAGGTCAAAACTGCTTTTCTATTCACTATCCTTGTGTTGTTGTGTCTTTATTTATGTTATGTATTTGTTAGTTTATTTATGAATTAGGAATATATTCCTTGCTTTAAATTGGTCAATTTAAAGCAAGGTAGAAGAGCAAAGGGGCTCGGTAAAAAAATCCAAATACAGTTTAAGTTAAAGGGACATTGAACCCAATTTTTTTCTTTCGTTATTCAGAGAGAGCATGCAATTTTAAGCAGCTTTCTAATTTACTCCTATTATCAATTTGTCTTCATTCTCTTGCTATCTTTATTTGAAAAAGAAGGCATCTAAGCTTTTTTTTTTGGTTCAGAACTGTGGACCGCACTTTTTATTGGTTGATGAATTTATCCACCAATCAGCAAGAACAACCCAGGTTGTTCACCAAAAATGGGCCGGCATCAAAACTTACATTCTTGCATTTCAAATAAAGATACCAAGAGAATGAGGACAATTTGATAATAGGAGTAAATTAGAAAGTTGTTTAAAATTGCATGCTCTATCTGAATCACAAATAAAAGAAAATTGGGTTCAGTGTCCCTTTAAACCAGGGTAAATTAGTTCAATTGTAGCAGCCATTTTAAGTGAAATGGAGTGATGAAGCTTGGTCATGCTACATTTCCAATTAACATTGCACTAATTTCAGATTTTGTTTTTGTTTTAGTAGTGAGAGTTTGTAAAATATAGATCAACCTGATGAAATAATGTTTAATGTTGTAAAAAATGTAGCTATGTTTTTTTTTTGTTTTTTTTTTTTTTAGAAAATGCTTCATAGGAGGAATATTTAAAAACCAGCTCACTTTAACTACATTTTCTATCCATTCTCCACTTTTGGAATTCCTTTGCCTTCAGAAAGAAGTTTGATTAATAGAGCAGAAAGCTTGCTGGGAGGCTGTCAACATTCCTAGATTGCTTGCTTAGCGCTGTTAAAGTGGACTTACATTATAAAAGTCCAGTAATACCTAAAGGACAGCTTGCTAGAAAGCTACCAATGTATCCAGTCTGTGAGATCTGCATGAAAAATGCTTTACACCTGTGAGTGAATTTTCATTTGGTTACTGTATTGGAGTGCCTTTTTCATTTAAATATTCAGTCAGAAGAATGTTGCACTTACGATTAAGAAACAAGTGTCTTTATACTTAGGTTAGGAGACAAAAATGACTTATAAAAACACCCTGTTACATTAAGACTAGCAAAAAACATTTGTGCGTTGAATTATTTGCTTCTAAGTTGACATGAATGCTTCAGAACATTTCTTATTTTAAAATTTTGCTGAGAGATTGATCTTAAAAGCTGATACCTTTTAGAAATGTGCAGGGAAGAAAATTGTGTATCGAATGGAATTTTAGTTTCAGATATTCTGAGAAATTTGTTTCACAGAATATTTGTTACCTGCACTGTTTGGTTTTCATTTAGCTTAAAACTAAATGAAAATAACATTTTTGTTAAACATTTAAATTTGTTTTTGTGAAAACAAATGTAAATGTTTCAAAGCTACAGGTGAAAAGTTCACCTGCAGCTACAATACTTACCTTAATGTGCTCCTCAGAGCATGGAGAGCCTTTTAAGGTAAGTAGTAAGCACTTAAAAAACAACAAAGGAGACAAATAAATACAGATGATTTTCATCAGTATTTGTTCATTTTCTTTTTTTTTTCCGTTGGTGCATTCTTTCAGATCTTCATTTTGTTCAAAAACTAATGCACATCTCTAGTACCTATGAAACTGACGGAGGTAATTGTGACTATGATATTATTAAACCAGTTCTTACATACAAAATATATGTAAGAAAATCCAAGTATCCAATGAATCAAAGTGACCTTTATTTCCAACAACAAAATAGCAACGTTTCGGGTTCAAAACTAACCCTTACTCATGCTTAAGCAATGTCATAGTATGTTTAAATAACTTACAAAAGGTGCCAAAAACATAGTGCTGATGTACCAACTAGTGGTTGAAATATGCATACATACATGTAATATATTTTTCAACAACTAGGTAGTAATAACTCCACGGGAGCGAGCACATTTTGATCTATATGGCAAACATGAACTAGCACTGTTTAACTTTGAAAAACCATCAAAATGCATTTAGATAAGAGGCTGCCTTCAAAGGCTTAGAAATTAGCATATAAGCCTACCTAGGTTTATCTTTCAACAAAGAATACCAAGAGAACAAAGAAAATTTGATGAAAAAAGTAAATTGGAAAGTTATTTAAAATTGCATGAGTCATGACATTTTAATTTTGACTATACTGTCCCTTTAATGTAACAGTGTTGGTTTTGCAAAACTGGGGTATGGATAATAAAGTGATTATCTACCTTTATAAACAATAAAAATTCACGAAGATTGTCCCTTTAACAGCAAAAGCATTTGCTCACAAAACAGGAATAGTAACAGCCAATTGTAAATACATTTGCAATAGAAATGCAATAGTTATCCTTACACTGAATTGCCTTCAAAAATAGCTGAATGATACTTAGTTATGGTATACTTCACATGTTAATTGTCTGGTATAGAATTTAATAATATCCATTGTGTTTAGATATTACATGCTTTATATATACATAAATAAATAATATTTTAAGCAATCATTTTAAGATTTAAAATTAAAATAATAAATAAATACATTGCAATGTGTAAAAGTTCAAAAAAATAACACAGTGCAAATAGTGCATTAGGTGCATAAATCAGTTTAAGTTTTTGTTAACCTTTTGAATTACTGTTTATTAGGTATCTTGTTAAATCTTTATGCTAGTTTTGGATTTTTAACAGCATAATAAATTAAAGAAAAAAATATGGATTACAATTTGCTATTTTGTATAATTTACAAGACAGTTGTTTTAGCTGGCTGTACTTTTTAAAACATGAAGGAATAATCATTAAAGAGAGACGTTGGTGGATCCTAGTCACCGTCTGGGTTTCATTTTGGAAATATGTCGCTAATTGGGTCATAAACAGGAAGACAGATGATTCACAGTGAAAAACATAAAATGAATTTCTGAAAGCATATTTCATTTATCCATAAAGAAAAAATACATTTAAGCTCAGCACTTTTATTTTTTTATTTATTTTTATTTTTGCAAGATATCATCTGTATTGTGTGTCCCTTTCAAGTTTTACATTAGTTTTCAAATAGTCAGTAAATATTTTATAAATAATAAATATAAAGTTTGAACATAAAGCAGAATATAATATTTTTTAGGTCTTCAATTTAAAAGTTCCTGTCTCATTTTATTTTGCAAGAATATTAAAAGAATGTTAAAGTATTTTATAGATATTTTTTTTATATATTAGGAACTAAGCACTGCTAAAATGCTCAAAAACTTTTAAAAATTTTATTTTGTTCTGCATTTCAGTTCATTACATATTTTTATTCAAAACTTCATATCACACTCAGGTGATATTAGGCTTCTTTTTTATGGCATTCCCATTGTATTGAAATAGTTGCTTTTTCAGTTTTAACAGTCAAATGCATTACAAACAATGACCCAGAATGCAAGCAAAGTGCTACTGATAATGCAGATTGTGCTATCAATATCAAAGGCCCGCTCTAAGAATATTGCACAAATTACAAGTACATGGTAAAAATGAATTACAAGAGAATGTTAACAAGGCCAATGATTTTTAACATGACCTACACTTTCAATCGATAGCTGGTCCTCGCTAAACAGTGCACACATTAGTGCAAATTATGTGTTTTGCTCAAGCACAACACATAGCGGTTAAAAGTTTAGAGTTACTGTAGATAGTTCTTAATGACTTTGGCCGTATATTTTCGGTCATTGTCATGTCGAATAATACATTTATGGCCAATCAGATTCCTCATTGATGGTACTGAATGATGAACAAGTATCTGCCTGTATTCTAAGCATTGAGCAGACCATTTTTTTTTTAACCAAATCCCTAACTTAAAGGACCAGTAAATACAGTAGATTTGCATAATCAACAAGAGCAAGATATCAAGATAATGCAAAAGTACTTACTCTGAACTTCAAATGAGTAGTAGATTTTTGTCTAACAAATTTCAAAGTTATGTATATTTCCACTCCCCCTGTACCATGTGACAGCCATAAGCCAATCACAAGTGCATATACCAGTGTTTTTCAACCAGTGTGCCGTGGCACACTAGTGTGCCGTGAGAGATCCTTAGGTGTGCCACGGCAGACTGACAACAGTGTGACATATTTTTTAAACTTTGCTTGTTTTTTACTCCCAGTGCAGGGGTAGTTTGTAGGAGGCATGGCATAACAGTACAATACATACAGTATGTGTGTGTTTGTGTGTATGTGTATATCTATATGCTGTATTAGGCTACAATGTGTGATTTTTTTTTAAATTTTGGGATGGTGGTGTGCCACAGGATTTTTTAACGTAAAAAAGTGTGCCACGGCAAAAAAAAGGTTAAAAATCACTGGCATATACGTATATGCTGTGAATACTTGCACATGCTCAGTAGGAGCTGGTGACTCAAAAAGTGTAAATATAAAAGACAATGTATATTTTTTTTTTAAATCAAAGTAAATTGGAAAGTTGTTTAAAATGACATGCTGTATCTGAATTATGAAAGTTTAATTTGACCTGAGTGTCCCTTTAATTTGCCAAAGAGCAGCCTCACAATTGTAGGCAACCTCTGCCATTATTCTTGTTTCACTCTTAGCACTTCAGTGAAGGAACTGCCTTCTGCTCCAACCAAATATTATACTCATTAGTCCAGAGCACCTGCCACAAAAAGTGGTCACACGGAAGATTGATTTGTTTAAATATTTAAATTAAAATATAATTTTATACTAATAGGTGACGGATTTAGTATGGTCACTCTATCTGACCTTCAGATGTTAGTGGTTTTGCTTGAGTGCTACAATTTTACTATCAACTTAAAGGGACAGTCAAGTCCAATTTTTTTTTAATGATTCAGATAGGGCATGTAATTTTAAACAACATTCCAATTTACTTTTACCACCAATTTTACTTTGTTCTCTTGGTATTCTTAGTTGAAAGCTAAACCTAGGAGGTTCATATGCTAATTTCTAAGACCTTGAAGGCCGCCTCTGCATTTGACAGTTTTTCACCACTAGAGGGCGCTAGTTCATGTGTTTCATATAGATAACATTGAGCTCATGCACGTGAATTTACCAAGGAGTGAGCACGGATTGGCTAAAATGCAAGTCTGTCAAAAGAACTAAAATAAGGGGGAAGTCTGCAGAGTCTTAGATACAAGGTGATCACAGAGGTAAAATGTGTATTATTATAACCGTGTTGGTTATGCAAAACTAAGGAATGGGTAAATAAGGGATTATCTATCTTTTAAAACAGCAAAAATTCTGGTGTTGAGTAATATGGCGCAATAATAAGAGCATTATTGATTTAACTCAATGAATGCAATAGTGCTATTATTTTGCTCTCCAGTTGTAATCTATGCTAATATGTAACAGGAAAATTAATTAAAAATTATAAACAGGCTCATTTTTACTTGTCAAGCTTTGATTTTCATCTAGATTTCTGTACATCATGATGGAAGCAAAAGTAAATCACTTGATTCAAGATTGATAATGACTGTCAACTGCGTAAAAAGCCCCAATATTAATTAATTAATTGTATAGATTTGTGTAATTTTAAAATGAACAACATTAAACTCTTGAAAAGACACATGAGAGGTGATATGATTACATTATAAATATATAAGTCCAGTATAGAGAGTTGGCAGGAGTAATGTTTATTCTTAGAAAAAAATGTTTGTGGCACAAGGTCACACTCTAAGGTTAGAGAAAAGGAAATTTAATATCCAGCAATGAAACAAGTTTTTCACTGTAAGATCAATCAAACTATAGAATTATTTTGCCTGGGGTGGTTTAAAGGGACATTCAAGTCATTTTTATATTGCATCACAAATAAATTGCTGCATTGCAAACATTTTGAATGCAAATAGCTTTAAAAGCATTTAAAACTATAACAATGTTTAGCAACATATGCAGTGTTTTTCAGACCAGGGACACAACCTCCAGCTATGGGCAAGCAGTTGCAAAACTATAGATGTAAATTCCAAGAAAAGAAGAAAAACAAGTGCCAAAACTGCATTACAAATTATTTTTTTTAAAGGTATAGAAATGTCAGAATTGAAGTGTGCATGAGTACATTTACATTGTTAATAGAAGCAATATACTTCCATTAACACAAATTATTGTGGCATACACACATATGCTTTGAGTGCACCAGTATTCAAGCACCAATCTATCTCATAAAGTCAGCAGTGGCTTGTATGACACAAATTAAGTCTTTACTGACACAATACAAACCACTGCCAGCTTTCTAAGAATTTTGAAAAAATACATTTATACACATTTCAATTTTTACCTTTTTCTCCCTTTAACTATGCATAATACATCATTTGATGTGGGCTAAATTGAATTTGATGTTCCTTTTGAAATGACCATTTGTTGAGAATCATACTTAGGTAGACTCAGGAGCAGTGATGTTCTACTTGCAGCTAGCTTGAGATCGGTGTGGCACATGTTTTACTATTATTTATTATCGGTTATTTGTAGCGCACCAACAGATTCCGCAGTGCTATAAACATCGGCGGTATGCAAGGTAACATTTATAGGGATAAATGGGTAGAGGGCCCTGCCGAGAGTTGCACTGTTGCAGTCAGCTCTTATGAAGGTGATCTGCAAACAGTTGGATTCCTAGGCTTACATGCTAAGTATGATTATGGTGGATAGTAATGGAGGAGAGGAACTGGTATTAGAAAAGGTTAGTGTAGGTTGTATGCATCACTAAAAAGTAGAGTCTTTAGGGAGCATTTGAAACTTTCAAAACTATTGTAGAGTCTTGTGGAGCAAGGCAGAGAGTTCCACAAGATGGGAGCCAGTCTGGAGAAGTCCTCTAAATCCGAATGTGAGGAGGTAACAAGAGAGGAGGAGAGTAGGAGGTTGTGAGCAGAGTGAAGGAGATGGGAGGGAGAGTATCTGGAGACAAGATCTGAGATATAGGGGGGGGAGCAGTGCAGTTGAGGCCCTTGTATGTCAGAGTTAGAATTTTGTGTTAAATTCTGGAGGCAAGAAGAAGCCAGTGAAGAGATTGGTAGAAAGGTGCAGCAGATTAAGAGTGATGTATAAGGAAGATGAGCCTGGCAGAGGCATTCATTATGGATTGTAAAGGAAATAGGTGGCAGCTAGGGAGGCCAGGGAGGATGGAGTTGCAGTAGTCAAGGCGGGAAAGGATGAGTGAGTGGATTAAAATCTTAGTTGTGTCTTGTGTAAGGAAATGTCTAATTTTAGAGATGTTTTTAAGGTGGAAGCGGCAGGCTTTAGTCAAGGACTGAATGTGAGCAGAGAAAGAAAGGTCTGAGTCAAGTGTGACCCTCAAGACATCGGGCATGCGGGGTAGGGGTAATGATGGAGTTTTCGACAGTTATAGAAAAATGGGGGTGGAGATTTTAGAAGGAGGGAAATTAAGGAGCTCAATTTTGGAGAGATTTAGCTTAAGGTAGTGAGAAGACATCCAGGAAGAGATGTGAGAAACTATTGCTAAAAAGAGTGGGAAGCGCTAGAAAAGCTGTGGGGATGTATGACTAAGTGTTATATTGAAAAATTAATATTTATCAAATGTGATTTAAAAAACCCTCTGGGTGTTGCTATATGTGTCAGAATTGTGAGTAAACTATTGTTGCAAACTTAATATGCTTTATTCTATATGTTTGTATACCTATCAGTGAATTGCTGTTGTGAAATTGCATTAATCCTCTTAATAAAAAACTTGTGAATTCAAACGTATATGTGCAATGTGTGTATTCTTTAGGGTACAAAAATCGCTTGTTATATCTCCAACTATTAATAAAAGCTTATCTATGTGTCGAAAAATGTGTGTCAATTTTTTTTTACATATCTTAATGGTGTGAATATATCTTCCCAAACTTAAAACGTATAGCAAGAAACAATCTTACTGAAGCAATATATATTGAAACAAACTTTACTGTAACCATCTATGCTAATACAACGATACAATGTGTACTAAAACAATCTTTACTAATAAAACAATCTTTACCAATAAATTAAATATATGTAAACCGTGTTATTGTCCATAAATGGTAAATGTTGTGGCCACAACTGTATAACATTCCAGACTGGAATAATTAAAATCCTCATGCAGGATATAATTGGTTTTGCTCTAATTCCATATATTTAATCAGCTTTTTTGTTTTCTTGTTATAACGATGAAAAGCTAATTTGTGTGGTTCGTAATTGTATTGTCAAATACTCTGCGGTAATCTACTTATATCCGCAAATGTCCCTTTGTAATATACATTCCCCTTACCGGACCTCCGATGGCTTGTTACCTCCTCTCCCTTGTTTCATGTTATGGGTTATGGAAGGGTTGCACTGTCGTGTTGCTACAGGTTAACAAAATGGTCCAAAACCAGTTTGTACTGTCGGCGTCTTTGCGTTTGAAATTCCCGGCAACTCCCTTCTACCCAGTTGCATATGGTTCAGTCCCATGTGACTGTGGAGGGCCAATCAGGAAACCGGACACAAGGGGAAAGGTTCTTCTCGGTGGTCTGTATTCTCGGAGCCAGTGATTTCCTCAATTAATTTAGTCTACGCGTTTCAGTGCTACTCTGCGCCTTTGTCAAGACTTATGATACACTGGATCCTTGGCTCTTTTCTTGTAGTGTACCGGTGAGGGAAAAACTCCTCCCATTTTTTTTTCTTTAAATTTTCTTAAAGGGCTATATATTATTTTGGTTTATTCCAATATTATATTATTTAACATTAACATTTTATACATGATACTGTTAACTATATATAAATGCTCATTCATTTGTGATTCCTAATAAAAATTTGTGATTCCTAATAAAAATATACATTGCTTTAAAACATATTCATTGCTAAAAAATTATACATTGCTCTAAAAAATATCTAATTGGAACATATCTAATTTAGCGTTATTCTAAATTGGGACAGCCAATAGAATGCAAGGTCAATCCTATTGGCTGATTGGATCAGCCAATTGGATTGAACTTCAATCAGATTGGCTGATTACATCAGCCAATATGATTTTTCCTACCTTAATTCCAATTGGCTGATAGGATTCTATCAGCCAATCGGAATTCAAGGGATGCTATCTTGGATGACGGCATTTAAAGGAACCTTCATTTTTCGTTAGGACTTCGTTTGAAGAGGATGCTCCGCGTCGGCTGGATTGAAGATGGACCCGCTCAGCTCCGGAAGGATGAAGATAGAAGATGCTGCCTGGATGAAGTCTGGAGGACCTCTTCTGCCCCGATTGGATGAAGACTTCTGCCGTATGGAGGACCACTTGTGCCTGGCTGGGTGAAGACAGCGCAAGGTAGGGTAATCTTCAGGGGGTTAGTGCTAGGTTTTTTTTAAGGGAGGATTGGGTGGGTTTTAGAGTAGGGGTGTGTGGGTGGTGGGTTGTAATGTTGGGGGGTATTGTATTTATTTTTTGCAGGTAAAAAAGCGGATTACTTTGGGGGCAATGCCCCGCAAAAGGCCCTTTTAAGGGCTATATGTAATTTAGTATAGGGTAGGGAATTTTATTATTTTAGGGGGCTTTTAATTTTCTTAGGGGGATTAGATTAGGTGTAATTAGTTTAAAATTCTTGTAATTCTTTTTTTATTTTCTGTAATTTAGTGGTTTTTTCGTAATTTAGTTTATTTAATTTAATTGTAATTAATTGTAGGTAGTTTAGGTAATTAGTTTAATTATAGCGTAGTGTTAGGTGTATTTATTATTTAGGTTAGGATTTATTTTACAGGTAAATTTGTATTTATTTTAGCTAGGTAGGTATTAAATAGTTATATTTAACTATTTAATAACTGTTCTACCTAGTTAAAATAAATACAAAGTTGCCTTTAGAATAAAAATAAATCCTAAAATAGCTATAATGTAACTATTAGTTATATTGTAGCTATATTAGGGTTTATTTTATAGGTAAGTATTTAGTTTTAAATAGGAATAATTTAGTTAATAATAGTCATTTTCTTTAGATTTATTTAAATTAGATTTAAGTTAGGGGGGTTAGGGTTAGACTTAGGTTTAGGGGTTAATAAATTTAGTATAGTGGCGGCGACATTGGGGGCAGCAGATTAGGGGTTAATAATTGTAGTTAGGTGGCGGCGACGTTGGGGGGGGCAGATTAGGGGTTAATAGTATAATGCAGGTGGCGACAATGTTGGGGGCAGCAGATTAGGGGTTAATTAGTGTAAGATTAGGGGTGTTTAGACTCAGGGTTCATGTTAGGGTGTTAGGTGTAGACGTAAAATGTATAGGAAACAATGGGTCTGCGTTAGGAGCTGAACGCTGCTTTTTTGCAGGTGTTAGGTTTTTTTTCAGCTGGCTCAGCCCCATTGTTTCCTATGTGGAAATTGTGCACGAACACGTTCAGCCAGCTCACTGCTGACTTAAGCAACGCTGGTATCGAGGTGAGATGTGGAGCTAAATTTTGCTCAACGCTCACTTTTCTGAGCGAAACTGGGTGAAACAAAAAGGCTCATTAGCACCGCATGGCTCTACCGACAAAACTCGTTCCTTTAAGGGACGTCATCCAAGATGGCATCCCTCGAATTCCGATTGGCTGATAGGATTCTATCAGCCAATCGGAATTAAGGTAGGAAAAATCTGATTGGCTGATGGAATCAGCCAATCAGATTCAAGTTAAATCCGATTGGCTGATCCAATCAGCCAATCAGATTGAGCTTGCATTCTATTGGCTGTTCCGATCAGGATAAATCTCAGGAGCCAAGTGTCTCCATCCAGGACACTAGAAACAGCTAAGCCACAGCTAGGCCGCACAACGAGTGAACAAAATATACATCTGTACTGGGAAAGAAATCCTCCAAAGTCTGAATCTTAAAAAACAGTGTGTTTATTCAAGGACAGTGCACTATTAAAAGCAAAAAAATACATGGGTAACAGATATTTGCTGATCATTCAAAAACACCAAATGATCAGTAAGACAGCAAACAACATATGCGTTTCATGCGGGGCTACTGCACTTGATCACGGCTAAAGAGGTTAGTCTGCCTACAGTCTATATATGGGTAATAGTTCATTGAAATCACACTTGATCAAATTAACCCTATACTAGATTGCATATATGTCATTGTTGAAAAACCTGACAGTGATTTCCAATAAGATATAGGGTATAATGATTATTTTAAACTAAACTGCTTACAGCTATATTATTCTATGAGTGTGGGAATAAAAATAAAAATAATAATGATAATAAACAAGCTAAGTTTAGGGGGGACGCTTCTGGGCAGCGACCATGATGGTATTTTCTTTCAGAGGCTGAGTGGAGGACTCGATAAATCTGCTGCTTATCGGTCACAAAATCAATCATCCATAATCACCTATTAAAAAAAATTCTATCTGTTTTTCCTGAATGTTTGAGGTGATCCTACTTTTCACTCTGATTTGCTTGATACCAATATTTATCTTGTCTCAGCCCTTAAGAACTGGGACAGAATGGTCGGCAGTGGCGGCCTTATAACAGACTGGACCTTTCCTAACCCCCCCCGATAACCCATGAACAACAGCTTATATGCTGTATAATTTCTGCTGCCTCTATCAGTCTGATATACTACAAAGTATTATACCTTATATGTGACTGAGCTTGAAGGAGAGCTATACAAATAATGCTTCACAAATGGAGACCCTAGACATGTGGGAAAGCAAGATGGTGCAGCTTATACAGGACCACTACCAGAGCTTAGAGGAAAAACTATGTAAACTTCTTTTCAGACCTGCAACCACGGTAGTCCCACCAAGTGAAGATACTTGCGACTACATACCTTCCTGGTCAGGCTTTGCCATCACAAAGATTCCTAACCTCTATAGCCAAAAAGGGAGTCCCTGCCACACACACATAGAACCCTTACCTTCCTGGGAGTACGGCCAATGGGGCTGTGCAAACACAGAGGACTTGATGGGCGACCCAGAGTGGACATCTAGTTAAGGGCAGATTTGGCCCAAACCTGAGTCAAAAATTGAGATTGTATCTGCTCCAATAGAAGCAACGGATCCCCCTTGTGATACCCAATTGGCAAAAGCAGAAGGGCCTAGGAACCAAAGAGAGGCTCCCGCAGGAGTAGTGACCCCAGAGTCTCCTGATCTGTGCGGTGGGACCTACATTCCTTATACATTCCGGTTTGAGGTAGAATACAGGGACCTGAAGAGCATTAAGCTGTATTTTGCCCATAGCTGTGGTGACAGTAAGATTGACACTCTTCAAGACACACATTCCCTCACCACACAGAGACTTCAAGATGGCAATTGGACATTTTTACTACTGTGTGCTCCTAGAAATTCTACCCCAAAAACTTTCATTGCAGCTATCAGCTAGTTCCTTCAACAGAGCAGGAGTGGGCTAAATCCACAGCTTTTGCTTAAACAAGCCTGCAACTGTCTATTCCACAACTGGTCACAGAACTGACTTTTGCAACTGGTAATGGAGGGGCAGGATTTTTATTTTATTTCTTTCTTACCCCTTTACATTCAAGGGCCTACTACCAGCTACCCACTATTTACTAGGGGTCAGTTAGCAAGTAATAATTTTGCATAACCTGTCTGTTTGTCTAAACTGAGTGTACTATTTGACAAGTTATGTTATATATTTTTAATATGTTCACAATATAAAATAGGTGTATATTTTCAATAGTAATATCCCTTAGCTCTTCAGTACACATATTACTCAATGCTACACCAATTTATGATTTATGAACATTGCCCCTTGGTGCCTTTAACGATGTTTTATTGGACTGATGCCTGACACTGAGGTATATCTCCTTTGGTTTAATCATTCTCTGAGGGAACAACAATTAATGTCACTTATAACTAAGTTTACATTTTTTGGTAATAATATTCTTAATGTCTTTTCACATGTAAATATTCCTTCTGGCTCAAACTAAATTAACTGAGTTATATTACATACAGTATATGTTTGCACTATACAAAAGTCGTATTTATTTTTACCATGACAGGTTGATAATCTATGTTGTACTTTACGTCGCAGCTTACTAGTACAAACCAGCCATTTTGTTCTGAGTTTAATGATAGCTCCTTATGAAATTTATTATAGTCACATATTGTATTATACAATATATCTGTTTTTTACAATAGATATCAAATTCCTTCTATAGGATTATATTATATCTAGCAAAACTACTGAACACATTAAAGTATTTAATATAGCTACCTAGTACTTATTTGATACAGTCATCTTTTCCTAAATTTGTTGAGAGTTTATAGTACTTATATGTATATGTTTTCACCTTAATTTTGTAGTTACTCCATCTAAATATACTCCATATGCACATTAAGGAGATTGCATATTGGGGCTGGGTCCCTATCTCTTTTCTTTCTACTACTCCTATTTTATGTGGTCAGTTGGAGTATAGTTCTGAGGCTGTGCTGTCAGTGGCTGAGATGGTGCAGCCCAGTGTATGTCATATATTGGATTTTATTTTTCAAATATATTAACGTGAGAGAAGCCTAACCAAATGTTAGCAATTTAATATATATACCCATATAGCTATAGCTGAAATGTTAATTAATAGACATATGCTACTTCTCTTCTTGACCATTATGTATTAGTCCTATGATCACTTCTCTTGTATTGGGTACAGCTGGGGAATTGTTACAAAATTATATATAGATTATATACCCTGAAGCACAACTTTTCTATTTTAAAACTAATATAGATCACCCTTGCCCCCCCCCTTAGTAGTTTTCTCTATAATTAAATGTCACTACGTTCTTCTGCGGTCTAGTGTGGTGCTTACATATTATTAAGACCTTAACTTGGCTCTAAACTTCACTTAAATAACCATATCAATTACCTGGCATCTAACACCTTCCATAGGTACTTTCCTAGGAAATTGATTACTCTTTTACCAGTTGAGCCTCTGGCATTTAAAATTGTTGACACCAAATGTGCTTCAGCGTTATCTCCAAGCTATTATGCGTTTATATTTGATGTGGCCTCCTAGTTATTTTTCTCATTCTTGTCTCACATATGTGATTCGAATGATCTTATCTTATTATACTACTTTCATTTCTATAGTATTAAGACTTATTCAGCTAGTATTAAGATTTTTGCGTTCATGTTTTAACGCTCAAAAAATGGCCATTTCTGCATTAAAACAGCAATGCAGCCATTACAAGTCTTGTCGGTATAGCTGTACTGCAAGTCTTTTAGCCTGTACTGCAATGTCAGTCCCGCACGCATAAAAATTAAGTTTTTTCATGGGACTTCCATAGCGCAGCCATTACAAGTTTTTCATCATCCAATATAATTAGAGCTGCTTAAATCCTATTGGCTGATTTGAACAGCCAATAGGATTTTAGCAGCTCTAAATCCTATTGGCTGATTCAAATTTTTCATCCAATAGGAATGCAAGGGATGCCTTCTTGAATCACGTACATTGCATTGAAGATAAAGTGTACAGCGGTGACAATATGAAGAGGATGATCTGCGCCGGATGTCTTCAGAATGGCACAAACAATAAGGTATCAGCGCACATTAATTTTCAAAAGCACAACATATTTTTTGAACTGCTGCAAAAAATTGCCTGCAAATACATCAAGAGACAACTATTCTTTTTAAATAATATTGGGAACTTAGTCACACAATATGGCCATATTCTGCTTAGCCAGTCACCACTTACAAGGTGCCCCAATTCAACTGGTCCTAACACTGCCTTTTGCCACAGAGGGCTGAATCATTCCTGCTTTTACTCTTCATAATAGAATAAGACTCCCTGGATTTTTATTCACAACTCTATTACACTGTCATGAGCATACCTGAACTTGGGTGGGGTGCTTAAACCAATGGGAGATGGTCAGTCTCCCTGGTTATGTTAAATACAAATAATAAATTTGTTTTTTTAGCACACCTTACAAAAAGTTTAAATCCACATCTGGTGTGTGCTGCCAATATTACCCAGTAATTACACAAACAATAAGGTATCAGCGCACATCCATTTCCAAAAGCACAACATATTTTTTGAACTGCTGCAAAAAATTGCCTGCAAATACATCAAGAGACAACTATTCTTTTTAAATAATATTGGGAACTTAGTCACACAATATGGCCATATTCTGCTTAGCCAGTCACCACTTACAAGGTGCCCCAATTCAACTGGTCCTAACACTGCCTTTTGCCACAGAGGGCTGAATCATTCCTGCTTTTACTCTTCATAATAGAATGAGACTCCATGGCTTTTTATTCACAACTCTATTACACTGTCATGAGCACACCTGAACTTGGGTGGGGTGCTTAAACCAATGGGAGATAGTCAGTCTCCCTGGTTATGTTAAATACAAATACTAAATTTGGTATTTGTATTTAACATAACCAGGGAGACTGACCATCATTATTTTTGATAACTTGTTTGTTATTTTGTGTATTGTATTTTTTTCGTTTTGGCTAAATGCCCTTTTAAGGACAATGCCCATATAAATTCCCTTTTAGGGCAATGGGTAGATTAGCTTTTACTTTATTTTTATTTTGTGGATTTGGGGGGTGGGAGTTTGTATAGTGTTAGGGGGTGTTTGTTTTGTTTTGTAGCAAAAGAGCTGTTAACTTTAGGGCAATGTCCTACAAAAGGCACTTTTAAGGGCCCTTGGTAGTTTATTATAGATTAGGGTGTTTTTTTCTATTTTTTTTTTTCTTTAATGGGTTTTAGAATAGGAATAATTGTTATTGTTTTGTATAATTTTGTTTGTTATTTTTTATAATGGTATTTTTTTTAACTTTTTTTAATGTTAGGTTTTAGTGTAAGGCAGGTTAGGTTTTATTTGACAGGTAAGTTTGTATTTATTTTAACTAGGTAGTTAGTAAATAGTTAATAACTATTTACTAACTAGTCTACCTAGTTAAAATAAATAAAACTTGCCTGTGAAATAAAAATAAAACCTAAGCTAGCTACAATATAACTATTAGTTATATTGTAGCTAGCTTAGGTTTTATTTCACATGTAAGTATTTAGTTTTAAATAGGTATTATTTAGTTAATAAATGTAAATTTAGTTTATCTCTATTTTAAGTTAAAGGGTGTTAGGGTTAAGTTTAGGGTTAGGGTTATGTTTAGGGGTTAATAGGTTTATTTAGTGGTAGTGATGTGGGAGGCCAGAGTTTTAGGGGTTAATACCTTTATTTAGTGCTGCAATGTCAGGGAGCGGCGGAATAGGGGTTAATAACTTTAATATATTGGCGGCGATGTTGGGGTGCTGCAAAATAGAGGTTAATAACTTTAATATAGTGGCGGCGATGTTGGAGTGCGGCGGAATAGGGGTTAATAACTTTAATATAGTGGGAGCGATATTGGGAGTGGCAGATTAGGGGTTAATAACTGTAGGTAAATGTCGGCGATGTTGGGGGGGGGGGGGCAGATTAGGGGTGTTTAGATGTGGGGTTTATGTTAGGGTATTTTATTTTCCTCTTAGACAGCTTTTCATCACGATCGCAGGTGTTAGACTTTTTTCTGACCCACTCTCCCCATTGATGTCTATGGGGAAAGCGTGCATGAGCACATCAAAACAGCACTTGTATTGTGTGCGGTATGGAGCTTAAAAGCACTATATCGCACGCACAAGCTGGCTGTTTGATAACTTGTAATGGCTGCGCTATAGAGGGTTAAATAAGGCAACTTTTGTTGCATTCGTTAATTTCCCTAAAGCGAGAATAACTCGTAATCTAGCTGATTGTTTGCTATGATAGTATTTGAAGTTTATTATAGTTTATTATATATGCATAACTTTCACATGCTTAAAAATGAAAAACTGAGGTTCAATAAAAGTAACCCATGAGTGGTTACCTATTTATCACAATATTAGGTAAATTATCTATTTTTTCATATGAGGTCCAAAAGTGGCCTCCTGCATATTTTGGTGGGTTTACAGTATATGGCACAATAATAACAAGTTAGTTATTTTAAGCAATATCCTTAGCTCCAACTCTGTATTGCTGTTATTAATAAGCTTGTATTATACATCTACCTATTTGAAATGGAGGATGGATTTTAAGCTATAACACTGTCATGTAACTGTATTTATATATATATATATATATATATATATATATATATATATATATATTATGTATTTGTGCTTTGCCTAAACCACATTAAAAATTTATACAAAAACATAAATCAAAAACATGCTAAGTTTAACATTTTGAAATACTCTCTTAGATAGAATATATATATATATATATATATATATATATATATATATATATATATATATATATGTTACAGTTAAAGTGCAGAAATCAGTTAATGTGCACATTACCTAGCTAATCTACAAATTACCTAGATAATCTGCACATTACCTACTAGGCACTAGTTAAAGTGTAAAAAATGCACTTTAGCTGTAACATATATATAAACTAAAGGGAGTCCCATGGTTTTTCCTATGATAATCAGTTCATATCACTTTTTTTTAGAGAGCCTGGGGCACTTTCTTCTGAAAATGGAGGTAAAAACAAAATCTTAAAGGGCAGTGCAGCGCACTTTATGCATCATTCATTGCCCAGACACACTTCAACTTCTTAACAAGTTTATAGTAGTTTTCCCAAGGGTATAACAACTGCTCTCATTCTGTTTTTGCATTTATTAGCATCTTGGCCTCTACACTTCTAAGCATTGTATATTTCCCATTCTGCATTCTGAATTGTTACAGAATCGACTTCCCTGCAACCCATTGTGGAAATATGCAATGAGCACAAATAAATGTAAGAACATCGTACTGAGAATGTGAAATATCTGCCATTGTAGCTGTAATGTATCTGTGATAATACAGTTGAAAAACAAATAATACACTTTCAAGCTTTTTAGAAAAGTTTGTTTCTCTTATGTAAACTGTTTATTGAAAAAGAAGCCAAAGAATGTATCGATTTCGGCCGAGGGCAGATACGCTCCAGAGTGCTCTGTTCTAATCAGAGCCTCGGGTGCCGCAACTTCCTCTGGAAACCTTACCATGGTTCCCAGCCCGCACGTCTTGAAATTCTCTGTCTGGGAAATTATGTATCTATCGAATCCATAATAAATAGATAGATTCGATAGATAATTTCCCAGACAGAGAATTTCATGACGTGCAGGCTAGGAACCATGGTAAGGTTCACAGAGGCAGTTGCGGCGCCCGAGGCTCTGATTAGAACAGAGCACTCTGGAGTGTATCTGCCCTTTGCCGAAATCGTAACATTCTTCAGCTTCTTTTTCAATAAACAGTTTACATGAGAGAAACAAACTTTTCCAACTTTAACTACATGGATGTGCACATTGACTGTTTCTGCACTTTAACTGTAACATATATATATATATATATTTATTTATTTATATAAATATATATATACATATATGTTTACACAAATAAATTAACATCAGTCTCCATATTCAGACCTATTGGTGACATGGTATTAAGGAAAAATATCCATTTTACTTCTTTTTTGAGAAGGGAATACTCCCTATACCCCCCTCTTTTTGAAAAAGGTACATGATCTATTGCTTGAAAGGCAGCAAATGTGGGATCTATCTATTGAATCTATAATAAATAGATAGATTCGATAGATAATTTCCTAGACAGAGAATTTGAAGAGGTGCGGGTTGGTACCCATGATAAGGTTCCCAGAGGCAGTTGTGGCGCCCGAGGCTCTGATTAGAACAGAGCACTCTGGAGCGTATCTGCCCTCGGTCGAAATCGGAACATTCTTTGGCTTCTTTTTCAATAAACAGTTTACATGAGAGAAACAAACTTTTCCAACTTTAACTACACGGAAGCCGTTAATGTGCACATTACCTAGGTGATTAGAACAGAGCACTCTGGAGCGTATCTGCCCTCAGCCGAAATCGTAACATTCTTCGGCTTCCTTTTCAATAAACAGTTTACATGAGAGAAGCAGACTTTTCCAACTTTAACTACACGGAAGCAGTTAATGTGCACATTACCTAGGTAAAATGCAGATTCTGCACTTTAACTGAGCAAATCAGTTAATCTGCAGATTAGCTAGGTAATGTGCACATTAACTGTTTCTGCACTTTAACTGTAACATATATATATATATATATATATATATATATTTATATAAATATATATATATATATATATATATATATATATATATATATATATATGTATATACATATATGTTTACACAAATAAATTAACATCAGTCTCCATATTCAGACCTATTGGTGACATGGTATTAAGGAAAAATATATATTTTACTTCTTTTTTGAGAAGGGAATACTCCCTATATCCCCCTCTTTTTGTAAAAGGTACATGATCTATCGCTTGAAAGGCAGCAAATGTGGGATCCTCAACGTGGTCATTCTTAAAGTGTGACGGCAATTGATGCGAAAATCTCAGGGTCTTCCATGTCCCTTATATGCTCTAATGCCCTTTCTTTCAGGGCTCTCTTAGTCTTGTCTATATATTGAATTTTGCACCCCCTACAGGTCAAAAGATATATTACATCTGAAGCCCTGCAATTCAAATCATACTTGATATTATATTCTCTATTAGTGGCATTGGATACAAAAGTATCTCCCTCTACCACAAAATCACAAGTTTTACATCTGGTTGCCCTACATTTATAAAACCCTGCCCTTCTCTTTAACCACATTGTCGATTTTCTTTCAGATAGAAATGAAGGAGCTACATAGTTTCCTATGGTATTGGTCTTCTTAGATACACACTGTATACATGTGGATGTCACCTGCTCTAAAATTGGATCCATACTCAATATAGGGAGGCACTCATTTATTATATCGCAAACATTCTTATATTCCAAACTGTAGGGAGTGCTAAATGTTATTTTGTCAAAGCCATCTTTCTTACTCTGGTCCTTTTTTCTTTTTTATATGTCAACAAGGAATATTGTGGGATATAATCAACTATCGCTTTTGTTAAATGTAACAACTTTTCATTATACCCCCTTACGAGTAATCGTTTTTTTAATGTGTCACATTGTTGTTGATACAAATCATTAGTAGAGCAAATCCATTTAGTGCGGATGAACTGGCCATTAGGGATGGCCCTTAGTAGATGTTTTGGGTGACATGATCTGAAATTTAAAATTGTATTTCCCCCTGTGGGTTTTCTATGAAGATCGGTCACAATAGTATCATTCTCTGAATTAACAATCAATTCTATATCCAAAAATTGGATTCTTTCTTGACTCATTTTGGATTCTGACGAATCCCAAATTGAATTAATTGCATTTCAAATATTCGAAGAAGGAAAATACAGACTGCTCATCTCCATCCCACACCAACAAAAGGTCATCTATATAGCAGCCAAAATAAACAATATGATCCCTGAAGGGATTACTATCTGCATAGATGTGGAACATCTCCCACCGTACCATATAGAGATTGGCATAGGAGGGGGCAAATCTTGCCCCCACAGCTATTACACGTCTCTGCAGATAGTAAGACCCCTTAAACACAAAATAATTGTGTGATAACAAAAATTAAATTGTTACTATCAAAAAATGTTTTATATCTTCAGAATAGTTAGACATTGTATCCAATATATCAGAAATGGCCTGTAACCCCTTGTGGTGGGGGATGGAGGTATACAGAGACGCCACATCTACGGTGACAAACCTGTATGTGGATTTCCCCTTTATATTTGCATGGTTTTTAGAACCTGGGTAGAATCATTTATGTGACTCAAAAGTTCACCCACTAGTGGCTGTAAAAATGTGTCAATCAGCTCAAAGGCTGGCTCCAATAGAGAACTAAACCCTGATAGGATGGGCCCCCCGGGGGGATGTATTTGATCTTTATGCAGCTTAGGAAGAAAATATAATATAAGGACATTAGGTGCCTGTGGTAAGAATTGTTCCTTTTGTAATCTGATAACAAACCAATTTGATAACCCAGACTCAAGATACTTTCTAAATCCTGTCTGAACTTTTTGGTGGTATTCTCCCCTGGTTTTTCATACACCTTTGGATCTCTTAATTGGTGCATTGCCTCATACCGATAATATGTTTCCACCCTTGTCAGATGCTTTGATCACTATATTGGGATTTTCCCTTAATGTAGTTAGGACTTTGAATTGAATACCAGTGAGGTTATTTTGATATTTATTGGATTTTTCTCCCACACTTTAGTTCTGTTTCTTTCGCCAAGTTCTTTAGTTTCCATTTAACTGTTCTGAAACATATCTATACTTTTCCCCCTAGTATGTACAGGGTAGAACGTGCTTCTGCTTTTAGACTTTTTATGACTTTAGTAGGGACTATATTAGGGTCTTCCCCCATCACCAAGTTTTCCTCCCCCAGTGCTAGCATATCAAATATTTTGCACGAAGATCCTTAAAATCTAGGGTGCCCTGTTCTGCCCTATTACTGGTTCTAATTTCACTATCCATCTCTTCCTCCTCCCCACCATTCTGTTTTTCAACAAAAAAATGTTATTTAAGAGTCAGTTTCCTGACAAATTTATTAACATAAAGGATGGTGTCAAAGAGGCAGAAATGGGTAGTCGGGGGAAAAATTAAGTTCCAAACTCAAAACTTATTTTTCAGAGATTGTTAGTTCATGCTGAGAAAAATGAACCACATTTTTCAGACATATTTGTGTCCGTTGTGTCCTGTGTCTGATTGGTTCTGGTATAATACTGCTTGATGCCCTTTTTCTGCCCCTGCTGCCTATTCTGGTTTTATTCATTTTGTTTTTGCTGCTTGACCTAACTCGTTTTTTGATGTCCCTACTACTTCTATCTCAGGGTTATCTAAAACTGAGGCTCCCTGTAAATTTAACACTTCTTCAGAGGAATCATGATCATCAGTTTTTACCTCATAATCTTTTTCAGCAAACCTTAATTTTTAGACTTCATTTAAGCAAAATTCTCCTCAAACTTCACATTGTATTCTTTAAATTCTGGTTCCATTTGCAAAGTCTGTAAGTCAGTCTGCATAGTTTTAATTAAGGCAATCAGTTCTTGTCTTTGTTGTTTTTTCCAAAGCAAATCCATTAGGGCAAAGGAACCCTCATTTAAAATTGTGTTCCATTTTAAAATTAACTCAGAGTCCGTTACAGAAAAAGAGGGACATTTTCTAACCTTTAATTCCCTTGGAATGCTTTCATATTTTTTATAAAGTAAAGATGCTTTTATATCCAGATCAATATCCTTTCTACATAATGCATCAATATGAAAGAGCAGGCTATCCAAGGGGTTTTCATTATCATTTGATATAGAGTCTAAGTCTTGGTCGTATTGATGTAATGTTTATTCCATGTCCCTCAGGACAAAACTGTCATGGGTTTCAGACATATCTGTTACCAATTATCCCAAATAAAATCTTTAGGGTGTCATGAGATAAGGAGGCTGTGGTGAAATAAAAACATTTTTATTTGAATCTTTCAATAGCAAGCTGGCCATAAGCAAACATGAACATCATTGAGGCTTTAGCTTGCTGCACAGACATTGAGCTCCATGTACGAATTAGCGAGAGCTGCTCGGGAGCCCTTGCGGGGCAGGTTCACATATGCGAGCTTGCTTACCGCAATGTAAGAAGCAGCAGTCATTACAACACTGCTTCTTACATTCCTCACCACCTCAGAGGCAGCGAAGAGAAATCAAAGAGAGCCTGCTTGTTCTTGGTGATTGACAGTCCCTTTACTAGCGCGAATGAAGGGACCGACATTACACACTCATTGGAGTGTGTAATGATACATACGGGCCAGCGGATCAACAGATCCGCTGCCCGTATGCAGCAAAGGTGGGCAGACAGTTTGCAAGTTAGGAAGCTGTCCACCTGCCTTTTAATACATGGGACCCATTGACTGGGAGACTATTGCTTTCATTCACTGTTAGCTATCTACGTTGTCAAAAGTCTACGAAGCACGCTCCCATGAATGCATGCTCGCTGATGATAATGATGTATAGGTTGCGCATTTCAGTCGTATATTGCTCAATGCGCATTTTCAAAAAGAGTCTTCATGAATACATTTGTTTCTGGCTTTATGATTGGTCATGGGGCAGGCTACAATGGTGCTGTTGCCCAACCATTTTATTGGGGTGTGTCATGCATCGTCGAGGACAACTACTCTAAATTAAACATTGAAAAGGTAAAAAGATATATTTTTTTAAATTTTAGGTTTTTGTCTTACTCGCTTGACATAGTGTATGCCATGTTACTACTGCAACATTAGATATGTACAGTGGGTAAACTGGTCCTTTAAGGAGTAATATAGGCACAGGTAAGGGTTTATAAGTATTTGTCTTATTGCTAAAATGATTTCATCAAAAGCTTTTTTAATAAAAAAACAACTTTCACAAAGCTGAATTAATATAAACAGCTCAAACAGGTCTTAAATTATAGAAATACTTGTACTGAATTTGGCTTTAAATATAATTTATTTTTTTCCATAGAAAATGTTCATTCCTGACATATTATTCTTGACATATTATTCAGAACATAGCAAGGAGAAAGAAAACAAGTGGTAAATATGAATGCTTGATGTACTTCTGAACATAGAGATACCAAACATGTATATATTTTCTTAATACCAAGCATAGCACAGCCTGTAAATTGACAACATGTCATAGGTCCACTCAAGCATGACATTTTTATGACAGAACTAAAAAAATGTCATATTTTAGTTATCAGGGCTAAACAATCTCCTGACCTGTTTTAACTCCATATAAGTAAATACTTTATAAAAGTACAAAACTTTTGCAATATAAAATTCTGCAAGAGGCTTTCATCCATGTATATACTTGTCCAGCAATTGACTTCAAAGATCAATGTTCATATTTTTAATAAAATATATTTCTTGTTCCAGACTTGCAACATATTTTTGTGCAGTAGATAGAAATAAAAAGGATCAATAAGAATCTCCATTTTTTCATGAGTACATAGACTCATGACAGAATTAGCAACAAATAAAAAAGAGAGAGAGAAAAAAAGGCTCACAATTTTATGGCCGCGTATGCATATTTTTGTAATTCCCATTAAACCATCCTAAAGTCTAAAATTAACCATTTGAGGGTACTTTTTTAATAAGTTATTGATGTTATCATTGGAATTTTCCAATGTTTTTATTGATATGTTTTTTTTAATTTATAATATTTATTGATCATAAGCAGAACAATAAGATCCAAACAGGTGTAATACATGTAAAATTAATACAATTATAAACAAAGGACTAGATTACAAGTGGTGTTAGCACTAACTAGCACACATATTTCAAGTTGAAAGTAACTGTTGCACTCAAGCGCAAACAAATTTGAGCTCAACTGATTAGTGAGCCTGAAGAACTAGCGTAAAATATAAGGGTTAAAGTTGTACAAAACACATCACAAACACATTAAAATAAAATATTACGGGGGCGTGTCCGAACCAGCACCCAAGATGGCCACTTTCTAGAGAGCTCTGCTTCCAAAATTCTCAATCTCCTAAGAAATCTAAATCATCCCAACTCATCCAGCACAGATCCACATCTCACAATGTAGAGAATGCTTCTCCGATCTGGATGATACTTATATTGTATACTAGATGGGCTCCTAGAGTGGACAACAAGGTCTTTAAAGCCGTTCCCTAAGAGATTGTCTCTCAGCACCACTCCTGGGCAAACGGGTATTTGGAGATTATTCTATCACCCGGACCCAATAAATATCCTAATGGAGGATTTCAACAAAGAAGTAAGAACCCTATTAATAGCACTGGAGAGACAGATGCTAAAACAATTCCAAAGAATGTTTTACCCCACTCAGCTACTAGTAACTGTACCCTTATTACGGAACAACAACGGCCTCAGAATACTTGCACCCCGCTCTCTCATGCCCCAGAGGAATCAGCCAGAACACAGGAGAGAGGAACGTATTAACTACTGACCTTCATGGAAAACCTTTAAGAGGAGTTAGGGAGCTGCAGGTTATAAATCACTACCATGAAAGTGATGATCGGAATGCCATTGATACCCACTGCTCCCTAGCCAACTTGAGAGTCTCCTTCTCTGGCGAATACACAGCTGGAAATCAACAATGGCCTAATCTCACCAACCCCTCTTAATTCTGTGTGACCCGGTCTGAATTTGCCCACCCTATATGGCGTTTGGGAAAATTACAGTTGTTGGCGTCCTTGAGTTGTTGACAACCTTGAGTGGAACGAGACTGCCGATCGCTTGAAAAGAGGAGTCGGGTAATAGACACAGCTCATGAGACGCTGCTTGCACGAGAATCTAATAGCAAGCGGTTGAGTTACCTCCGTGCAGCTCATTCCCCACTTTGTGACATTGCCTTCAGAAGACCAACCCTGAATAAGATGACCCTGGGACTGTGATGATATCCTGATGGGTTTCCTTGCTACCCTCCCGGGCGATAACCATCCGGGGACTTTAATATTTTTGTTGTAGTACTCTTGATATGTTCACTGTTGTGATTTGTTAATGTTACTGTAGTGAGGGGCTCAGGTATATGTATGATAGGTACTCTGTATCGCCTAGATTTAGAGTTTGGCGTTAGCCGTCAAAAGCAGCGTTAAGGGCTCCTAACACTGCTTTTGGCTGCCCGCTGGTATTTAGAGTCAGCCAGGTAAGGGTATAACGGCTCACTTCCAAGCCGCGACTTTTCCATACCGCAGATCCCCTTACGCCAATTGCGTATCCTATCTTTTCAATGGGATGTTCCTAACGCTGGTATTTAGAGTCTTGGCTGAAGTGAGCGGTACACCCTCTACCGACAAGACTCCTACCGCCCATGGAAAGGCTGTAGTTAAGAGCTTTATGGGCTAACGCCGGTATATAAAGCTCTTAACTACAGTGCTCTAAAGTACACTAACACCCATAAACTACCCATGTACCCCTAAACCGAGGTCCCCCCACATCGCCGCCAGTATAATAAATATTTGTAACCCCTTATCTGCCGACCGCACATCACCGCCACCTACATTATCCCTATGAACCCCTAATCGCCGACACCTACATAATATTTATTAACCCCTAATCTGCCCTAATCTGCCCCCCCAACGTCGCCGCTATCTAACTATACTTATTAACCCCTAATCTGCCCTCCCTAACATCGCCGCCACCTAACTTCAAGTATTAACCCCTAATCTGCTGACCGGACCTCGCTGCTACTCTAATAAATGTATTAACCCCTAAAGCTAAGTCTAACCCTAACCCTAACACCGACCTAAATTAAATATAATTTTAATCTAATGAAATAAAATAAATATTATTAACTAAAGTATTCCTATTTAAAACTAAATACTTACCTGTAAAATAAACCCTAATATAGCTACAATATAACGAATAATTATATTGTAGCTATATTAGGATTTATATTTATTTTACAGGCAACTTTGTATTTATTTTAACTAGGTACAATAGCTATTAAATAGTTATTTACCATTTAATAGCTACCTAGTTAAAATAATTACCAAATTACCTGTAAAATAAATCGTAACCTAAGTTACAATTAAACCTAACACTACACTATCAATAAATAAATTAAATAAATTAACTACAAGTACCTACAATTACCTACAATTAAATAAACTAAACTAAATTTAAAAAAACAAACACTAAATTGCAAAAATAAAAAAGATTACAAGAATTTTAAGCTAATTACACCTACTCTAAGCCCACTAATAAAATAACAAAGCCCCCCAAAATAAAAAAAATTCCCTACCCTAATCTAAATTAAAAAAGTTAACAGCTCTATTACCTTACCAGCCATTAAAAGGGCTTTTTGCAGGGCATGCCCCAAAGAAATCAGCTCTTTTGCCTGTAAAAAAAACACACAATACCACTCCCAACATTACAACCCACCACCCACATACCCCTACTCTAACCCAAACCCCCCTTAAATAAACCTAACACTACCCCCTGAAGATCTCCCTACCTTGAGTCGTCTTCACCCAACCGGGCCGAAGTCTTCATCCAATGGACCAGAAGATGACATCCAGACCGGCAGAAGTCTTCATTCTATCCGGGCAGAAGAGGACATCCTTACCGGCAGACATCTTCATCCAAGCGGCATCTTCTATCTTCATCCATCCAACGAGGAGCGGCTCCATCTTCAAGACCTCCGGCGCGGAACATCCTTCCTGCATGACGACTAGATGACGAATGAAGGTTCCTTTAAGTGACGTCATCCAAGATGGCATCCTTCGAATTCCGATTGGCTGATAGGATTCTATCAGCCAATCGGAATTAAGGTAGGAAAAATCTGATTGGCTGATCAGCCAATCTGATTGAGCTTGAGCTTGCATTCTATTGGCTGTTCCGATCAGCCAATAGAATGCAAGCTCAATCTGATTGGCTGATTGGATCAGCCAATCGGATTGAACTTGAATCTGATTGGCTGATTGAATCAGCCAATCAGATTTTTCCTACCTTAATTCCGATTGGCTGATAGAATCCTATCAGCCAATTGGAATTTGAGGGACGCCATCTTGGATGACGTCACTTAAAGGAACCTTCATTCATCGCCTAGTCGTCGTGCAGGAAATATGTTCCGCGACGGAGGTCTTGAAGATGGAGCCGCTCCTCTTCGGATGGATAAAGATAGAAGATGCCGCTTGGATGAAGATGTCTGCTGGTCCAGATGTCCTCTTCTGCCCGGATAGGATGAAGACTTCTGCTGGTCTGGATGTCCTCTTCTGGTCCATCGGATGAAGACTCTGGCCCGGTTGGGTGAAGACGACTCAAGGTAGGGAGATCTTCAGGGGGGTAGTGTTAGGTTTATTTAAGGGGGGTTTGGGTTAGAGTATGTGGGTGGTGGGTTGTAATGTTGAGGGGTGGTATTGTGTTTTTTTTTACAGGCAAAAGAGCTGATTTCTTTGGGGCATGCCCCGCAAAAAGCCATTTTAAGGGCTGGTAAGGTAATAGAGCTGTTAACTTTTTTAATTTAGATTAGGGTAGGGAATTTTTTTATTTTGGGGTGCTTTGTTATTTTATTAGTGGGCTTAGAGTAGGTGTAATTAGCTTAAAATTCTTGTAATTTTTTTATTTTTTGTAATTTAGTTTATTTTATTTAATTGTAGGTAATTGTAGGTACTTGTAGTTAATTTATTTAATTTATTTATTGATAGTGTAGTGTTAGGTTTAATTGTAACTTAGGTTACGATTTATTTTACAGGTAATTTGGTAATTATTTTAACTAGGTAGCTATTAAATAGTAAATAACTATTTAATAGCTATTGTACCTAGTTAAAATAAATACAAAGTTGCCTGTAAAATAAATATAAATCCTAAAATAGCTACAATATAATTATTTGTTATATTGTAGCTATATTAGGGTTTATTTTACAGGTAAGTATTTAGTTTTAAATAGGAATACTTTAGTTAATAATATTTATTTTATTTCGTTAGATTAAAATTATATTTAACTTAGGGGGGTGTTAGGGTTAGGGTTAGACTTAGCTTTAGGGGTTAATACATTTATTAGAGTAGCGGCGAGCTCCATTCGGCAGATTAGGGGTTAATACTTGAAGTTAGGTGGCGGCAATGTTAGGGAGGGCAGATTAAGGGTTCATAGTGTTTATTATACGGTTTGTGAGGCGGGAGTTCAGTGGTTTAGGGGTTAATACATTTATTATAGTGGCGGCGAGGTCCGGTCGGCAGATTAGGGGTTAATAAGTGAAGGTAGGTAGCGGCGACGTTGGGGGGGCAGATTAGGGGTTAATAAATATTATGTAGGTGTCGGCGATGTTAGGGGCAGCAGATTAGGGGTACATAGGTATAATGTAGGTTGCGGCGGAGTACGGAGCGGCAGATTAGGGGTTAATAATTTAATGTAGGTGTTGGCGATGTCGGGAGCGGCAGATTAGGGGTTAATAAGTGTAAGGTTAGGGGTGTTTAAACTCAGGGTACATGTTAGGGTGTTAGGTGCAGACTTAGAAACTGTTTCCCCTTAGGAAACAATGGGGCTGCGTTGGGAGCTTAACACTGCTTTTTTGCAGGTGTTAGGTTTTTTTTCTGCCCAAACTGCCCCATTGTTTCCTATGGGGGAATCGTGCACGAGCAACGCTGGTATTGAGGGTTCAAGTGGCGGTAAATTATGCTCTACGCTCCCTTTTTGGAGCCTAACACAGCCCCTAAGAGAACTCTAAATACCAGCGTTGTCTTAAGGGTGCGCTGGAAAAAAAAGCAGTGTTAGCTACGCGGGTCTTTACCGACAAAACTCTAAATCTAGGCGTATTTGTTTTGATGTTTTATATATTTATTTGAGGTTAGCCACATCTCCCTCTGACTCTTTAATGTTATTCCTCATCCAGTTAGGCCGCTAAGACTATATTTGGCAGCCGTAGTTCAGCTTGCAAGTTTGTAAATATTTTTAAAGTCCACCCCTTCTTTGTAGCCGGATTATCTGTATGACAAGATGGATCACAGTGAATCTACATTCAAACTACTAAACAATATGAGACATTAACTGTAGAGAGCCAACATTGTAACTCTATTTATTCAAGCCTATAGGTTATTTATCCAAGCTATGTTTAATATGTGTACCCTACTCTCAAGCTTCATGCGAGTGCAACTTCCTACTCCTTTATCTACCAGCTACAGCAACCCTAGTGTGCCAACCATGTCTATACATGTACGTGTGTATATGAGTATGTGTATATATATATATATATATATATATATATATATATATATATATATATCCATGTTGCTTCTTCCCTCAGAAGCACACAATAAACTTGCCTGTAACCCTCTAATCTTCCCTTCTACTACTGCATATACTTTAATAGCTAGTCTTTAACACTATCAATTTGACCAGCTAATCTTGTAGGTCCCAGACTCTCTCATTTCTAGATTTAATCTGAAATGTGGGGGATTATGGTCCTCCGTATGAATAGACAGGTTACAGGTACATGGGTGCCTATAGATTAGTTAACTATAGATGTTTTAGTATGCTCCACAGATACCTTATAGAGTCACATTGTCCAGATGTATTACAGGGGTTTTTGATCACTCTCTCTTATGTCTAATTAAGTAACATAGCCTATCATATCTATTCTAAGCCCTTATAGCTCAGGTATCCTTACTAGACAATGTTTATTTTATTTATTTAGTTACACCTTTACTATGTATAGTTACAAGGCTCCTTGAGAAGTTATAGTGTTATAGTTTGTCTTATGAGGTTCCTCGCTTGTCTTCTTAACTGTCTTAAACCGCAGACTTCCACATGGTGCCTTTTATAGAAACCCACATCTGAGTCAATTTTATACACCCACAAATCATAGCTAACATAATTTTAGGGTTTGTGAATACGGACACATGTTTCTGTTATAAGGTTTATACAGACCTGAATAATGCCTCTCAACCATTCTATGGAACTTCGGTATTACAGTGCATATAAGGTATTTGCATTATTTCACATTTGGATCAACCTGTTACCCAGCGCCTACTACTTAGGAAGGATATATAGCCATAACCTATAGTATAAGATGATATTATATTATGTACACATTCATAGAACTGTCGATGTTGATAGATATCTACTAATCGATCCATCTCACATGTTACGATTTAGCTATGTTTTAAAGGAGCGGCTAGACCTGAAGATGCTTAACATAATGATTTAGTTATACTATTCTATCCAGCTCTATCTGTCTCTCTACTATACAACTTAGTATGCACTTTCTCATGCCCATCTTGCATAGTTTTATTGTAGACATCCTCATACTTACTCATCACATACGACGACCACATACCATTCAATAAAGAACCGCCTCTATGAACAACAATAGGGATACCTTTTAGGACAGAAAGCCCCATATACTACAGCTGATTTCCCTTTTCCCCCTCCCCTTCATAGTTACCTTATGTCACTTTTAGAACACTGAACATTTCACAAGCAGGGTTAAATAATTTCCCAAAATGTCAAGACACTTCCGTCAACCTAAGGGTTCTCGCTACTGTGATATCCCTTTTTACAATACAGGGAGTGCAGAATTATTAGGCTGTGTAACTGTGTGTTCCCTGTAATTATATATGTATGTGCTTATATACATACAGGGAGTGCAGAATTATTAGGCAAGTTGTATTTTTGAGGATTAATTTTATTATTGAAAAACAACCATGTTCTCAATGAACCCAAAAAACTCATTAATATCAAAGCTGAATAGTTTTGGAAGTAGTTTTTAGTTTGTTTTTAGTTATAGCTATTTTAGGGGGATATCTGTGTGTGCAGGTGACTATTACTGTGCATAATTATTAGGCAACTTAACAAAAAAACAAATATACCCATTTCAATTATTTATTTTTACCAGTGAAACCAATATAACATCCCAACATTCACAAATATACATTTCTGACATTCAAAAACAAAACAAAAACAAATCAGTGACCAATATAGCCACCTTTCTTTGCAAGGACACTCAAAAGCCTGCCATCCATGGATTCTGTCAGTGTTTTGATCTGTTCACCATCAACATTGCGTGCAGCAGCAACCACAGCCTCCCAGACACTGTTCAGAGAGGTGTACTGTTTTCCCTCCTTGTAAATCTCACATTTGATGATGGACCACAGGTTCTCAATGGGGTTCAGATCAGGTGAACAAGGAGGCCATGTCATTAGATTTACTTCTTTTATACCCTTTCTTGCCAGCCACGCTGTGGAGTACTTGGACGCGTGTGATGGAGCATTGTCCTGCATGAAAATCATGTTTTTCTTGAAGGATGCAGACTTCTTCCTGTACCACTGCTTGAAGAAGGTATCTTCCAGAAACTGGCAGTAGGACTGGGAGTTGAGCTTGACTCCATCCTCAACCCGAAAAGTCCCCACAAGCTCATCTTTGATGATACCAGCCCAAACCAGTACTCCACCTCCACCTTGCTGGCGTCTGAGTCGGACTGGAGCTCTCTGCCCTTTACCAATCCAGCCACGGGCCCATCCATCTGGCCCATCAAGACTCACTCTCATTTCATCAGTCCATAAAACCTTAGAAAAATCAGTCTTGAGATATTTCTTGGCCCAGTCTTGACGTTTCAGCTTGTGTGTCTTGTTCAGTGGTGGTCATCTTTCAGCCTTTCTTACCTTGGCCATGTCTCTGAGTATTGCACACCTTGTGCTTTTGGGCACTCCAGTGATGTTGCAGCTCTGAAATATGGCCAAACTGGTGGCAAGTGGCATCTTGGCAGCTGCATGCTTGACATTTCTCAGTTCATGGGCAGTTATTTTGTGCCTTGCTTTTTCCACACGCTTCTTGCGACCCTGTTGACTATTTTGAATGAAACGCTTGATTGTTTGATGATCACGCTTCAGAAGCTTTGCAATTTTAAGAGTGCTGCATCCCTCTGCAAGATATCTCACTATTTTTGACTTTTCTGAGCCTATCAAGTCCTTCTTTTGACCCATTTTGCCAAAGGAAAGGAAGTTGCCTAATAATTATGCACACCTGATATAGGGTGTTGATGTCATTAGACCACACCCCTTCTCATTACAGAGATGCACATCACCTAATATGCTTAATTGGTAGTAGGCTTTCGAGCCTATACAGCTTGGAGTAAGACAACATGCATAAAAAGGATGATGTGGTTAAAATACTCATTTGCCTAATAATTCTGCACTCCCTGTATATATATATATATATAACCTACAACACTACTCAGTAAGAGGGAACAAAGATACCCACTATGCCTACCATAACTGTATGCTCTAGTATATCCTGTGAACTATATCTCGTTTAAATGATAACCCTGTTAAGCTGAATACTAACTCTCCTTATTATAGGGGCAGCCTCTCGCTATTGTGTCATTATGTATATGTGTATATGTATATTCTTGTTTGTATGTATGTGGATATGGGGTAACTGTCCCGCTCTCAGGCTTACATCTATCCCATGTACATTATTGGAAGTGGATTAATTTCACTATTTATCAACCATGTAGCTGGAACACTGCTTTTTCCTTACACTCCCCAGACACAACCCCCCTCTTTTCCCTCAATATTAAAGCAGCAATCGTCTGCTGATAAACCCCCACTCTTTTTCAAATGGTCCAAGTGTGACCTCTAAGGGGCTACCGACTCTCACAAATTCACTTATTTATCTGGCCCATGAGAGGCCTATACCGTAGCCGCATCACTTCTAACCCCTTAAGAAAAATGAGGTTTCATTTTTGTATAGGTTACCTTTTTGTTGATGATTGTCTGATTACTCTTGCCCCACTGGTCTTAATTTATACATTTGAATTGCAAACTATATCTACCACACAGTAATTTCTATTTTTTGTTTGCATCACGCAAGACATTGATTCATTGTTAAGCTGCTGCAACATATTAGCCTATTACTGTCTTGTACCTTCAATATCTATGTCAATGTACCAAAACCTCATTAAAAAAATGTTTGTTAAAAAAACAAATATTACACACATATTTACTAATAAAAATATCAATAACAATTTATTTTAAGGGTTAAAAGTGATATAGTATATGACAAGGTACTTGACTGGGAAGGGATATTTTACTAAAAGTATAATGTTTGCACGCAAGTGAAATTCGATGCATGCTAACTTCAGGACTTTGGATATCATGTACGCACTAACGTTTTCTTCCCAAAGACTTCAATGAAAAAAAAAACGTAACTATTATCACTCACGTGCTAACTGGACCTACATCGCTAAACCCGATGTCAGTTACCCTTATTTAACATTCCAATGTTCTCCACATAGAGAAAAATGTTCTTTTTAATTTTTAAAAATATATTTCTATACACATGTAATGATTATTTTTTATAAAATTAATATCCATACATATATATCATATAAATATATATATATATATATATATATATATATATATATATACTGTATATACACAGTAAATATATAAATAAATATTTTAAAATAAAAGAACATTTTCTTCTATGTGAAGAGTAATGGGGGCCTATCTATCAATCTTCGTACGGACCTTGACGCCCCGTGTTTCTGGCGAGGCTGCGGGCTCACCAGAAACACCAGTTATGAAGCAGCGGTCTAAAGTCCTGAAGTTAGCATGCTCCATAACCCTGTCCGCCTGCTCTGATGAGGCGGACAGGAATCGCCAAAATTCAACCCGATCGAGTACATACAGCTTTGTTATGCCTTGCTGGCAGACTTTGAACACAAGATGGGGAGGAGATTTAGTGAACTTATAGAAGCCATTCACAGTGTCTTTATGGGAGATGTTGTCAAGTCATATCCAGGGGACCAACTAAATGTAAAGCTGATCTCAGCACCTCAGGTGGAGGTGTCTGGAAAGATCTGGATCTATACTTCAAGAAAAAGTAGTGGCCATCAAGCAGAGAAATGCTCTTTGGGCCATCCAAACCCTTCTACTAAGATTGTAACCTGCAGTGTGGACTTGGAGGGTGGTCTTTTGCCTTTTGTCCCTTGCCATGGAAGTGTGGCAGGTATGGCTATCTTTCTTCTCCTCCAGGGAGTTACGAGCTGAAGGAGCCGAGGAGGGGGTTGCTGGAAATGTTGCTACCCAACTGACCGGAGTACTTGATTGCTTTGCAAAGGCAGGAGGAGGTTACACGATCTGCAAGCAAAGATCTAGACACTCACCACAGCATACAGGATTGGAAACGACCCGGTGTAGGTTAAAATGAAGAACATAACAATTATAAAAGTCTGAACTACCATAAATTTAAGTGGACACAAAATCAAGAGACTCTCTCCCTTTATTTAAATGACCACTGAAAAGACCCACAGTATCATTGTATTTGTTTTATATTCCCCTATCCTCCCTATAATATACATTCATCTTCTTTAGCCAACCTAATTGTTTACACACTAACTATAGCCTGTTATATGTACTGTTAATAATTCTACAGATATTTAATTTACTCTAACGGTCAGACTTGTATACCATATGTTTGACCCCTCCCCACGTAGTTTTTATGACACATTAACTACATATATTGATAAGGCTTGGCAATATAAATTTTAATCATCCTATACCACTGATATACTATATTAACAATATGAGGCATATTTAACAAATGTCTGTCGGACCAGATCCGACAGTGAGGATCAGGTCCGACAGACATCGCTGAATGCGGAGAGCAATACGCTCTCCGTATTCAGCATTGCACCAGCAGCTCACAAGAGTGCAATGCTGAATGCTGAGTGAGCTACTGGTACAACGCTGCCCCCTGCAGACTCGCGGCCATTCGGAGCTTGATAGATAGCCCCCTATGTCTTTATAACTGTTGCACTTACATAGTATAGTGTAACATTATTATTCTGGATTGTACTAAGTAAATATAGTTGATAAAAAGTTAAGTTTTTGCCATATTAAGTGTTAAATAGTGGTCTGTCTTCCTCCAAACATGTAATATCTACAGAGAAAACGTTTAGGGTATCTTTATAAGCTGCAGTGTATTCCTTTACCATCATCCATAAGGTTTCTTTACAGTCAAGCCTTGCACTACTTACTCGAAAGAGACTCTTAAAGAGTAATTGGAGATGTTTCTCTTTTTCTCCTTGCAATGTCAGATGCAAGCTGATAATTTTGGTACCAGTCTTTAATTTGTCTTCATAGCTAAATTGCTCACAGGATAAGGTTGCACATATTAACTATGCTAAGCAGACAGCCCTTACATAGTCTATCAGTATAGATTGTTATAGCTTCTATATATATATAGGTTTGAGGACCTTTGAGAAAGCCGTAACAGTAACGGTGAAACATGTCAGGGAAGGGTATCTGTTAAATACCCTGTTTGTTCTTTTTAATGGCATAGAAACTCTATTGGTTTAAAATAATTTAAAGAAATATACAAAAATATTTATATGCACAAGCTACTTAGTATAGAAGACGCTTTAATGCTTCATCTTGGGGAATAGAATTTATCCGCTTACTGTGATACAAATGTAATCTACTCAAGTTTGATAGCTTATGTGTTACTTTAAACATGGGGGCAGTGGCTTTATAATGTTGCAATAAGGGATTATTTCCCACACGCAAATAAAATATTTTGTGATAACATTTATGTGCTAATATTATACAGAGTTATAAAACAACGTGACTACCTAATCTCAGTATTGCCAGAGCGAGTATTCAAGCAGGATCTGATAAATAAATGCTTGCATATTATATTAAGGCACCGTATATTATCAATACAAGTGAAAGTTAAACCTAGCAAGGTTTCAATATCTGTATACTAAAATAAGGTAGCCTTTCATTGTGAATACAAGTTTATTAATGGCAATCAGTGAATACCAAAAAACTGACTTCTTGGCAGAGATTAATTAACACATCTTTTTGCTTATTACCCTACAAAAAACACAAATAAGTGTGATAACCAAACAATGGCAATCAAAAGATCACCCAATAGTGACAACATCAAAAGCACCATATTATACTTATTTCAAGTGGTTTCCTATATCTCATAGAAAACATACCAGATATGAATGGTTATAATGTATGAGACATCAGCATATAGTTGTATGCCAAAATAAGGCGTTGAATATTTACTATTTTAATAGCTCCAACTAAATTCAACTAACAAGCAATACTAAATCTGTTACTGTAAGGTGCAAGTCCACAATTATTTTCATTGAGTATCACAACTTCAATATTACAGAACATAGAAAAAAGCAATGCTGAGGTTTTGATTTATCTCGCTTCAATATTCAATATAATCAATGTGAATATATTAGCACCATATTATACTCAGCAAAAATGTATCTAAACATCTTTGTTCAGTGATGTCCAGATAGATATATAAAGATACACAAAGTATCTATGTAACGTATCATTTCCAGATTTGGGCACACTCACAGTCATTATAAAGTGATATTCTCACTAATAGTGTTAATATTACACAATTTTGTGATAGTTCTTGAATCTCACAATACTGCAACATTTAGTTTACTTCAACCTAGAATCAACTAACAATTGACCCAAATTTGGGCACACTCATAATTACCAAAAAGTGATATTCCACCTAAAGTGTCAATATTATATAAAAAAAAATATTTTTTGAAATCTTTTAAACTCCGCAATATTATAATATATGATCCATCTCATTTCAAGGATAATCAAGAGTTTTTCTCTCAAACATCACAAGTAAACTTTAAAGATATTTGAAAAAATTATTAACAAAGATGATACCTATACTTTACGGTAAATAAACACACTTATGATTTAAAGCTAAGAAAGCAGACTATAATCTCTCCAAAAAGGAGTCCTTTGTAACCCTGTAGCCAACCCTAACCCCGGCAAGCGATTCTTACATTATTTGCTACTAATACTGATATTGATTAGCGTTTCCTTGTGTTTTTAAACTGCACACACCTACACTATGATTTTATACAATTTATGTTAAGAATAAAAGTTATGTTTTAAATAAAAACCTCTACCCCAAGTTCTTTTCAGCCCATTTGGGTGCCATGTATATTTAGGGGTACAGAAGTGCTAGACAAGTGCAACCTTGGAATCCCAATTTCTTTTGAGATTCAAACCCCAGTTTGTAAATTGTTTTGCTGCACAAGCACTCTAGCTCAGTAGGTATATCCACTACAAAAACTGACAGAGCAACCCCAATTTATTTGTGTAGTGCTTATGCTTTTTCTCTTGCAATTTAAAAGCCAGATACTATTCTTTGAAAATCTGTTAAGAAAAATATTGTCCAATAATTATTTCTACTTCCAAGATGATTGGTATTTGCAAATAAGGGGTATGGCCATGGACTCCAATGTTGCCCCATCATACGCCAATATATTTATGAATAGTTTTGAAGAGAAATTTGTATATGAAAACGGTTTGTTTTTGGATTATGGGGCGTCATGGTGGCGCTTCATAGATGACATATTTGGCGTGTGGTGGGGTGATGTTGGTACGCTTTTGGCATTTGTTGAACAACTAAATCAAGCTGTTAATAATTTGAAGTTTACATTAACCTTTAGTGAAGAAAAGGTGGTGTTCTTGGATACAGTAATACATGTGAACAAAGGCACCTGTAATTTTAAAGTTGATTTGCACATTAAGGAGACATGCTTTCATCATGGGTCCCTGAAAAACTCCCTTCCTCGCAGTCAATTTAAAAGGGTAAAACGGATTGTGAATGAGAATTCTTTAATTAATTGTAGATTACAAGAAATGGGAGATAAGTTCAAACAAAGAGGAATTGATTGAGAGTGAGATTATACAAGCGCTGGAATTGGAAGAAAAAAAAATATAAAAAAAGTATTGCTAAAATTAAGAAAGATAATGAACAAAGGGTGGTATGTGTTACACAATTCAACCCTAAGAGTAAAGAAATTAGCAACATTATTTCTAAGCACTGGCACATTTTGAAGAATTGTAATTTAAATGTTGAATCCTTCAAAAAACCTCCTATGATGGCATATCGTAGGGTTCAAAATTTGTGTGACATATTAGTTAAAAATGATTTAGGTTCTAACAAAAGACAAAAATATATCACAAGTAGAAGCTATGGAACCTTTCCATGCTTAGGTTGTGCTAGTTGCAGCGCAGTTATTAAAGGGTAGAGTTCCAAAACTCGCAAACAGGGAAAACATTTGGCATTAAAAATCACTATACGTGCGACTCATCCTATGTCATATAGCTAATCAAATGCCCATGTTCCAAGATTTACATTGGAGAGACAACAAGGAGGGTACGAGATAGGATGAGTCAACACAGATCCAACATTAGATGTGGGGATCAGGAAGCCCCTGTATCGTGACATTTTTTAAATGCAGGTCACAGCATCAGCTAACTGAGGTGGCAAATTATTGATGGAGTAGATAAATTAAGAAGCGGTGGTAATAGGGAATCTGTATTAAAACAAAAGGTATCCTAATGGATACATAAACTGGATACATTGACCCCTAAATGCATCAATAGAGAGCTGGACCTCAAAGTATTTCTATAATGTGCATTAATAATACGTGAATTAATATGTTAACATTTTCTGTATATTTTAACATCAATATGTACATAGGTAAACGGTATATTGTTTTTAACTTTATATATGTGTTTAACTGTAATAATAAATGCAACCACTAGGTGGTAGTATTAGGTGATATAATTAACTTTGTAACAATATACAATGGGTTAATATGTAGGCCTATAAATGCATCTAAACAGATGAGGTCCATTAGCATGATTAAGGGATAAGCTCCCGAAACGTTGCTGCAACCTGTTTGTACCTCCATGGGAGAAGAAGTTTAATAAAACTCGTTGAAAAGGAAGGTGCTGTGGAATTACTTGTTTTTTACTTTTATATGTACTAAGGCCCAAGGCCATGCCAATTGCAAATCCTCTTCTTTTTTGTATTATTAAATTAATTAGGTCGAAGAGTGACCTACTTAGTTGTGGGAGGAACATTTGCCAGGAAAAATGATGTTTCATACATATTGGTTTAACTATAATATGGACATATATTTCATATACTGTTACTTTTACTAACTTTCGCCTAGATTTAGAGTTGGGCGGTAGCCGTCAAAACCAGCGTTAGAGGCTCCTAACGCTGTTTTTTACCGCCCTCTGGTATTTGGAGTCAGTCAGGAAAGGGTCTAACGCTCACTTTCCAGCCGCGACTTTTCCATACCGCAGATCCCCTTACGTCATTTGCGTATCCTATCTTTTCAATGGGATCTTTCTAACGCCGGTATTTAGAGTCATGGCTGAAGTGAGCGTTAGAAAACTGACGACAAAACTCCAGCCACAGAAAAAAGTCAGTAGTTAAGAGCTTTCTGGGCTAACGCTGGTTTAAAAAGCTCTTAACTACTGTGCTCTAAAGTACACTAACACCCATAAACTACCTATGTACCCCTAAACCGAGGTCCCCCCACATCGCCGCCACTCGATTACATTTTTTTAACCCCTTATCTGCTGACTGCCACCTACGTTATACTTATGTACCCCTAATCTGCTGCCCCTAACACCGCCGACCCCTATATTATATTTATTAACCCCTAACCTGCCCCCCACAACGTCGCCGCCAGCTACCTACAATAATTAACCCCTAATCTGCCGACCGCAAAGCGCCGCCACCTACGTTATCCTTATGTACCCCTAATCTGCTGCCCCTAACAACGCAGACCCCTATATTATATTTATTAACCCCTAATCTGCCCCCCTCAACGTCGCCTCCACCTGCCTACACTTATTAACCCCTAATCTGCCGAGCGGACCGCACCGCTACTATAATAAAGTTATTAACCCCTAATCCGCCTCACTCCCGCCTCAATAACCCTATAATAAATAGTATTAACCCCAAATCTGCCCTCCCTAACATCGTCGACACCTAACTTCAATTATTAACCCCTAATCTGCCGACGAATCTCACCGCTACTGTAATAAATGGATTAACCCCTAAAGCTAAGTCTAACCCTAACACTAACACCCCCCTAAGTTAAATATAATTTAAATCTAATGAAATAAATTAACTCTTATTAAATAAATTATTCCTATTTAAAGCTAAATACTTACCTGTAAAATAAACCCTAATATAGCTACAATATAGAAAACAAATCAATCTGTAGATACAGAAAGGGGGATGGAGCGCAGCCAGGGGTAAAAACACCAATCTAAGTGCAGATGATTTAAAACACTTAGCACTTTATTCACATAGATGACACATTAAAATGCACACTTACAAACTGAACCCTCAAACATATGAGGTATGTATATACAGATTCATATAGTTGTCCACCATGCGAACAATATTCCTCATCCACAGTTGTAATAAAACTTCAGATTCCCCTTGTCAGACCAAGTGTGAAGTGCTCCTTGTGTGGTAACAGTCAATAGGGTTTCTCTTTTTATGCTGGAAATTACTCCCAAAATATCACAGCATAACAACCCCCACAGTCACGTAGCAACAGTTCACAAGTTAGTATATGATAAAAGGGGACACTATAGATAACGTGTAAAAGCACATAGGAGGAGGTAAAATATACAGCGGCAGCGTGTATCCTATAAAGCCGGCTTGGATCCGCCGCTGCTCATGGCTTACCAGATTCCTCCGTGTGCACGATGGGCGTGGCCTTACGCATTTCGCTGGGCTCCTCCCAGCTTCATTAGAGGCAATACCCATCTGTCAATCTAGAGTGTCTTTTATAGGGAGACCCGGACTAGTGTTCAGCCAATAGGGGCCTACCTACAACAGACACGCCTGCATGTATCGATTGCCATGGTAACGGCCATTGACAATAAACAGCCGTTATTTAAAAGAACAGAATAGTAAGCAATAGGATCCTATTCAGAAATAAATAAATAAATGATGAACAAAAGAACTTGTTTAAAATACTTTCCCTATTCCAAACTGGCACATATACTTAGAATAGCGTAACTTATGTGAATATATTTAATCAAAAAACACACATAAAAAAGGAGAAGAGAAAGACTCTCATAAACTGAAAATTAAACCCTTTATACAAAAGAGCATGTTAGAAAACTTACGTAAGTTTTCTAACATGCTCTTTTGTATAAAGGGTTTAATTTTCAGTTTATGAGAGTCTTTCTCTTCTCCTTTTTTATGTGTGTTTTTTGATTAAATATATTCACACAGGTTACACTATTCTAAGTATCTGTGCCAGTTTGGAATAGGGAAAGTATTTTAAACAAGTTCTTTTGTTCATTATTTATTTATTTATTTCTGAATAGGATCCTATTGCTTACTATTCTGTTCTTTTAAATAACGGCTGTTTATTGTCAATGGCCGTTACCATGGCAATCGATACATGCAGGCGTGTCTGTTGTAGGTAGGCCCCTATTGGCTGAACACTAGTCCGGGTCTCCCTATAAAAGACACTCTAGATTGACAGATGGGTATTGCCTCTGACGAAGCTGGGAGGAGCCCAGCGAAACGCGTAAGGCCACGCCCATTGTGCACACGGAGGAATCTGGTAAGCCGTGAGCAGCGGCGGATCCAAGCCGGCTTTATAGGATACACGCTGCCACGGTATATTTTATCTCCTCCTATGTGCTTTTACACGTTATCTATAGTGTCCCCTTTTATCATATACTAACTTGTGAACTGTTGCTACGTGACTGTGGAGGTTGTTATGCTGTGATATTTTGGGAGTAATTTCCAGCATAAAAAGAGAAACCCTATTGACTGTTACCACACAAGGAGCACTTCACACTTGGTCTGACAAGGGGAATCTGAAGTTTTATTACAACTGTGGATGTGGAATATTGTTCGCATGGTGGACAACTATATGAATCTGTATAAACATACCTCATATGTTTGAGGGTTCAGTTTGTAAGTGTGCATTTTAATGTGTCATCTATGTGAATAAAGTGCTAAGTGTTTTAAATCATCTGCACTTAGATTGGTGTTTTTCCCCCTGGCTGCGCTCCATCCCCCTTTCTGTATCTACAGATTGATTTGTTTTCTATACTTCATCTCTCACGGAGATCACACCAGTGTTTGGAAGGGAGCTGCACGGAGGACACCAAAAGACAAGCAAGGGGGGGGGGGAAAGAAAAAGGAGTGGAAAAAAGCACCATTGAAAAGGGAAGTTTAATTGCTGACCTGACTTTTTCCAACATTTTTATATTTTAGCTCTGTTTTGATAACATACAAAGTGACTCTCCCGAACTATTTTTTATACTTGGAAATTCCTGGGAGTGCTTCAATACCTGTGTTATTTGAACTGCATGTCTATCATTAATTATATGTGTTAACCTTTTATTTAGTTTGCCTCCCCTTTGAGTACTAGCATATCTTATAATTGTGTATTATTATTTTTATCATTTTTGCTTTTTATTTTTATTTATTATTTTTTATTTTTGCTAATTACTAGCGGCGCTACCGAAGTATTTTTATACTCTTTTGTCATATAGCTACAATATAAATTATAATTATATTATAGCTATTTTAGGATTTATATTTATTTTACAGGTAACTTTGTATTTATTTTAACCAGGTACAATAGCTATTAAATAGTTAAGAACTATTTAATAGCTAAAATAGTTAAAATAATTACAAAATTACCTGTAAAATAAATCCTAACCTAAGTTACAATTAAACCTAACACTACACTATCAATAAATTAATTAAATAAAATACCTACAATTATCTACAATTAAACCTAACACTACACTATCAATAAATTAATTAAATACAATATCTACAAATAAATACAATGAAATAAGCTAACTAAAGTACAAAAAATAAAAAAGAACTAAGTTACAAAAAATAAAAAAATATTTACAAACATTAGAAAAATATTACAACAATTTTAAACTAATTAAACCTACTCTAAGCCCCATAATAAAATAACAAAGCCCCCCAAAATAAAAAAATGCCCTACCCTATTCTAAATTAAAAAAGTTCAAAGCTCTGTTACCTTACCAGCCCTGAATAGGGCCCTTTGCGGGGCATGCCCCAAAGAATTCAGCTCTTTTGCCTGTAAAAAAAACACATACAATACCCCCCCCAACATTACAACCCACCACCCACATACCCCTAATCTAACCCAAACCCCCCTTAAATAAACCTAACACTAAGCCCCTGAAGATCATCCTACCTTATCTTCACCATGCCAGGTTCACCGATCCGTCCTCGGAAGTCTTGATCCAAGCCTTGGAAGTGTTGATCCAAGCCCAAGCGGGGGGCTGAAGAGTGACGTCCATCCCCGGGCTGAAGTCTGGATCCAAGAGGCAGCTGAAGAAATACATCATCGGGCTGAAGTCGGAAGTCCATCATCGGGATGAAGTCTTCTATCAAGCAGCATCTTCAATCTTCTTTCTTCCGGAGCGGAGCCATCTTCTTCCCAGCCGACGCGGATCCATCCTCTTCTAACGAGGCCTACTAGCCGAATGACGGTTCCTTTAAATGACGTCATCCAAGATGGCGTCCGTCAAATTCCGATTGGCTGATAGGATTCTATCAGCCAATCGGAATTAAGGTAGGAAAATTCTGATTGGCTGATGGAATCAGCCAATCAGATTGAGCTCACATTCTATTGGCTGATCGGAACAGCCAATAGAATGCGAGCTCAATCTGATTGGCTGATCGGATCAGCCAATCGGATTGAAATTGAATCTGATTGGCTGATTCCATCAGCCAATCAGAATTTTCCTACCTTAATTCCGATTGGCTGATAGAATCCTATCAGCCAATCGGAATTCGACGGATGCCATCTTGGATGACATCATTTAAAGGAACCGTCATTCGGTTAGTAGGCGTCGTTAGAAGAGGATGGATCTGTGTCATCTGGGAAGAAGATGGCTCCGCTCCACTCCGGAAGAAAGACGATTGAAGATGCTGCTTGATAGAAGACTTCATCCCGATGATGGACTTCCGACTTCAGCCCGATGATGGATTTCTTCAGCCGCCGCTTGGATCCAGACTTCAGCCCGAGGATGGACGTCACTCTTCAGCCCCCCGCTTGGGCTTGGATAAACACTTCCGAGGCTTGGATCAAGATTTCTGAGGACCGATCAGTGAACCTGGCATGGTGAAGATAAGGTAGGAAGATCTTCAGGGGCTTAGTGTTAGGTTTATTTAAGGGGGGTTTGGGTTAGATTAGGGGTATGTGGGTGGTGGGTTGTAATGTTGAGGGGGGGTATTGTATGTGTTTTTTTTACAGGCAAAAGAGCTGAATTCTTTGGGGCATGCCCCGCAAAGGGCCCTGTTCAGGGCTGGTAAGGTAAAAGAGCTTTGAACTTTTTTAATTTAGAATAGGGTAGGGCATTTTTTTATTTTGGGGGGCTTTGTTATTTTATTAGGGGGCTTAGAGTAGGTGTAATTAGTTTAAAATTGTTGTAAAGAAAAAGCAACAAGAAAGAGGCGCCAATGGTGCAGATCAATGGAGGTTTTGGTATACCAAACGTTTGTGAACACTAGGTACTCACAATAAGAGGAGGCACTCAGTTGTGCCGGTAGACACAGGCTGGGTTTTAACAGCAATCCAGCTGGCTGAACAAGGAAGCAGCTCTCTATCAGCATCCAATAGGAGGAAATCTAAAAAGTGTAAGCAGGGATAGAGGCGCCAATGGTGCAGGTAAATGGTGGTACAGATAGCAATAATAGCCCAATATACACAGAGTACTCACATTTATTGAAGGCACTCACTTGTACCTATAGAGACGGGCTGAATTTTAACAGCAATCCAGCTGGCTGATCCAGGGTGAAATGGCTGGTTCGTGGGTGTCAGAGTGCAGATACTCTAAAGTAGCATAGCAAAGCAGTACCATACATAACACTGAGAGTGGATTTATATAAAAAAAATGGATTTATTTAAAACATATAAAAAGGTTTACCACTCATCACAGTGTTAAAAAAGTAATTGATAGAAGGGGGCGGAGCCAACTACCGAGCTGGTCGGACGTGTTCTGGTGCAGCTCCTGGGCCCAGGATCCTAATTTAGGGTTTTTTTCCACATTCTGCAACAACCCTTGTAAAACCAAAACTGCTGTGGATAGACCCAAGAGCTGGTTTCTTATCACTATGAACTTTTAGGGACCCGGAGAGACTGTATCAGCCCGCCACCACTCTCTACTACTACAAAGCAGAGGGAGAGAGCCGCCATCTTGAGGGCGCTACATTCTATTTGCAGGCCTCTTGCTGCCTATTTAGCTCTGAGGGAGCTGAAATTCTACTTCTCCTCGAGGTTCCCTATCTAGCTTGCAATATGCAGACTCTGTCCCACTTCCTAGAGGAACTGAAGCACCTACTTGAAGCCCACCATGCTAGTTTGGCAAGCGAGCTGTACGCAGCTCCTGACAGCAATGGCGGCTGTCAGTCCCGGCAGGCCGACCTCACTGAGCCTGTTTCCCTTGAACCCATGGAGGAGCGAGAGGTTGACACAACGAAGGGAAAAATCTACTACGATATGTCTACTATCCATGACATACAACACGGTCGAGCATTGCAGGAGGGTGAGCACTCACTAGATGTAACCGCTGAGAGGTCTAACGCCGCGGCAGGAGTAATACAGCAGGACACAAAGCCAAGTCAACTGAGCTCTGCGCAGAGAAGGGGAGCGGTAACCCGACAGAACTTACACTTATACCTTGCTCCCGAACCGTCCTCTTTCAGCGGTGGCCCGAGAGCGGCTTCAGAACCTTCGTTGAACTTACCTTTTACGCCGCCGCTGTGGTCCTGTTGGCACGACATTTCTGAGGTACAGGGTGAAGTGGCAGGACTTTGGGTTGAGACATCGATAGGTAAAACCGGTATAGGTTAAAGAGAACACGCTATCTTCTAACCCACCTAAAACAGAAGCTAAGTGGTTAACCCTGGATGTACTCCCGCATTGGACTGCCTCCCCTATTACTTTGTTCCCTTACATGTGACAGTAATTCAGTTATATCACTATAGACAGATCTGAAGTTATGCCAGTAAATTCAGGGGGAAAAAATATTGTCAGATCTGTGATAATCTACAGGTCTCTATCCTAAGCAAGCTCCTCGTGGTTCAACAAGCACTAATTTTAGTACTAATTAGCCATTGAAAGTATATATATATATGATGTCAACAAAGAGGAATTGACTAAATTGGATCATATTGGACTACCTCTCCTATTACTTCTCTCCAAAAAATGTGTTAACAACTAAGTTTTACTATTATAGAAGGATCTGAAACTACGCCAGTAAATTAGAAAAAATATTGCCGGGTCTGTGATAAACCACAGATTTCTATTCTAAGCATGCTCATCGTGATTCAGCAAGCACTACTTTTAGTACTAATCAGCCATTGTATGTATATATCCATATGTTATCAACAAAGAGGTATTGGCTATATAAGTTTAGAGACATTACACCCCTGAAGATCATTGTTTGTTATACTGACTTGTCTTTCGTGCTAGGGTAACCAATTTATGATAAGCTAAGATTTAAAATATTTGTCTGGTTGCCACAGTAGCTAATGTTTTTAGATGTATTTATCGTAGGCATTCTTGTATTCTATTCACATTTACAGCATGGGCGCTGCCAGCGGCCGAGGCTGCGCCCATACATCTATCAAGTCACACCAAATAGCTGCTATATATTGTTTTACTGCTTCATCCCTCTTTCAATAATGATGCAGCTCTATTGTTGTACTATAATTTACACAGAGGGTGCCGTCTGCTCCCTCGCCAACCCTTATTCAAGGTCCCATATTATTTTGGAGACAGCCCTTTACAGTCCAGTATGTTTTACACCATAAGGGTCCCACTCTAACTTGTATAGTCTTTCTTTGCATATGTGCAGTACCGCATCCTAGCCAAATTAGACCACATGAGGTTCTTGTGTAACACATCTAATGTTAAACCAAAGAGTATATTATAGTCTTAAGGTTAATCCAAATTTATATACCTACGATTGGGAACCTGTCAGACCTGTTGAGAGATCAGAAGTCCCAATTTATTAGTCACTGGGTCTGACTGCTTGGTTTTCATATACCTCTCTAAATCCTCTACTGTTTTAATTTTAGACAGAGTGCTAATTCATAACCTGCTGGTTCGTACATAGATACACTGAGATTCATAGATTTTGCTACAAGCCCAACACAGTGTTTCTAGAGCAGGCAGGTCCTGCACTGCTATCGCCAATTATACCTTCACTGTACACCACTATTTGAATAGGCTCTATAAGCTATGCCAGCCCTATGAAAATTGAACTTAATGCTCCATTGTGCTAAATATCATATCAGACCAATATATATAGTATATAAGTTGCTTGCTACATATCAATTGCCACCTTTACACCCCTACCCACACATCCACACCATCTCATGATGCGCCTCCTAGCTCGGAAGAATTATTTTTGCGGTTCCTCTAGCCAATGCTGCAGCCTACCCTACTACATACTAAGCCTTTACTCACTTAGCTCACACAATCACCTCCAGTAGTCAGTGACCATGTATAGCATTAGCTAAGTATGCAATATGCCTACTGAACACATATAACCACCTCCGCTCCCCCCCCCCCCCATAATACACCTCCTAGGATAGGAGGGTTAATTATGCGGCTCATCTAGCCTATGCCGCACCTTCATTACTTTCCTACAGCAACCCTTGAAGTACATAATGTATGATGACCATTTTGCCAGCTCCTTATTATGATTATTGGGATGCCTATTCTCTCTCAGGAAATCAACCAACTGCATTATTATGTACAATATTTGATATCTCCTTATACTACTAATGCTTAGGTAAGAATTCCTCCCCTAAAGTGTTAATAACTTTCCAGGGCACATGAGTGGCCCCTTGGGTAATTGGAGGATTTATTGTTTACTTTTGAAAAATGAGGTTCTTACTATAATTCATACTGTAACATTTATGTTGCTCTAATGCTTTTTGCTTTTATTGTTGAGATATTATTGCAATGTAACAGTTCGCAATATGTTACTTTTCACATTGTATGCATATGATTATATTATTTGATAACCTCAATAAAAAATTATATTAAAAAAAAAAAAAAAAAAAGTAATTGATACATCAGGAATACATGCAACGCGTTTCTCAGTTAAAACTGTTTCCTCAGGCATGTTTCTAAACAAATCTTTACTCCTTATATAGGGCTATGCTACTGAAAAACACCCACACCCGACCCCCAACAATTGGCATAACACAGACCAATCTGTATCCCTCATTCGAAATGTATCCACCCCTGTGGTGATATAATCATATGAATACTTAGATAAGGATGTAGTTACTTATAATATATATAGATGACCTTACTGCTTCTTAGATTGTGTGTATGTGTATATAAATATTTCGCAGTGGCATATTATTTTTGTGGCCAACATTTGATGATTACGAATGTTCGTCAATTCTGTGTACTAATTGGATGTCCTAGCCGTCACTCATAGTGTATTAATAGGACCTGTGCTGATTGCTTAGGATTCGTCCATATGGCCGTCAATCAAAACTACTTGTCAGTTGTTACTAGTAAGTGGAGCTTCCAATAGAAAAGCTAATATCGGGCATGCCCCTACTTTTGCTGTCATCGATAGTGCACTACAATAGACGCCCATCAAGGAAATATATTGGTTGCTCCGTGGTGATTGTAAACAGTGTATCCCATTGGTCCTACTGCCGGATGTTATATTGGAGCGGGGATCACTATTGGTCAGCAGAAAATGTAAACAAAGTGCCCTATTGGTCAGAACCCCGGGTAATATCGGTGTCAGAAAGAGCGATCGCTCTACAAAGTGATGTTATTAAATCTGTGAATGGATGTGAATAGGTAAAAATATAAATAAAGATAAACAATCTGATGATCAATGTTATTTAAATGGTGAATTTCAAAAGTGTTATTTGGAACGTAATGTCAATGAATAGCGCAATATATTTGCTCATTTAAATACATCCACTACATGAATAAATATAAAGTGATGTAAGTGTGAATAAATAGCGCAATAAATTTGCTCATTTTAGTGCATCCAAAACATGGATAGATACGAAGTAGGTGAGATTAAAGTATAAGTGATAGGTGAACCTCATACTCGTACAAGTGTAGCCACCACATAATTAATAAAAAGCGTAGAATAAGAATAGAATCTATGTGATATATAAACCCAAAGTGGGTTGTGCTAATATAATTAAATCATACCTATGAAGGTACTTATGTTCTATCTTGAAATAAAAATGTGTGAATAAAAATGATGATTAATGTATAAGTGAAGTGTACCATTAGGAACCTATTGCATGGTCTATCAGAAATAAACACTAGTGAGTGTAGAGTATGATATTAAGATTAAGGACATAGTGAATGAAAAAAGCACTAATGGGTGTTTTCTCCTGAAAAACAATATCTAATTAAACTTGTCAGTTAATATGTAGATATGTGACTGGTTACCATAATATACAGAGAAGTATTTAAACAGATACTTGAAGAACATTATACATGTGATTACAAAGTATGTTAATATGATACATTAATCTGATCTGAACACAAGATAAACCATATATCTCAGGTGTCCAGTCTATGGGTCATAAGGCATATTAGTATGATGCATTTATCCGATCTGAACACGAGATAAACCAAATATCTCAGGTGTCCAGTCTGTGGGTCATAAGGCTCATAAGTCTACTAAGATATACCCCTATATAGGGTGACCCTCCCTAAAGGGGTGGCAGAACTAACTGTGGGGACTACACTATACCAGTCTCTATTGGGATAAATGTAAGCTAAACGTCTACCATAAAAACAAGCTAAACAAAAGCTATAGAATCTATAACTTCATTTAGCCCTGTGGGGAAGAGCGTTTGGAATTTAAAAATCCAATATGTTTCCCTTTGTCTACACACAATCTAAGAAGCAGTAAGGTCATCTATATATATTATAAGTAACTACATCCTTATCTAAGTATTCATATGATTATATCACCACAGGGGTGGATACATTTCGAATGAGGGATACTGATTGGTCTGTGTTATGCCAATTGTTGGGGGTGGGGTGTGGGTGTTTTTCAGTAGCATAGCCCTATATAAGGAGTAAAGATTTGTTTAGAAACATGCCTGAGGAAACAGTTTTAACTGAGAAACGCGTCGCATGTATTCCTGATGTATCAATTACTTTTTTAACACTGTGATGAGTGGTAAACCTTTTTATATGTTTTAAATAAATCCATTTTTTAATATAAATCCACTCTCAGTGTTATGTATGGTACTGCTTTGCTATGCTACTTTAGAGTATCTGCACTCTGACACCCACAAACCAGCCATTTCACCCTGGATCAGCCAGCTGGATTGCTGTTAAAATCCAGCCCGTCTCTATAGGTACAAGTGAGTGCCTTCAATAAATGTGAGTACTCTGTGTATATTGGGCTATTATTGCTATATGTACCACCATTTACCTGCACCATTGGCGCCTCTATCCCTGCTTACACTTTTTAAAATTGTTGTAATATTTTTCTAATGTTTGTAAATATTTTTTTATTTTTTGTAACTTAGTTCTTTTTTATTTTTTGCACTTTAGTTAGTTTATTTCATTGTATTTATTTGTAGATATTGTATTTAATTAATTTATTGATAGTGTAGTGTTAGGTTTAATTGTAGATAATAATAGGTATTTTATTTAATTAATTTATTGATCGTGTAGTGTTAGGTTTAATTGTAATTTAGGTTAGGATTTATTTTACAGGTAATTTTGTAATTATTTTAACTATTTTAGCTATTAAATAGTTCTTAACTATTTAATAGCTATTGTACCTGGTTAAAATAAATACAAAGTTACCTGTAAAATAAATATAAATCCTAAAATAGCTATAATATAATTATAATTTATATTGTAGCTATATTAGGGTTTATTTTACAGGTACGTATTTAGCTTTAAATAGGAATAATTTATTTAATAAGAGTTAATTTATTTCGTTAGATTTAAATTATATTTAACTTAGGGGGGTTTTAGTGTTAGGGTTAGACTTAGCTTTAATCCATTTATTACAGTAGCGGCGAGATTCGGTCGGCAGATTAGGGATTAATAATTGAAGTTAGGTGTCGGCGATGTTAGGGAGGGCAGATTAGGGGTTAATACTATTTATTATAGGGTTATTGAGGCGGAAGTGAGGCGGATTAGGGGTTAATAACTTTATTATAGTAGCGGTGCGGTCCGCTCGGCAGATTAGGGGTTAATAAGTGTAGGCAGGTGGAGGCGACGTTGAGGGGGGCAGATTAGGGGTTAAGAAATATAATATAGGGGTCGGCAGTGTTAGGCTCAGCAGATTAGGGGTACATAGCTATAATGTAGGTGGCAGCGGTGTACGGAGTGGCAGATTAGGGGTTAATAATAATATGCAGGGGTCAGCGATAGCGGGGGCGGCAGATTAGGGGTTAATAAGTGTAAGGTTAGGGGTGTTTAGACTCGGGGTTCATGTTAGGGTGTTAGGTGCAGACTTAGGAGGTGTTTCCGCATAGCAAACAATGGGACTGCGTTTGGAGCTGAACACTGCTTTTTTGCAGGTGTTAGTTTTTTTTTTCAGCTCAAACAGCCCCATTGTTTTCTATGGGGGAATCGTGCATGAGCACGTTTTTGAAGCTGGCCGCGTCCGTAAGCACCGCTGGTATCGAGAGTTGATGTTGCGGTAAATATGCTATACGCTCCTTTTTTGGAGCCTAACGCAGCCCTTCTGTGAACGCTAAATACCAGAGGTATTTAAAAGGTGCGGACAGAAAAAAGCATGCGTAGCTAACGCACCCCTTTGGCAGCAAAACTCTAAATCTAGGCGTTAATTTGTATATTTCAATAGTAAAATACCACTTTCACATTACTGAACATCTACAATTAAGAGGATGATTATTAAACTGCAGTTTGTCGTTAGGTTATGTATGTTTTTAGATGTTTGTAAAATTTTATTTATAATATATATCTAAAAATAAAAAGAATATTTTCTTCTTTGAAGAACATTCGTATGTGAGGTATTTATAACTACCTTTAGTGATGTAGACTAGAGCTTATTGACTTGACTTGGATTCAAGTCAATTCAATGGGGCATATTTATCAATGTGCGAGTGGACATGATATAAATTAGCGTATCATGTCCGCCGCACATCGATAAATGCCAACAGCATACGCTGTCAGCATTTATCATTGCACCAGCAGTTCTTGTGAACTGCTGGCGCAATGCTGCCCCCTGCATATTATTATTATTATTATTATCGGTTATTTGTAGAGCGCCAACAGATTCCGCAGCGCTATAAACAAAGGGGGAGTACAACAAAACAATTATATGGTAGAGGGCCCTGCCAAGAGTTGCACTGTTGTAGTCAGCTCTTAAGAAGGTGATCCACAAACAGCTGGACTATTAGGCTTACATGCTAAGAGGGTTCAGGGGATTGCAGTGGAGGAGAGGAACTGGTATTAGGAAAGGTTAGCGTAGGTTGTATGCGTCCCTGAACAGTAGAGTCTTTAGGGAGCACTTGAAGCTTTTAAAACTAGAAGAGAGTCTTATGGAGCGAGGCAGAGAGTTCCACAAGATGGGAGCCAGTCTGGAGAAGTCCTGTAAACGGGAGTGTGATGAGGTGACAAGAGAGGAGGAGAGTAGGAGGTCATGAGCAGAGCGAAGGGGACGGGAGGGAGAGTATCTGGAGACAAGGTCTGAGATGTAGGGGGGAGCAGTGCAGTTGAGGGCTTTGTATGTCAGAGTGAGGTTTTTGTGTTTGATCCTAGAGGCAAGAGGAAGCCAGTGAAGGGATTGGCAGAGAGGCGCAGCAGATGAAGAGCGACGTGTAAGGAAGATGAGTCTGGCAGAGGCATTCATTATGGATTGTAAAGGAGCTAGGCGGCAGGTGGGGAGACCAGAGAGGACAGAGTTGCAGTAATCAAGGCGGGAAAGAATGAGAGAGTGGATTAAAATCTTAGTTGTGTCTTGTATAAGGAAGTGTCTAATTTTAGAGATGTTTTTAAGGTGAAAGCGGCAGGCTTTAGCCAATGGCTGAATGTGAGGAGTGAAGGAAAGATCTGAGTTGAATGTGACCCAGAGACATCGGGCGTGCGGGGTAGGGGTAATGATGGAGTTGTCGACAGTTATAGAGATATTGGGGGTGGAGATTTTGGAAGAAGGGGGGAAAATGAGGAACTCAGTTTTGGAGAGATTTAGCTTGAGGTAGTGAGAGGACATCCAGGAAGAGATGTGAGAAAGACAGTCAGTGACACGGGTTAGCAAGGAAGGAGATAGTTCTGGTGCAGAGAAATAGATTTGGGTGTCATCGGCATACAAATGATATTGGAAACCGTGGGACTTTATTAGGGAACCTAGTGATGATGTATAGATTGAGAAGAGAAGGGGACTGAGGACAGAGCCTTGTGGTACTCCGACAGAAAGTGGTGATGGGGCAGAGGAGGCCACAGAGAAGGCTACACTGAAGGTACGGTTTGACAGATAGGAAGAGAGCCACAAAAGGGCTGTGTCACAGATGCCGAAGGATTGGAGGGTTTGGAGCAGAAGAGGGTGGTCGACAGTGTCAAAGGCTGCGGACAGATCAAGGAGGATAAGCAGAGAGAAGTGGCCTTTTGAATTAGCTGTAAGTAGGTCGTTGGTGACCTTAACAATAGCTGTCTCTGTGGAGTGATAGGGACGAAATCCAGATTGCAGCGGGTCAAGAAGGGAGTTTAACATAAGGAAATGGGATAGGCGTGCATATACTAGTTTTTCGAGAAGCTTTGAAGCAAGAGGGAGGAGGGAAATAGGGCGGTAGTTGGATGGGGAGGTAGGATCAAGGGAAGGTTTTTTGAGGATAGGTGTGACCAGCGCATGTTTCATTGATGAGGGAAATGTACCAGTGCTGAGGGAGAGGTTGAAAATGTGTGTTAGTATAGGGGTAAGGGTAGCAGAGAGAGAGGGGAGTAGCTGTGAGGGGATAGGGTCAAGGGGACAGGTAGTGAGGTGAGAGCGCAGTATAAGTGCTGAAACTTCATCCTCAGTAACAGGGGAGAATGAACTAAGTTTCAGGTTATGAGGGATGTGGTTGGGTGAGAGTATTTGAGGGGGGGAGAGAATGGAATTGTGTTAAGAGCTGATTTCATGTCTGATGGAGTCGATTTTGTTAATGAAGTGACTGGCAAAGTCTTGGGCTGACAGATAAGTTGTATTAGGAAGTGGGGGAGGGCGGAGGAGAGTATTGAAAGTGGAGAACAGACGTTTTGGGTTTGAAGAAAGATTAGAGATAAGGGTAGAGAAGTAGTGTTGCTTGTGGAGATTAAGGGCAGAGTAGTAGGAGTTCAAGAAGAATTTGTAATGAAGAAAATCAGCAGAACTCCGTGATTTTCTCCAGTGCCGTTCAGCATTACGGGAACATCTGCGAAGGTACCGTGTCAGAGGAGTATGCCAGGGCTGGGGATGAGTGTGTGATTTCCTAGCAGTGGTAAGAGGGGCGAGATTGTCAAGGACGGATATAAGGGTGGAATTATAGTGGCAGATAGATTGTTCAGGGCAGGGAAAGGTGGAGAAGGATGAGAGGAGTGGTTGAAGGGAATTAGCAAGTTGTTGCTGATCTAAAGACCTAATGCTTCTGTGAAGTTTGGTGTGAGGAGTAGAAGGTGGGAGAGTTGTAGGAAGGGATGAAATGTTGCAGGTAAGGAGATGGTGGTCAGACAGAGGAAAAGGGGAGTTTGAGAAGTTTGAGAGAGTGCATCGATAGCTAAAGATCAGGTCAAGGGAGTGACCGTCTTTGTGAGTGGGAGAATCAGTCCATTGTGACAGACCGAAGGAGGAAGTGAGTTGCAGAAGTTGTTTAGCAGATGAGGCAGTGGAATTGTTAAGGGGGATGTTGAAGTCACCAAGAATGAGGGCAGGGGTGTCAGAGGAAAGGAAGTAGGGTAGCCAGACAGCTAAGTGATCTAGAAATTGAGTTGCGGAGCAAGGGGGTTTCGGTATATGACTGCAACACGTACAGAGAGAGGGGAGAATAAGCGAATCATGTGGGTTTCGAATGAGGGAAAAGTGAGGGAAGAGATAGGGTGTATTTGTTGAAAGGTGCAACGAGAGGAAAGTAAAATACCTACACCACCTCCTTGTCTATTACCAGACCTAGGAGTGTGGCTGAAGTGGAGACCCCCGTGTGACAGAACAGCAATGGATGCTGTGTCTAGGGGAGAGAGCCAGGTTTATGTTAGGGCCAGAAGGTTGAGAGAGCGGGAGATGAAGAGGTCATGTATAGAAGTGAGTTTGTTGCAAACAGAGCGAGAGTTCCAGAGTGCACAGGTGAAAGGGGTAGTGGCTTTAGATGCAAGAGGAATATGAGAAAGGTGTGCAGAGTTTTGTTTTCTGAGTCTATGGGATGGTACACATGGATGTGCATGGCTTGTCAGTGGTTGGGGACCTGGATTAGGGGAGATGTCACCAGCAGTAAGTAGAAGCAAGAGGGAGAGTGACATGAGATGAGATACAGATTTGCAGTAGTGAGACTGCTTTTGAGATGGGCTGGAGGGAGTAGAGAGAGTGTTTAGGAATAGGTAGAGTTCATGAGTAGAAAAGTAAGGTGAGTTTAGGAGAGATGGGCTAATGAACAGTGCAGGTGGAGAGGGAGAAGGAGTAATTGAATAGTGAAGTTTGTTATAGAGACAAAGGGTAGCAAAATGGAATATGAATATATTGAGCATTTTTACAGAATTGGGAACCAGTTAAAAACATAAGACACAGAATTACTGTAACAATTGCATAAGGGAACAGTATATGAAACATAATATAATAAAAGTACTGTGTATTCTATGGGGTTAAGGGAATGGAAGGATGTGCTGATCAGTGTTTGCACCTGTCATTTCAGGAGAGTTAAAGTTGTGTGGGAGACTATCTATAAATGAGGAAGTGAGCTTGGGGTGGGTGGGGTGAGGGGTAGGGTGGGAGGGAAGCTGTTTCCCAGAAGGCTACCTGTAGAAAGTTATGTGTCAATTGCAGGAGTTAAGTGAGAAGGTCTGATTTTTTCTGTGTTCTTAGACTGTATAAAGGGAGAGAGATAAAGTGGTTAATGATGGTCCAGAGAAAGTGTGTTAAAATGAGTGGGAGGGTACATTTATGGACATTTTAAGCTAAGGGTCAGTGATGCAGAAACCAAAAAACACATCAAAAATGAAAATATTACAGAGATAAGACAGACATATAAGGGTGAAATAAAACCATTAAGACAAATAGACAGATAAATGTACAACAGCTGCTTAAACTATGCAAATTATGACTTGCATCCAATCGGCCCCTAGCAGGGGGTGTCAATAAACCCGATCGTATTTCGATCAGGTTGATTTCCGTCGGCCACCTCAGAGCAGGCGGACAAGTTATGGGCATCAAGCTCCATACGGAGCTTGATAAATATGCCCCAATGACTCAACTCGAACTTGACTTGTAATAAATGATGCACTGACTCGACAGGACTCACGTCTTGCATATTTTAATGACTGACTTGAATTTCCATATCCGTGCTTAGAAGACTGCCATCTAGGGTTGTGCTATTATCAGGGGCAGATTCACTATAAAATAATGGAATGTTTCAGTAATTCAGATTTAGATTTAACTAAATCAAGAGAAATACTTATAGTGTTCTTTTTAATCTTTTGAGTTGAGCTCCAGAGAGAATCAAATATGGATTACTGAAACACTTCATTATATTTTAAAATAAAAGGACCTGCCATGCACTTCAAAGAGACAGCTCCAAAGGATGACATAAAGCATGGAGAGATCAATTGATATCACCATTAGGGCCGGGGATGAATGTAGACACTAAAAAGCCAGCCCATCACTAACCTTGATTAGCCGTCTCCTGCACACAGTTTTCTGAAGCTGCTCCAGCTTCTCCTGCATGGTGACCCACTGCCTCTGGCGAAAGAGAAGGGCGGTACGAGGAGGCTATGGTAAAGTACCAAAGAATCTCTTCACTGGCAGCATCAACCTCCCCGGGCAATCTCTCATCCTCCTTTTCATACCACACTCCCAACAGACCACAAGTAGTGGCTGCTGGCAACAGTAGAACGCAATACATGCTGTGGCTAGCAACAACCTCTAGATTCTCCAAGCTGAGCAGCACCAGATAAACTACAAGCTCAGCTTTTGATGGAAGTGGATAGCCTATTACTGTACCAGCTTTGATATAGTTAAAAATAAAAAGCTGCCACCTCAAACTTTTTTTGAGGCATATTAAAAAGCATACTGGAAAGCACAAATAATTTAAATGCTATCAAGAATAATCTAGTGATACTTTCATGCAGCAAAAAGTTTCAGATTTTGGGTGTACAGCTGCTGCGCCCAATGAGGATAGCACCCTAAACACCTTTATGGACTGAGCTCCCAAAATAAAGGAAAGTAGTAAAGTCGACAGGGATTTTATAATAGAATGCTCTCTGCCACTTTCATTATTTGAAAGACTGCAATTTTGCCATTTTTGTGCAGTATTAGACCCTCATACTGAGAGGCTGTATGAAAAAGTTAAAGAATTAACAGAACTTCTTGAAAAGAAAAAAATGATGTTGCATTGATATTTGGTCAGACAGAAAAATGCCAGGCTTCAAAGGAGTTACAGCTCACATGATCCTCAATTTTGAACTCAAAACTCGATTATTAGTAGGTCAACACACTAGTGAGAACATCTTTGACATTTTTAAAATCATAAAAATAAATTTCAGTATGTTGTAACTAACAACGCAGGAAACATGATAAAGGAATTAACCACAGAATTTTCTTCTGCAGATGAAGTGTCTGCAAGCCAGCAAGAATTGGTAGAAATCAGTTCTGACTTTGAGAGAAACAAAGTAGAAAATTTCGAGTATAGGAAGGGTGTAGATGAGGAAGTTGTAATTTCCCTTGTGCATCAGGCAAATTCTGCACACTAAAAGCCTTTCAAGAGACTTGCTTGCATTGTGCACACCCTGCAATTATCTGTGAGTGATAGCTTAAAAGAAGTAAAAATCCAAACCAGTCAAGCGAAAGTGTCTAAAGTCTGTAGTTTGTTTCACACAAGCAATATGTTTAAATAAACATTTTAAAAAACTTTTGGGCCAAATGTAACTGTTCTGCAAAATAACAGCAAAAGATGGAACAGTACCCTGCACCATATTAATGCATGTATTGATCTGAATGAAGAATGGCTGAACAATGTGCTAGATGACATTACCCTGACCAATTTGAAACCTTCCATAATGGATTATTCCAAGCTCAGGGACTGAGAAAAATTCTGCAGCCATTTTTAGATACCACAAATATAGTGCAAGCTAACAAGGAGGTGACAATTTCAGCTGCTATGCCATCAGTTGTTGGACTTTATCACCATTTGAAAAACATGCAGCCTGTACTTCTGGTAAATATGGTAGGAGCTTTGAAGAAGAAAATTGAAGCCAGATTTTTTGGCGTTTTAGTGATTGCTGGCTTGCTCCCTATTCTACAGGGCCAAGTTGAGAAACCTTTGAATTTTTATGATTATGTACACTTCATAGCTGATGTGTTGGACCTGAACTTTTCCTTTGGGTGGCTACAGAAAATTAGCAACAATAAAGATAAAACCAGTCATCTCAAACAAAGGTTGCATCTGAACTTCACCAGTTCTGCACCATACTTAATCTGAATCAACCAAGTACTTATTCTTCAACCAGTGAAGGAACTAACCATTATGTACTTCCCAGCAAGAAAGTGTGTGTTTCTTCTCTTTTTGCTTATTTTAAGCCAAACAATGAAAATAACTCTAACTTTAGGCAAGTTAATTTTGATTCTGACTGAGATATGTTTTTTTAGTAACCTTGTTTTTTAAACTGTGTGACCCGAATAATGTGTTAAGATTTTGGAAGTAAGATTGTTTTTTATGGTTTTAGCCAGTTCAGAGCCAGTTAAGGTTTAGTTAAGGTGGATTTTTTATGAGAACTCACTGCAGCAGGCTGGGGGCCAATCTTGTTGAAAAAATACGCCTAGATTTAGAGTTTTGTTGGTAAAGACCCGCGGTGCTAACGCTGCTTTTTTTCCAAGCGCACCCTTAAGACAACGCTGGCCTTTAGAGTTGTCTGAGTGGCTGCATTAGGCTCAGAAAAGGGAGCGTTGAGCATAATTTAGCGCCACTTCAAACCTCAATACCAGCGTTGCCTACGGAAGCGGTAAGCTGGAAAAACGTGCTTGTGCACAATATCCCCATAGGAAACAATGGGGCTGAGCTGGCTGTAAAAAAACCTAACACCTTCAAAAAAGCAGCGTTCAGCTCCTAACGCAGCTCCATTGTTTCCTATGGGGAAACACCCTCTAAGTCTACACCTAACACTCTAACATGAACCCTGAGTCTAAACACCCCTAACCTTACACTTATTAACCCCTAATCTGCCGCCCCCGCTATTGCTGACACCTGCATTATACTATTAACCCCTAATCTGCCGCTTCGGAAACCACCGCCACCTACATTATAGCTATGAACCCCTAATCTACTGCCCCTAACATCGCCAACACCTATATTATATTTATTACCCCCTAGTCTGCCCCCCCCAAAATCGCCGCCACCTACCTACACCCTACAATTATTAAACCCTAGTCTGCCGACCGGACCTCACCGCCACTATAATAAATGTATTAAACCCTAAACCGCCGCACTCCCGCCTCGCAAACACTATAATAAATTGTATTAACCCCTAATCTACCCTCCCTAACATCGCCGCCACCTACCTACAAATATTAACCCCTAATCTCCCGCCTGCAATGTCTCCGCTACTGTAATAAAGTTATTAACCCCTAAACCTAAGTCTAACCCTAACCCTAACACCCCCCTAACTTAAATATAAGTTTAATTAAACTAAATAAATTTACTATTATTAAATAAATTATTCCTATTTAAAACTAAATACTTGCCTATAAAATAAACCCTAATATAGCTACAATATAACTAATAGTTACATTGTAGCTATTTTAGCTGCAAACACAAAAGAAGAGAGAGCGCAGCCACGACTCACGGTAAAAGTTTTAAATAAATCCTTTATGCGCAACTAAACATATTGCACTTACAAACATTTGAATAAAAACAGGCGCCTCTTGGTTCACATTAGTTGTTTGTCACTGCGGTGAGACTGTCCAATCCTTTTCCGCAGTGTAAGTTCCGTCTTTGAACCACACCAAGTTACGCTCCTTCCGATATCTTTCTCTTTGCAGCGGTGCTTTTGTTGACTGTCCTTTCTGTGCCGTCTACGCGTTTCTTTCGTCTTCTGCTGACTTTTTCAAGACTTCTTGGCAATGTGTGAAGTATTCGCGGGGATCCACGATTTAAAAATCCATTACTCCTCCCTTCTCACATGACGTGGCCCAATAGGCTCTTTGGTATTCCCACGCCTACTAGCACAGTTAGATATCGGAAGGAGCGTAACTTGGTGTGGTTCAAAGACGGAACTTACACAGCGGAAAAGGATTGGACAGTCTCACCGCAGTGACAAACAACTAATGTGAACCAAGAGGCGCCTGTTTTTATTCAAATGTTTGTAAGTGCAATATGTTTAGTTGCGCATAAAGGATTTATTTAAAACTTTTACCGTGAGTCGTGGCTGCGCTCTCTCTTCTTTTGTGTTTGCAGTTTTCCCTAGTCTGATACACTCCTTAGTGTTCAGTGAACCGAGCAGCAGCGCCACACTTGCAAGAATACAGAGGAGAGTTGAACGGAGAGGAACAGAAGAGGTTTCCATAGAGTGGAGATTTATCTACCATACTCCCTGAGACATCAAGGTAACACAAATCAGTGTAAGCAAACCCAAGAAAATATATATATATATATATATATATATATATATATATATATATATATATATATATATATATACTATTTCTGTAGATTTATTCAAAGGTGGGGGCATTTATCTCATAGATTGTGGACTAATTAAATGCATTAAGAGCTATCGTACAGTTTAGACTATATATACACAGCAATAGAGAGGGCAACTATTCATTGAGAAAAAATCTTTATGAGGTGTATATATTGGACACCCTATCAATAAGAAGAATAGGCTGAAGATAGCGGCATTTTATATTTACTGTGTATAATAAATTTCTATTTACCTAGGGTACAGTTAGCGCTGTTTTTTTAGAATTTGTGTTTGTAGCTATTTTAGGATTTAAATTTATTTTACAGGCAACTTTGTATTTATTTTAACTAGGTACAATAGCTATTAAATAGTTAATAACTATTTAATAGCTACCTAGTTAAAATAAGTACAAAATTACCGGTAAAATAAATCCTAACCTAAGTTACAAATACACCTAACACTGTACTATCATTAATTTAATTAAATAAATTACCTACAATTAAAATTAATTAAATAAACTAATCTATAATACAAAAGAAACAAAACACTAAATTACAGAAAATAAAAAAAAATATTACAAGACATTTAAACTAATTACACCTAATCTAAGCCCCCTTATAAAATAAAATAAAAATAATAAAATGCCCTACACTATTCTAAATTTCAAAAGTAATCAGCTCTTTTAGCAGCCCTTAAAAGGGCTTTTTGCGGGGCATTGCCCCAAAGTAATCAGCTCTTTTACCTGTAAAAAAAAATACAACCCCCCAACATTAAAACCCACCACCCACATACCCCTACTCTAACCCACTCAAACCCCCCTTAAAAAAACACTAACCCCCTGAAGATCTCCCTACCTTGAGTTGTCTTCACCCAACCGGGCCGAAATCTTCATCCAAGGTGCGCAGAGGAGGTCCTTCATCCGGTAGAAGTCTTCATCCGGGCGGCATCTTCAATCTTCATCCATCCGGAGCGGAGCCATCTTCCAAGGAGCCGACGCGGAGCCATCCTCTTCATCCGGAGTCTTCTAACACAATGACGGTACCTTTAAGTGACGTCATCCAAGATGGCGTCCCTTCAATTCCGATTGGCTGATAGGATTTAAGGTAGGAAATTAAGGTAGGAAAAATCGTATTGGCTGATTCAATCAGCCAATCGTATTGAGCTTGCATTCTATTGGCTGTTCCAATCAGCCAATAGAATGCAAGCTCAATACGATTAGCTGATTGGATTAGCCAATCGGATTGAACTTCAATCTGATTGGCTGATCGAATCAGCCAATCAGATTTTTCCTACCTTAATTCAGATTGGCTGATAGAATCCTATCAGCCAATTGGAATTGAAGGGACGCCATCTTGGATGGCAATGCCCTGAAAAAAGCCGTTTTAAGGGCTGGTAAAAGAGCTGATTACTTTTGTAATTTAGAATAGGGTAGGGCATTTTATTATTTTTTTTGGGGGGGGTTATTTTACTAGGGGGCTTAGATTAGGTGTAATTAGTTTAAACTTCTTGTAATTTTTTTTATTTTCTGTAATTTAGTGGGGGGGGGTTTATTATAGAAGAGTTTATTTAATTAAATTTAATTGTAGGTAATTTATTTAATTAATTTAATGATAGTGTTAGGTTTAATTGTAACTTAGGTTAGGATTTATTTCACAGGTAATTTTGTAATTATTTTAACTAGGTAGCTATTAAATAGTTATTAACTATTTAATAGCTATTGTACCTAGTTAAAATAAATATAAAGTTGCCTGTAAAATAAATATAAATCCTAAAATAGATACAATGTAATTATTTGTTATATTGTAGCTATATTAGGGTTTATTTTACAGGTAGGTATTTAGCTTTAAATAGGATTAATTTATTTAATTATAGGAATATTATTTCATTTTATTTAAATTATATTTATGTTAGGGGGGTGTTACAGTTAGGGTTAGACTTAGGTTTAGGGGTTAATAACTTTATTATAGTAGCAGCGACGTTGCGGGTGGGAGATTAGGGGTTAATAATTGTAGGTAGGTGGTGGCGATGTTAGGGAGGGCAGATTAGGGGTTAATACAATTTATTACAATGTTTGCGAGGCAGGAGTGTGGCGGTTTAGGGGTTAATACATTTATTATAGTGGCGGCAAGGTCCGGTCGGCAGATTAGGGGTTAATAAGTGTAGTTAAAAATCCAAAGAAAATAAGTTGCGCTCACAAGTACTGGAGGTATGTGAAGAAAATGTGAGGTCCAGGCAGATGGTAAAAGTAAAAGTAAAAAACAACTTTATTCCAAAAGATTCCAAAAGATAAAAAAGGACATAGAGCGATGTCCTACACAACAAGCCAGCAGTGACTCTTGCAATCAGGTTGGTGTGCTGATCCTCATGCAGACATGTTTTGTGCGTTTGCGCACTTGTTCACTGCTAAGTTAATAAGTGTAGTTAGGTAGTGGCAACGTTGGGGGGGGGAGCAGATTAGGGGTTAATAAATATAATATAGGTGTCAGAGATGTTAGGGCCAGCAGATTAGGGGTTCATAGGGATAATGTAGGTGGCGGCGGTGTCTGGTCGGCAGAGTAGGGGTTAAATTTTTTTATTATAGGGTTTGCGATCTGGGGGGGCCTCGGTTTAGGTGTTTATAGGTAGTTTATGGGTGTTAGTGTACTTTATAGCACAGTAGTTAAGAGCTTTATGTTCCGGCTTTAGCCCATAAAGCTCTTAACTACTGACTTTTTTTGGCGGTAGGAGTCTTGTCAGTAGAGGCTCTACTGCTCACTTGTTCCAAGACTTCAAATACCGGCGTTAGGCAAATCCCATTGAAAAGATAGGATACGCAATTGACTTAACGGGATCTGCGGTAGCCTGGAGTCATGGAAAGAAAGTGAGCGGTAGACCCTTTCCTGCCTGACTCTAAATACCAGCAGGCAGTAAAAAGAAGCATTAGGACCCCTTAACGCTGCTTTTGACGGCTAACGCCAAACTCTAAATCTAGGCCATAGTTTTTCTAAAATTCTATCTTGATAAATTTGATTAACAGTACTGCTTTATTTAAATAAAGCCTTGTTTAACTTGCCAATGGTATTAAAACGTTTTTTACGGTTACCAAACTTGTGTGTTCATCTTTTTGATTTTCTAGTTAATGAAATTCAGACTCCTACCCCCCCCCCCATACCACACACACACACACACACACCTCCATTTTTCTGTTAAAGGGGACATAAAACCCAACATTTTTCATTTATGATTCAGATAGAACATACAATTTTAAACAACTTTGCAATTTAATTATATTATCAAATTTTCTTCATTTCCTTGTTTTTTGTTGTTGAAAAGTTTAGGGAAGTGCAAATGTGTGCAGCACTATATGGCAGCAGTTTTGCAACAATGTTATACATTAACAAGAGCACTAGATCACAGAACCAGTATTTTCTGTCTTGTGTCAGGTTAGCAAATGAGCAATAAGTGTTATGGATTTTTAATGGTGCGGCCCATTGGGAACTATGGGAGAAGAATTTAAGGTGGTTGCGATATACGCAATAGTCCTGAAGTTAGCATGCATTGGACTGTTGCTTGCGTGCTAACTTTTTAATTTTGCCTTGTAATATGTGCACAAAGTATACTTTTAGCACAGTTAGCACATGAGTCAAAGTAAATGTTAGCATGCCCATAGCATTTTAAAATGTTCTAACAGTGAAATAGAAGCCACAGATTTTACAGAAGAAAGTTGTCAAAGTAGATTTATTAACAGTATTGGAATTAATTTATAATCCCTCCCATGAGTAAGAAGCATTAGTCTCCAGTAAGTAGGGGAGGGTAAGGTTGAGAAAGATTTAAAGAGAACAGGGGGAGGATCTCTGCCACCGCAGCTTCTCAAAGAAAGGCATCCACTGTAAAGAGTCTCTGATATAAGCTTCCACAGGTGGGGGAAAAGTGAGGCAAATGCCCCCTTTGGATTTTTTTTCTGCCTCCAACTGTATAATAGTTTGTGCCAAAAATGCTGCTCTGCCTGCAAAGCTCCATCTACTTCATCTATCCTCTGGTTATAGAATGCAACTGTGGATGCTCATACAGGTGTGAGGGAAGCTCACAATGACTGTACTACCAGCAGTGTGCACCCCTGCCAACAATGTCTGCACACAGGCTCCTCCCCTACTGCTCTGGTGGTGCTAAACTCAGTTAACTGCTAAGGCTATTTTTTAAAAATAAATATAAACATATAAATAAGTTGTTATTTTTTTTAACTTAAACATGTTATAGCAAGTGTTAATAAGCCACAAAGCCTGAGAGTATCATCCACCTTGTGTATTCATTCAAGAAATATGTCATTCTTCACCATGATTATCTTGTCTTTTTAATTATATATTATTTGGTTGTATATAGTTGTTTTACACAGGAATATAAGGTGGGGAATGTTATAAATAATGTAGGGGGCCCTCCTATTGGCTGCCAAACCTCCCCACAACCTGCCCCAGTAGATTTTGGTACCTGACACATAAGGTTGATTTCCTAAAGGAGAAGAAGCCTGTCTAATTAAAGCTGGAGGTGAGTCCTACTGCTGGCCTGCACTGTCTGGACTCGAGTCAGTGGAGTATCATATTTTTAAACATAAGGAAGGATTTAAGAAAACTTTTTACTCTTTTGCTGTTCAATATTTAAAGCATCCATGGGCCATGTGCCTCAGATCAGACCCTGGGCCTTGACCCTTCAGGCCTTTTGGATGCCACATACCCACATTATACTTGCATTTTGGCCTCACCAGTTTCACAGTCTGTGGGTGATATATTGCAAAAAAGGGGGCTGATACTCTCTGTTCCAACGATCAATGCTTAAGCAAAAGTCAGCCCACATCTCCACTGGTCCGATCTCAGCGGGGCTTTGTATTTGAAGTAACATAGTAACATAGTAACATAGTAGATAAGGTTGAAAAAAGACTGAAGTCCATCGAGTTCAACCTATACAAATCTAAAATACTTACAAAAAGCTCCAGTTAAGCTTAAATAACCCCATTAAAATGTGACCCATTTAATACTAGCAATCATATCCATGAATTTTGTTTATATACAGAAATTTATCCAGACTATTTTTAAATGTATCTAACACAACACAGGGTTACATTACAAGTGGAGCAGTTTTTAGCACCCTTGTTTGAGCATAAACACCACTAGAAGTTAGCATTTTGCGAGCGTCAGGCAGCGCGTATAACAAGTTAAATGGTAGACTTCAGATATTGCGATCACGATATTGCATTTGCCCATAGACTTCAATGGAGCTGTACATTAAAAAATGTAAAACCTATACTTAAGCTAACCCCCATTGCAATAAACCCCCTATTTTTTTAACCCCTCACACTACAACCCATGTCCCGCATCCCAATTAACCCTCTAGACTACTTAACCCATAAACCACCATTATTCCTATACTCTATTTACCCCTAAACTGTTACAAACCCAATCATAATTAACACCTACACTATTAACCCCCTAGAAGCTAACCCATCAAGACCCCTAACCTAAGACTGTCCAAGTTACAAAAATCAAAACACTACCAGTTCAAAAAAAATTACACAGAAATAAAAAAGCCCTATACTAAAACTAAAGTACCCTCAAAAATAAAAAAGCCCCAATTAAAAAAAAAACTTTCCTAAAACTAAAGTAACCCCCCAAAAAATATTTTCAATTAAAAATATCCTAAAAAATCCCTATTCTTAAAAAAACCCTACCCTTTAAAAAAAACTATACTTAATATACCCCCAAAAAAATTCCCTAGGGCTAGAAGCTCAAGTTTTAACTCACCATCTTGAATCCAGCTTCAAATTTAATAGAAGGAAGAGCCGGAACCATCAGGATAGTTGTGGATTACTTCTGATGAAGACTTCGGATGGTGAGTAAAAACTATTTGTTGTTAACTGCTGTTGTTTAAACAGAAAAGATAAGACAAGCGCAACACGGATCTGTGAGCAGATTATAACAAATTTTATTATAAGCCCCAAACGCATATAAGGCTACTCACAAGCTAAGTTAAAAACATGCACATCAACATCAAAGTAAATCCGTAGGCAGGAATAGGTACAGGATAGTTACACCAACCGCTCCTTTATAACCCAGATAGTACTTGAGTCCAGTGTATGCAGAAAAAAAAAACAGTCCACAGATGTAACCGGCTTCAAATTTGTCCGCTACATGCAGTGAGATGAAGACCGGACTGGGCTGTTTGAGCAATGGGAAATCCCTTGGCTAGTCTCACACCTGAAATCCAGTCTGAGGTGTTTGAGCGTCACAAGGATATAAGGTAGGGTTCTGAGCTTTAGGGGTTAATAGTAAAGAGGGGTAGGTTTGTGGTGGGGGTTATGATGCTGCAGGGGTTAATAGTTTAGAGGGGTTTTGTTAAGTTGGGGGTTGTATGGCTTTAGGGGTTAATAGCATACAGGGGTTATGGTTGGTGAGGTTTATAGCACTTTAGTGGCTAATAGTGTAGGGTTGTGTAGCAGTTTTATTGAGTTGGTCTTTTATTTTAAAAGAATAAATTATAAACAAATGTTTTAAAGCTTTAATTTAATATATTGTTTCTTTATTCTTTTAATTTGTGTAGGCTGTCATTCATTTATTCAATTGTGTAACAAATGCACAAAATAGTGTATGATATATGTAAAAGGGGAAATTTACATTACAAGTTTAATGTAGGTGGTTCAAAGCTTAATCTGCCACTTGATAAATGTAGATCTTTTAGTATGTATGTTTATTTTTCTACTTAGATACCAGCATTTAACAGTGAAAGAATAACTTCTTTCTCCACCCACTTTTGTTCATGATGTTGACTATTGTCTATTTGAGTCGATTCTAATTAACACATTTCATAGGCAGAAAAAGTGGACCGTTTACAACATGAAATTGAACAATTCTATAATGAAGCCAACTAATTGGAGCATGGAATATTTTTATTTTCCTAATTCATTTTTGCCAAAAAAAAAACCCACACAAATGCAATTGAAAGCCAAGTAATTATAATATTATCTTAGACACAACTTGGTAGATTATTATGATGATAGAGACAGCATCCGTTGTACATATAAAGCTGGGGTGGCCTCATAAAGATAGAATTAGATTTTTTAATTGCAGAGAGCGAGGGTATGTTTCTTCGAAATATCCATAAAAAGTTGAGCATATATTACCCTGTCTATTTGATTAACCATCAGAACAATGTACACAACAATGAAATGCTATATGTAATGTACAGCTGTGCTGTGATAGAAAGTAAGTCAGAATTTAGAGCAAAATCAAGTTAATAAATCAACTGCAAATTTCAGCTAAACAGATACATTTAAGCGTTTAATAAAGACTTGAAATGCTTACACAATAAGGAGATCTTTCTTTTTACATTTCATTATGTAGTGCTCAAAATGACAAGCACCAACAGCATTACAGTACATCATTAGGAGTTAAACAATTTTATACCAATTTTGCTCCTCACAACAAGGGATTCACACAATTCTCCATGAGTTGAAGGAAAAATAGTAGATTACATATCTACAATCCAGAATGAAACAGATTCTTTATTATTATTTCTCATGCTCATTCATACACATAAATTTCATCTTGCTATTAATTCAGTTTGTATTGCTGTTGTCTGAACATTATAACTTAGTTTTTGGTGCAGACCTTTGATAGATATTGGAATATTTATAGGCTTGTGAAAGAAATGTATTTTGGAAGCATACAAGAAATATTAAACCAGTGCACATTCACTTAGATACTGAATAAGAGCTTGTTTCCATAGAGCTGTAATTTGGTTTGCGCAAAGCCGCAAACCGATAAATATGCTGTTGGAAGCAATGTTGTGTATCTAATGCACGGAGTACTACAATATTTTAATGTCCCATAGAAAGTATTAAAAGCACTTAAGCGGTAATTTAATACACTCTTGGAGGCTGTTGATACATTGAAAAAAAATGCACCCATCTCAACTAGGTGTAAAAGAGAAAAATATGAGCCTTTTGAGGCCTAGTTACCATTGAAATTGTAAAACCTCCAAATAAAGCAAGTGTTTCAATGTAGAAAAACATTGTAATATGTAATATTTATTGTTTTCCCATGTATAGCAATAGTTACATGTGTGTTCTTATGGAAATATTAATAGACATTTACATATAAAAATATATGCAAGCACATATCTACAAAATTCAATGTAGACCTATGCCTAGGGCAGCATTTTATGCAATTCCTCTGATGAACTGGGGCCATTCCATTCATGAAATGCTTAAGGGCAAGCTACAAGCATTGGTGGCATCACTTCTGGTTTCGTGTTTTTTTCCAAACAGAGCCAAACACCAGATCTGCTCCTTGCCTCATAATTGTGAAATACACAGCACACCTACAGAACCTAATGGAAGGATTCCTTTGATGGACATTTAAACATATAAAACTTACAAACTTGTTGAATTTAATCCAGAAAAGTTTTTTTAAATCAGACTTGGCACTTACTTTTTGGACTTACTAACCTAAAGTTCCTAAAACTACAAATTGGCAACTAATTTGTTTTAAAATAAAAATTCTCTCTATATATTTTCAAAAACATAAATTGCTACAGTATTATTCATATACTAAAACTACTTTAATGGAAAAGCTGGGTTTACAGGCTTAAAGGAGTTCAACTTTTAGATAGTGGGGATAATATCTTACCAGACAAATTACATACCTCATAACCTTGATGTCGTTCCAGGTGAGCAGATATCAATCACTGCTTGAAACAATTTGTGAATAACATTACATACTACACTATGGGGCCAATTTATCAATGCTTCAACTGATAATTTGCTTGAATTCCACATCAAATTAGAAGCCAAGTTGATCCGCCATAGTTAACACAGCGTCAACATCGTCAAATGCTGAAATGTTCAATGTAAAATATGCACCCGCGAGATCAATCCGATGCAAATCGATGCCTGCATTATTTGATCATAATACTGATGATCTGCTTTCAAATTCAAATCTATTTGAGCGTAATACTGATGATCCGCCTTCACATTCGACTCTATTTGACCCTCTTACCAATTTATCAAACATTCAACAGGTATGCTCACGTCTATTCCAAGGCAGCGAACCTATCGTTCAAACCTCCACCTTTTAGGCTGCAAATGCCATAGAAATCAATGGGAGTCTGAAAAAATAGAAAGGTTTTGTTCTATGCTGTTTGTCGTCACAGACAGTTAACAATAAACATGCAGAATATGTTTAAATTTGCGGTACTTTTTTGACACGGTAGGAGGATATTAATGAAGCATCTAAAACAGCTCATCAGCTAAATCATGTTTGGGAATGTTGATAAACAACTATCACCTAGATTATGAGTTTTGTGCTAAACAGGGTGCGAAACTAATGGCAAAAAAATTGCGTTATTGCACTCTCCATAGCGCTGCCATTACGAGTTACTGAAAAGCCTCCGTGTGCTGTGCATTATGGTGCGTTAAGCTCCATACCGCACAAAAGCCCAGGGCTGCATTTACGTGCTCGTGCCCGCTTTCCCCCATAGACATCAATGTGGAGAGAGTGTTAGAAAAACATTCCAGCGTATCGGACATTTTTTTAGCGTTAATAGCCGTACTGCAAAACTAGTAATCTAGCCGATTGCTCTTTAATACAGTGATGTTCATGAGCAAGAAAATTCAAACAATATGGCATTGACTGTCTCTTTAAGGGAGCACATTTTAAAACATAAAAGTGTTTTCTTCATTTTGTTACCTTAAGAGGATATAGATGATGTTGGAGGTGGTTCCATACGATGAATTACCTCAACTATAATAAAACAAAATAAAATATATTTAAAATTGATATATGAGTCATATGGATGTTAGTATTTCAATAAAAGTACAGAATACATTAACAGACATATCAATGACCAGAATCAATCACAAACTTTTAACAAACAATTTTCTGCTCCTTCCACGACGCAGTTATCAAAGTCCTTACAAAAAACACAAAGTAATAAATATTACACGATTCTTTATATGCAAATGCATAATTACGTGATTAAGTAAATAACAATTCAAATTGGTCTATACTTGAATTGTAATTTGTGGTGCAGAAGTAATTACTTTAATTGCAGCAATCAATATGGCGCGTCCACCTGCATTTCCAGCTGCTGAACTTGTCATTCTTGTATATGGAAAGGGATGTTACTGCATTATAAAAGAGTGTGGCTAACAATACTGAAAGCTTTAGTTATATGCAGTTTGTATTCGTAGATAGTTATCAATGATGGAAATGCTGAATATCATTTATTTTGTGATCCTTCATCAACACAGAAGAAGGTGGTTGATGAACCAAGCTGTGGAGCATCAACATAGATGCATAAGACTACCGAGGGAATTCTTACCTAGAATAGGCCTCCATGCCCTCAGTGATAGGGAGGTGATTCGTAGATTCCATATTAATAGGGTTTCTATAGATAAACTCTATCAGGAAATTAAAGACTCCCTAGAATCACACACAATCAGCGAGGACAAGGGCAATCCCTGGGATGCTGAAACTGCTGTCTGTCCTCTATTTCCTGGCAACAGGATCCTTCCAAGCAGTGATGAGTCTAGCTGTTAGGATGAGCCAGGCAACCTTCTCCCATCATTTGAAGGTGGTTCTCAATGCCTTGCACGAACGACTAGTACATCATGTCCATTTCGCCCAAACACCAGAGGAGTGGCACAATTTAAAGATTGCTGGAATGCCTAACATATTGGAGCAATAGATTGCACACATATATCAGTGCAGCCTCCCAAGGTAAGAGAGGAGGCATATCGGCACAGGAAACAGAACCACTCCCTGAATATCCAGGTCATCTGTGTTGCCCAATTATGAATTATGTGCGTCCGGGCCGGATTCCTAGATTCTGCCCACGACTCCTTTATTCTGAGGAATTTGGCCATATATGATCATATTTAGGAGGGACAAATGCCAGAGGGTATTCTACTAGGTAACTGTCTCTTATAAATATTCATATATGTATAATATAGGATTAATTCAGTTATATTGCTAATATCAATTGTCTATTTCTTGCACACAGGAGATTCTTGCTATTTCTGTCTTCCATGGCTGTTCATACCAGTAAATAATCCCACAACTGCTGAACAAGTACGCTATAATGAGGCTCACATATCAACAAAATGTGTCATAGATATACATTTGGGGTATTGAAGAGCCGATTCCACTGTTTGGACTGCTCCAGTGGAGTACTTCAATATGCCCCACAAAAAGTGTCACTGGTTTTCCTTATATGTTGCATGCTTGACAACATTTCCATTACCATGCCAAATGTGGAAATTGATAACTTGGATGTTTCTGAGTATGATGATAATTTTGCACCCTTAGAGCAAAATTATGTTAGGGGAGTCCAAGCTCAAGCTGATTATATTCAGGCAGTATTTGGCTAATAATCATGTAAATATTGAGTATTGTACATATGTTATATTTGTTTAATGCATTCATCCAAAAAATGTTTATTTTTGGAGTCTTGCTATTATTTACTTTCAAACTTGTTTGAAAGATATCTTTAAAAATATATTTGTATGGGGGCGGAGCCAGCTTTTGAAGGAACCGGACATGTGTGTGAGGAGCTCCTGGATCTAACATGACATAAAGAACGTTTATGTGCATTTAAAATAATCTTTTATTAAAGAAAAGTTGTACTCAAGGAGACCATTCCTGGTCGGAGTGAGTTTGTGGAGTATTGACATTGCTGATCTTACTTCATCGCAAGGGAGATAGCCTACATTATATCCTTTGCACAGTGGCCATCTTTTTTTTTTGGGGGGGGGGGCTTGAGGCACATATCTACCTTAAATCTCAAGTTCTAAGCTGCACTGAGCCTGTTGAACCTATCCTGGTCATGGAGAATCCGAATGCTATCATCCGAGAGCTAACGGCTCACTTTGAAAGGCACTTCCTAAACAGGATTGATAGAATCTTAGCTGCATCGCACCAGAGTGCTACTCCACCATGCAACGCATTGCCTGCCACGAGGGAGTCAGACACGGAAGAAGAAATGGCAGAGGCCATACATCAGCGCAATCTGCTGCTCCCTGCTTTGACGTCTCTGCAGTCTTCATGTGTACCTGAGACAAGGGAGGAAATTAACACGAGGCGAGTGCCACAGAGGACCCCATCTAACAGCCTTACCGTAACTGGGCAGCAAGGGAGGTCGGGTCTACTTGATGAAAATGGTGAGACCGCGACTCTATGGTATGTGAAACAGCGGTGCAATGCTAGGGCGGCTGCGCTTGTTAGTGCCGACTATTTGGATGATGCAGCTGTCCCCCTGAGTCCGTTGCCTACATTAGACTTACTACCTGAGGAATGTGAGCGGCTGTCTCCCTGCGGTGTACTTCAACCCCATGATCCGAAATACTACTATTTTCCTCCGCATATGAGACTTAAACAGGGAATTGGTTGAGCCTTGGGTCTGGGACTGTATTACCGTGCTGTATCCATCATCTCTTGAACGGGTTTGCCTGTTAGTGCTCTAGTATCATTCTTCACAATAAGCATGATGATACATTATGAAGGCTTGAAAAAGTCTGATATGTGTACTTACAGTTTGTGCTTAAGCTAATACACTGCTATTTTTGTACCGAGAAACTTTGTATATTCCCTTCAACCATGTATGTGATCCTCTAGAAGACTGAGTTTGTATGTATAAATATGTAGATCCCTTAAAGTGTCGCAATATACTGAGTTAGGAACCTTATGGCTCTCAAGGGATTACTCACTGATTGTGCTCTTTAGGAGCAGCTCTTACTCTAAGGTAATATAAAAATGTGAGCCTACTCCAGGATAAAGATTTCACCTTAGTGCAGTGAGTGGTATGATTCTGGCCCTATGTACTCACTATAGCATAAGGGCGGGAGGTACAGTTATATATTAATGCTCTATGTACATAATTTTTTTTTCATACTACATATTATAATGTTATGTTGACTTATATGAAGCTCTACAACTGTTTTGGAAATGCTGTCTGAGACTTTATTTGGGAGACCATTTATATATCACAAGAGTAGGAGAGAGAGTTGCTCATATAGTATACATTTTAGGGACCTACTACGCTGCAAATATTGCTTTTGAGTAAATTCCCTGATGACTGGTTTAAATGAGTACTTGTTAGTGTACTAAACCAGTTAATTCGATTATGCGAATAGACAACCACTGAACTCAGTACCCTTGGTGCCTCTATTAAGGGTCTTTTTGTTAATTACCAGTCCTGGATCCGCCCCCCTCTCCCTCCCTCCCCCCCCCCTCTCCCCCTCCCCTCCCCTCTCCCCCCCTCCCCTCCCATCTCCCCCCATCTCCCCCTCCCCTCCTCTCTCCCCCTTCCCCCCTCTCCCTCTCTCCCCCTCCTCCCCTCTCGCCCCCTCCCCCTCTCACCCTCCTCTCTCCCTTCCCCCCTCTCTCCCTCCCCCCTCTCTCCCTCTCCCCCCCTCTCTCCCCCCCCTCCCTCTCCCCCCTCTCCATCTCCCCCCTCCTCCTTCTCCCCTTCTCTCCCTCTTCCCCCCCTCTCTCCCTCTCCCCCCTCTCTTCCTCTTCCCCCTCTCTTCTTCCCTCTTTCTTCCCTTTTACCCCTCTCCTCTACCCCCCGTCCTTCATCTCTCCCTTTTCCCCCCTCACCTCCCCCCATTTTCTTTTTCTTCTCTCTCTCTTCTCCCTTTCTCCTCCCCACCTTTCCTCCCCCTTTCCCCTCCTCCTTCTCTCCCCTTCCCCTTCCTCCTTCCCACCCCCTTTTTTTCCCTATTTACCCACCCTCTCCCTCTTTTTCCCTCCCTCCCCCAAATATGTGGTTAGGGATAAACACCTTGTCCTCCACATTCCCTTTTGGCAGAGTTAAGAAGTCTCTGCCCTGTTCGGAGAGCCTCTGTCTTAGTGTGTCCCTGTATGGTTGTAAAAATGGCTCTTCGGAAACTTACTATGATTATTATTCTGTGTTCAATACCTATAGACTGTTTATCACTATCATTTTAGTATAGGTGTTAGCTCACTTGTATATCTATTGTATGTGCTAGAACTACTGGAGTGATGTTAAGGGTTCAGAGATTTTATATTTCTTACTAGATTACAAACCCTTTTGGGCCTGCAACTTTTAGATTCTCACTTTCATTGACCCCTTGCCAGTTGTCTTAATGTGAATAGTCACACGCTTTTACCTATTAATTCTGAGGAAATGGCGTATGAGCCGAGAAACGTGTTGCATTTACAGGGGGCTTGACTGTATGCCCCTACTTCACTCCTTTGTATATGTATTTTAATTTGTTTTTAATAAATAGAACTTTTTAATTTTTTTAAAAAATACTCTTGTGAGTAATTTTACCTGCCTGCACCTGCTTGGAGTGGAACCCTAACACACTGAAGTCTGCCACTTTTGGATATTGCATCCTAAGGAAAAGTCCCTTGGTGGTGAGCTGACACACCTTACCATAATATGCCAGCTTGCTCCTACTAGCACATAAGTGTGCTCATCTAATATGTGAGTACCCAATCTTTCTTTGTGCTAAGTCAAACACCATATCCTTTGTGATCTGCACAATATGGTGCTTTTCCTGTGTTTTATTTTCCTACTACAGGGAGTGCAGAATTATTAGGCAAGTTGTATTTTTGAGGATTAATTTTATTACTGAACAACAACCATGTTCTCAATGAACCCAAAAAAACTCATTAATATCAAAGCTGAATAGTTTTGGAAGTAGTTTTTAGTTTGTTTTTAGTTATAGCTATTTTCGGGGGATATCTGTGTGTGCAGGTGACTATTACTGTGCATAATTATTAGGCAACTTAACAAAAAACAAATATATACCCATTTCAATTATTTATTTTTACCAGTGAAACCAATATAACATCTCAACATTCACAAATATACATTTCTGACATTCAAAAACAAAACAAAAACAAATCAGTGACCAATATAGCCACCTTTCTTTGCAAGGACACTCAAAAGCCTGCCATCCATGGATTCTGTCAGTGTTTTGATCTGTTCACCATCAACATTGCGTGCAGCAGCAACCACAGCCTCCCAGACACTGTTCAGAGAGGTGTACTGTTTTCCCTCCTTGTAAATCTCACATTTGATGATGGACCACAGGTTCTCAATGGGGTTCAGATCAGGTGAACAAGGAGGCCATGTCATTAGATTTTCTTCTTTTATACCCTTTCTTGCCAGCCACACTGTGGAGTACTTGGACGCGTGTGATGGAGCATTGTCCTGCATGAAAATCATGTTTTTCTTGAAGGATGCAGACTTCTTCCTGTACCACTGCTTGAAGAAGGTGTCTTCCAGAAACTGGCAGTAGGACTGGGAGTTGAGCTTGACTCCATCCTCAACCCGAAAAGGCCCCACAAGCTCATCTTTGATGATACCAGCCCAAACCAGTACTCCACCTCCACCTTGCTGGCGTCTTAGTCGGACTGGAGCTCTCTGCCCTTTACCAATCCAGCCACGGGCCCATCCATCTGGCCCATCAAGACTCACTCTAATTTCATCAGTCCATAAAACCTTAGAAAAATCAGTCTTGAGATATTTCTTGGCCCAGTCTTGACGTTTCAGCTTGTGTGTCTTGTTCAGTGGTGGTCGTCTTTCAGCCTTTCTTACCTTGGCCATGTCTCTGAGTATTGCACACCTTGTGCTTTTGGGCACTCCAGTGATGTTGCAGCTCTGAAATATGGCCAAACTGGTGGCAAGTGGCATCTTGACAGCTGCACGCTTGACTTTTCTCAGTTCATGGGCAGTTATTTTGTGCCTTGGTTTTTCCACACGCTTCTTGTGACCCTGTGGACTATTTTGAATGAAACGCTTGATTGTTCGATGATCACGCTTCAGAAGCTTTGCAATTTTAAGAGTGCTGCATCCCTCTGCAAGATATCTCAGTATTTTGGACTTTTCTGAGCCTGTCAAGTCCTTCTTTTGACCCATTTTGCCAAAGGAAAGGAAGTTGCCTAGTAATTATGCACACCTGATATAGGGTGTTGATGTCATTAGACCACACCCCTTCTCATTACAGAGATGCACATCACCTAATATGCTTAATTGGTAGTAGGCTTTCGAGCCTATACAGCTTGGAGTAAGACAACATGCATAAAGAGGATGATGTGGTCAAAATACTCATTTGCCTAATAATTCTGCACTCCCTGTACAGTTAATGACTGATATCCTCTGTGGGTGAGCTGTCACACCTGATAAAATCTGCAGCCTGTCCCTACAAGCACATAGGTGTGCTCCAGAGCCTTGTGAGTACCCATTTGGCTTTTTTCTGTGGCTTTATGCTTATTTGATGATACTACACATGAGGCGCCCCTTTGTTTTGTCTTTTATATAGTACTTCTACTATAAAATTTGCTTCATTCTCATCATTTGTTGAAGGAGCAGCAATACACTACTAGTTTCTAACTGAACACATGGGTAAGCCAATGACAATTATTATTATTATTATTATTATTATTATTATTAGTTATTTGTAGAGTGCCAACATATTCCGCAGCGCTATTAAACTTAGGCGGGATACAAGGAAACATTTATAGGGATCAGACGGGTAGAAGGCCCTGCCAAGAGTTGCACTGTTTTAAAACAGCATGGCTCTTAGGCTTACATGCTAAGGGGATTTAAGGGGATAGAGATGGAGGAGAGGAAACTGTATAAAGAAATGTTTGTGTAGGTTGCATGCATACCTGAACAGTAGAGTCTTTAGGGGGCACTTGAAGCTTTCAAAACTATGGGAAAGTCTTGTGGAGTGAGGCAGAAAGTTCCACAAGATGAGAGCCAGTCTGGAGAAGTCCTGTAAGTGGGAGTGTGAGGAGGTAACAAGAGAGGAGAAAATTAGGAGGTCATGAGCAGAGAAAAGGGGATGGGAGGGAGAGTATCTGGAGACAAGGTCTGAGATATAGGGGGGAGCAGTGCAGTTAAGGGCTTTGTATGTCAGAGTGAGAATTTTGTGTTTAATCCTGGAGGCAAGAGGAAGCCAGTGAAGGGATTGGCAGAGAGTTGCAACAGATGAAGAGCAATGTGTAAGGAAGATGAGCCTGGCAGAGGCATTCATTATGGATTGTAAAGAAGATAGGCGGCAGCTGGGGAGACCAGAGAGGACAGAGTTGCAGTAATCGAGGCGGGAAAGGATGAGAGAGTGGATTAAAATCTTAGTTGTGTCTTGTGTAAGGAAATGTCTAATTTTATAGATGTTTTTAAGGTGGAAGCGGCAGGATTTAGCCAAGGTGTGACCCCAAGACATCGGGCATGCGAGGTAGTGGTAATGATGGAGTTTTTGACAGTTTTAGAGAGATTGGGACACAAATAACTTAATAGACAGCGCCACACTAAAAGTTAAAGAATGTAAAACACCCCACACTTTTCCAATCAATGTGAGGCTGAGACTGTCTTGTCATATCCTATATAGAGACACAATCACATATATCATAGGTATATAAGGGTTAGTAACAAACCAGTGCTCAGGGTATACAAAAATTATACTGACCGTAATGTCTTGTGATACCTTATATAAACATACAGTCACATATCATAGGTATGTAAGGATGAGTTACAGACTCAGTGCTTAGGGTATACAAAGTCAATAATAAATTAAATATAAAGTCCGGATTAGCAAATGTGAATGTAAAGTCCGGATATACAAATATTTTTACTTTTACTTCGTCCGTAATATACTGAAGTTGCTGCTCCTTTTTTGCCCAACGGTGTCCACTCTCAGGCTCTGATAGATATATAACAAGTAACTCTAAAAAAGAGAAAAGATAGATCGCATCCATGATCTAAGTGTAGTATTAAAAGTAACACTTTGTTTTTTGATACATAAATTGATATCACACTCACAAAGCTGCCCTCAAACTTATGAGGTATGTATATTCCTTTAAGAAGAATAACGATCCCACTCCAGCTGCACTGTACCGTTTCCGTGTTTCCCCTTTGTCTGCAGAGATCCTTAATGTGTCTAGATCCTTTGGCCTAGATTTGGAGTTTGGCGGTAGATGGGCTGTTAACGCTCCGCGGGCTTTTTTCTGGCCGCACCATAAAATTAACTCTGGTATCGAGAGTTCAAAAAAATGCTGCGTTAGGCTCCAAAAAAGGAGCGTAGAGCATTTTTACCGCAAATGCAACTCTCGATACCAGAGTTGCTTACGGACGCGGCCAGCCTCAAAAACGTGCTCGTGCACAATTCTCCCATAGGAAACAATGGGGCTGTTTGAGCTGAAAAAAAACCTAACACCTGCAAAAAAGCAGCGTTCAGCTCCTAACGCAGCCCCATTGTTTCCTATGGGGAAACACTTCCTACGTCTGCACCTAACACTCTAACATGTACCCCGAGTTTAAACACCCCTAACCTTACACTTATTAACCCCTAATCTGCCGCCCCCGCTATCGCTGACCCCTGCATTATATTATTAACCCCTAATCTTCCGCTCCGTAAACCGCCGCTACCTACGTTATCCCTATGTACCCCTAATCTGCTGCCCTAACATCGCCGAACCCTATATTATATTTATTAACCCCTAACCTGCCCCCCACAACGTCGCCGACACCTGCCTACACTTATTAACCCCTAATCTGCCGAGCGGACCTGAGCGCTACTATAATAAAGTTATTAACCCCTAATCCGCCTCACTAACCCTATCATAAATAGTATTAACCCCTAATCTGCCCTCCCTAACATCGCCGACACCTAACTTCAATTATTAACCCCTAATCTGACGACCGGAGCTCACCGCTATTCTAATAAATGTATTAACCCCTAAAGCTAAGTCTAACCCTAACACTAACACCCCCCTAAGTTAAATATAATTTTAATCTAACGAAATTAATTAACTCTTATTAAATAACGTATTCCTATTTAAAGCTAAATACTTACCTGTAAAAAAAATTCCTAATATAACTACAATATAAATTATAATTATATTATAGCTATTTTAGGATTAATATTTATTTTACAGGCAACTTTTTAACCAGGTACAATAGCTATTAAATAGTTAAGAACTATTTAATAGTTACCTAGTTAAAATAATAACAAAATTACCTGTAAAATAAATCCTAACCTAAGTTATAATTAAACCTAACACTACCCTATCAATAAATTAATTAAATAAAATACCTACAATTACCTACAATAAAACCTAACACTACACTATCAATAAATAAATTAAATACAATTTCTACAAATAACTACAATTACATAAACTAACTAAAGTACAAAAAATAAAAAAGAACTAAGTTACAAAAAATAAAAAAATATTTACAAACATAAGAAAAATATTACAACAATTTTAAACTAATTACACCTACTCTAAGCCCCCTAATAAAATAACAAAGACCCCCAAAATAAAAAAATGCCCTACCCTATTCTAAATTAATACATTTAAAAGCTCTTTTACCTTACCAGCCCTGAACAGGGCCCTTTGCGGGGCATGCCCCAAGGATTCTATCAGCCAATCGGAATTAAGGAACAGCCAATAGAATGCGAGCTCAATCTGATTGGCTGATTGGATCAGCCAATAGGATTGAACTTGATTCTGATTGGCTGATTCCATCAGCCAATCAGAATATTCCTACCTTAATTCCGATTGGCTGATAGAATCCTATCAGCCAATCGGAATTCGAGGGACGCCATCTTGGATGACGTCCCTTAAAGGAACCGTCATTCGTCGGGAGACACCGGAAGAAGAGGATGGATCCGCGTCGGCTGCTTCAAGATGGACCCTCTCCGCACCGGATGGAAGAAGATCGAAGATGCCGCTTGGAGAAGATGTTTGCCGGTCCGGATGTACTCTTCTTGCCGGATAAGAGGAAGGCTTTGGAGCCTCTTCTGGACCTCTTCAGCACCGGATGCCAGGACGGGTCGGTGATACCTGGATGGTGAAGACAAGGTAGGAAGATCTTCAGGGGCTTAGTGTTAGGTTTATTTAAGGGGGGTTTGGGTTAGATTAGGGGTATGTGGGTGGTGGGTTGTAATGTTGGGGGGGGTATTGTATGTTTTTTTTTACAGGCAAAAGAGCTGATTTTCTTGGGGCATGCCCCGCAAAGGGCCCTGTTCAGGGCTGGTAAGGTTAAAGAGCTTTTAAATGTATTAATTTAGAATAGGGTAGGGCATTTTTTTATTTTGGGGGTCTTTGTTATTTTATTAGGGGGCTTAGAGTAGGTGTAATTAGTTTAAAATTGTTGTAATATTTTTCTTATTTTTGTAAATATTTTTTATTTTTTGTAACTTAGTTCTTTTTTATTTTTTGTACTTTAGTTAGTTTATTTCATTGTACTTATTTGTAGGAATTGTATTTAATTTATTTATTGATAGTGTAGTGTTAGGTTTAATTGTAACTTAGGTTAGGATTTATTTTACAGGTAAATTTGTTATTATTTTAACTAGGTAACTATTAAATAGTTCTTAACTATTTAATAGCTATTGTACCTGGTTAAAATAATTACAAAGTTGCCTGTAAAATAAATATTAATCCTAAAATAGCTACAATGTAATTATAATTTATATTGTAGCTATATTAGGATTTATTTTACAGGTAAGTATTTAGCTTTAAATAGGAATAATTTATTTAATAAGAGTTAATTTATTTCGTTAGATTTAAATTATATTTAAGTTAGGGGGGTGTTAGTGTTAGGGTTAGACTTAGCTTTAGGGGTTAATCCATTTATTAGAATAGCGGTGAGCTCCGGTCGGCAGATTAGGGGTTAATAATTGAAGTTAGGTGTCGGCGATGTTAGGGAGGGCAGATTAGGGGTTAATACTATTTATGATAGGGTTAGTGAGGCGGATTAGGGGTTAATTACTTTATTATAGTAGCGCTCAGGTCCGCTCGGCAGATTAGGGGTTAATAAGTGTAGGCAGGTGTCGGCGACGTTGAGGGGGGCAGATTAGGGGTTAATAAATATAATATAGGGCTCGGCGGTGTTAGGGGCAGCAGATTAGGGGTACATAAGTATAACGTAGGTGGCGGTCGTCAGATTAGGGGTTAAAAAATTTTAATCGAGTGGCGGCGATGTGGGGGGACCTCGGTTTAGGGGTACATAGGTAGTTTATGGGTGTTAGTGTACTTTAGGGTACAGTAGTTAAGAGCTTTATGAACCGGCGTTAGCCCAGAAAGCTCTTAACTCCTGCTATTTTCCGGCGGCTGGAGTTTTGTCGTTAGAGCTCTAACGCTCACTTCAGAAACGACTCTAAATACCGGAGTTAGGAAGATCCCATTGAAAAGATGGGATACGCAATTGACGTAAGGGGATCTGCGGTATGGAAAAGTCGCGGCTGAAAAGTGAGCGTTAGACCCTTTAATCACTGACTCCAAATACCGGCGGTAGCCTAAAACCAGCGTTAGGAGCCTCTAACGCTGGTTTTCACGGCTACCGCCGAACTCTAAATCTAGGCCTTTGTATATAGGGAACTTTTCCGATAGATAGCTGTCTGGGATATATGTGTGTAATAAACACACGAATATGGAGATCATGTGATAGCGCTGAATAGGTTGAACCGTGTTAGCCGGCTACAGTTCAATCATTTTAGCGTTCACACTTACTTCTCCTTCAGTAAGATTATGGGCGTAGCCTTACACGTTTCGTGGGCTCCTCCCCGCTTCGTCAGAGGCTATGCCCTATCCGTCCATAATCCTCCCTTTTAGATCCTTTGTTTGCTACTGCTACACCTCCCATCACTCATTGGGTTATTTTGGGGGCGTGTGAATAGTAGGAGTATCTAATACCAATTTGTTTTCTTGACTATGCTGTAATTCCCCATATTTCTGGTAGTTTGTCACTCTAGTGTTAAACATTACCACTGTGTGTTCAATTCTTAAACAGAAAAGGTGTCAGCTACTTGCCATCTATATAACAATAGTATTGCTATATAGATGATATACTCCTGGTTTGGCAAGGGACAATGGCAAAATTAGTGGAATGTGTTGAATATATGAATAGGAACACACTGAACATTAGCTTTACTATAGAGTCCAGTCTAATAAAGGTAACCTTTCTGGATTTAGAAATAATACAAGAAAATTGTGAAATCTATACAAATCTATAAATGAAACCAATGGATACCAATGGGTTCCTACATGTCAAAAGTGGCCACCATAGTAAATGGAAGAGGAACATTCCTCTAGGCCAATTCCAGAGAGCAAAGCGAAATTGTATTTAAACAAAGTGATTTTCTGGAAGAAACCAAAGTGATCACTAATAGATTTTTGGCTAAAGGATACCCAGAGAAACTCTTGATTGATATGAAAAGAAAAGTAGAGAAAATGGACAGACAGGAACTTATTAATAAACATAAGGAGAGTACCCCAGTAGATGAGAATGAGGGGAAAAGAAAGGTTCAATTAATTACCAAATATAATAGGGCAGCAAAAGAAATTGAGGGAGCTGTAAGAAAACATTGGATAATTTGAATGCAAGTTCCTGTCCTTAAAGACATACTGAGTGATAAGGGACAAGTGATCTTTAAGAAAAATATGAATATAAAAAATAAAATAAGCCCTAGTATGCTAAAACAAACTGAAAAAGATAAGAATTGGCTTGAGAGACATACTCAGGGATTTTTTAGATGTGGAAGAAAAGGGTGCACATGTTGTAGCCATATAGACCCTAACAACCAGTTTTTTTGGTGTAATTAAGGGTGACAGAAACTATCAAATCAAAGCTTTAATGACATGTAAGACTAACTATGTAGTGTATCTACTAAGATGCTCATGTGATAGACTCTATATAGGGCACACTAAACGCTCTATAAAAACAAGGTTTAGTAAGCACCTTGGGAATATAGAAGCAGGCCTGGACACCCATGGAGTGTCAGCTCACTTTTTAGAGGTACACAAAAAAAGATAGTGCAGGTCTGACAGTCATAGGAATTGAACATATTAAGAGAACTGTGAGAGGAGGTCATCACCTCCTACAGCTTAGACAACGTGAGACCTTCTGGATCCATAGGCTGAATACTATGGGCCCAGGGGGTCTTAACTGAGACATTGATTTGGCAGCTTTTTTAGATACCTAATATATATATATAGGGCATCATGATATGTCAAATTCAAATTGACAATCATCAGTAGTGATATAGTGATTCAAAATGGGCAGATGCTTGTTAATGGCATTCTCCCTAGAACAACTACAATATAAATCATGTATGTATCCATTATGCAATAGAAAGGGTTAAAAAGTATGAAATGGATGACTATGTATATTATATATGCATTTAGAGGAAATATAAAAAGATTAACTGATATGTATGTATTCAGTTTTATACGCACAGATATACAAATGTATTTTAACTGCTTTATGAATTATTTTATATGTAACAAGTATGTTCAGATGAATATTTGAACACTTTTATTGTTAGTTTGAGTATCTTTTGTGAGAATGTATTATGATATAAAAGATGTACGAAACCCCCTCTGGCAAGTAGCTGACACCTTTTCTGTTTAAGAATTGAACACACAGTGGTATTGTTTAACATTAGAGTGACCAGAAATATGGGGAATTACGGCATAGTCAAGGAAACAAATTTGTATTAGATACCCCCACTATTCACACGCCTCCAAAATAACCCAATGAGTGATGGGAGGTGTATCAAACAAAGGATCTAAAAGGGAGGATTATGGACAGACAGGGCATATCCTCTGACGATGTGGGGAGGAGCCCGTGAAACGCGTAAGGATGCGCCCATAATCTTACTGAAGGTGAAGTGAGTGTTAACGCTAAAAGGATTGAACTGTAGCCGGCTAACACGGTTCAACCTATTCAGCGCTATCACACAATCTCCATATTCATGTGTTTATTACACACATATATCCCAGACAGCTATCTATCGGAAAAGTTCCCTATATACAAAGGATCTAGACACATTAAGGATCTCTGCAGGCACAGGGGGAACACGGAAACGGTACAGTGCAGCTTGAGTGGGATCGTTATTCTTCTTAAAGGCATATACATACCTCATAAGTTTGAGGGCAGCTTTGTAAGTGTGATATCAATTTATGTATCAACAAATAAAGTGTTACTTTTAATACTACACTTAGATCATGGATGCGCTCTATCTTTTCTCTTTTTTAGAGTTACTTGTTATAGAGAGATTGGGGTGGAGATTTTGGAAGAGGGAGGGAAAATAAGGAGCTTCGTATGGGAGAGATTTAGCTTAAGGTAGTGAGAGGACATCCAGGAAGAGATGTGAGAAAGACAGTTAGTGACACGCGTTAGCAAGGAAGAATATAGGTCTGGTGCAGAGAAGTAGATTTGGGTGTCGTCTGCATACAAATGATATTGAAACCCGTGGGACTTTATTAGGGGACCTAATGATGACGCGTAGATTGAGAAGAGAAGGGGACAGAGAACAGAGCCTTGAGGTACTCTGACAGAAAGTGGTAATGGGCCAGAGGAGGCTTTAGAGAATGCTACACTAAAGGTACGGTTTGAAAGGTAGGAAGAGAACCATAAGAGGTCTGTGTCACAAATGCATAAGGAGTGGAGGGTTTGGAGCAAAAGAGGGTGGTCAACAGTATCAAAGGCTTCAGACAGATCAAGGAGGATAAGCAGACAGAAATAGCCTTTTGATTTTGCTGTAAGTAGGTCATTGGTAACCTTTACGATTGCTGTCTCTGTGGAGTGATGGGGACGAAATCCAGATTGCAGTGGGTCGAGGAGGGAGTTTAACATAAGGAAATGGGATAAGCGTGCATATTCTCGATTTTTGATAAGCTTTAAGGCAAGAGGGAGTAGGGAAATAGGGCAGTAGTTGGATGGGGTGGTTGGATCAAGAGATGTTTTTTTGAGGATAGGTGTGACCAGTGCATGTTTCAGAGATGAGGGAAATATACCGGTGCTGAGGGAGAGGTTGAAAATGTGTGTAAGTATAGGGGTAAGGGTAGAAGAGAGGGAGAGGAGCATCTTTGAGGGGATAGGGTCAAGAGGACAGGTAGTGAGTGGAGAGCTCAGTATAAGTGCCAAAACTTCTTCCTCAGTAACAGGGGAGAAAGAGCTAAATTTATGGCTATGTGGGTTGTGGTTGATTGCGAGCGTTTGAGGGGGTGAGAGAATGGAAGTATGTTGAGTCGATTTTGTTAATGAAGTGGCTGGCAAACTCTTGAGTTGACAGAGAAGTTGTATTAGGGGTTGGGGGTGGGGGTGGGCGGAGCAGAATATTGAAAGTGGGGAACAGACGTTTTGGATTTGAAGAAAGATTAGAGATAAGAGTAGAGAAGTAATGTTGCTTATAGAGATTAAGGGCAGAATAGTAGGAATTCAAAATGAACTTGTAATGAAGGAAATCAGCTGAACTCCGAGATTTTCTCCAGTATTGCTCAGCAGTACAGGAAGATCTGCGTAGGTACCATGTCAGAGGAGTATGCCAAGGCTGAGGATGAGTGTGTGATTTCCGAGCAATGGTTAGAGGAGCCATATTGTCAAGGACCAATGTAAGGGTGGAAATATAGTGGCAGATAGATTGGTAAGGGCAGGAGAAGGAGGAGATAGATGAGAGGAGTTAGCAAGCTGTTGCTGATCTAATTACATAATGATTCTGTGAAGTTTGGTGTGAGGAGTAGAAGGAGGGAGAGTTGTAGGGAGGGATGAGATGTTGCAAGTGAGGAGATTGTAGTCAGAAAGAGGAAAAGGAGAGTTTGTGAAGCTTGAAATAGTACATTGATAGCTAAAAATCAGGTCAAGGGAGTGACCATCTTTGTGAGTTGGAGAGTCAGTACATTGTGACAAACCGAAAGAGGAAGTGAGTTGCAGAAGTTGTTTTGCAGAGGAGGCAGTGGGATTGTCAAGAGGAATGTTGAAATCACCAAGAATGAGGGCAGGGGTGTCTTAGGAGAGGAAATAAGGTAGTCAGGCAGCCAAGTGATCTAGAAATTGAGTTGAGGAGCCAGGGGGTTGGTATATGACTGCAACACATATAGAGAGGGGAGATAATAATCAAATCATGTGGGTTTTGAATGAGGAAAATTTGAGAGAAGAGTTGGGATGTATTTGTTGGAAGGTGCAACAAGAGAAAAGTAAAATACCTACACCACCTCCTTGTCTATTATTAGACCTAGGAGTGTGGCTGAAGTAGAGACCCCCATGTGACAGAGCAGCAATGGATGCTGTGTCTAGGGGAGAGAGCCAGAAGGTTAAGGGAGCAGGAGATAAAGAGGTCATGTATAGAAGTGAGCTTGTTGCAAACAGAACGAGAGTTCCAGAGTGCACAAGTGAAAGGGTAGTGGCTTTAGATGCAAGAGGAATGTGAGTAAGGTTACGAGAGTTTTGTTTTCTGAGTCTATGTAATGGTACACATGGATGTGCATGACTAGGAAGTTGTTCGGGACCAGGATTAGGGGAGATGTCACCCAGCAGCTAGTATAAGTAAGAGGGAGAGTGACATGAGATGAGATACAGATTTGCGGTAATGAGACTGTTTTTGAGGCGAGGTGCAGGGGGGAGAGAGTGTGTTTAGGGATAGATAAAGTTCATGAGTACAAAAGTAAGGGGAGTTTAAGAGAGATGGGCTAATGAACAGTGCAGGTGGTGAGGGGGAAGGAGTAATTGAATAAAGTAATTTGTTATAGAGACAAGAGGTAGCAAAAAGGAATATAAAGATATTGAGCATTTTTACAAAAGTGGGAACCAATTAAACACATAAGACAAAGTATTACATGGATGTAGCCTGAGCGCCTCAACTAGAATTGGACTAGGATGTGAATAGGTAGTTACACATGTATTTATTAATGACAATAAATGTTGACAGTTAAAACAATTAAAACAATAATTAAAACAAAAGTTTAAAACAATAAATAATATGCAATTTACAAAGGTACCTATGTGGAATATTCAAATAGTACATTAACATGGATCCATGTTTATCAACATACAAAAAGACTGGTAAGATGTGACAGTAGACAATCTTGATAATAATATGTGAATAAAGGCTATATATATATACTATATATACTGTATATATATATATATATATATATATATATATATATATATATATTTATATATATATATATAAATATATATATATATATATATATATATATATATATATATATATATATATACATATATATATATATATATACAGATATATATATATATATATATATATATATATATACATATATATATATATATATATATATATATATATATATATATATATATATATATATATATAGAGTTGAGTTTCAGAGTTCAGCGCACATAGAATGGAGAAAAACAAAAACAAAACCAAATTATGGTGCAGTATGTCAGTACTAGGCAATGAAAAACTAAACGTGAGATTTAAATGTGCTCACCTTGTTTAACCTCAAACATGTGAGGTATGTTGGAAGCATGGAGGGGATGTAATCCCTATCTGTGCTAAAGATGATTCCAGCTGGTATGCAGAAACTTTTAGCAGGTGGAAATCTTTTTTTTTTTTTTTTTTTTTTTTTTTTAAATAATTTTTTTTTTTTATTGAAGTTAAAGTATATATTAACAAACAAGGTTCGCCCTGAGGCCAATGTTACATCAGAGTAAATAATACATTGTCTATCAACTGACATTATTAGAAAAAGAAAGGCAAAATACATAAGTAACAATATGATTACACATCAAGTCTTAATATGAAAATAGACAAAGGTTTAGGCGAGGTGGAATATAACTTCATTTCATATTATATTATTGATGGTCTCCACAGTACTATAGAAAGTCAGAGGTATCAGGCTGTGGAGAATTAGCTTATGTGTCAGCCACTCTTGGGCTGAAATATATAGGGGGGGGGGGGATTCAGCGGGTAAGCACCGCTATGCGTATAGGGAAGAGAATGGAGAGGCGGAGGGGGGCGGAGCCTTATATGAGTAATTTAAAGTATATAATAAAAGCTTAGATATGTGTAAATGGAGGGGCCCCAGAACTGTCTAGAGAAGATTTTTATCTAGTAAATCATAGAGCAAATTAGGGTATTCTCTATCTTTAAGCTTCCCCTCTATTAATATAATTGTGCCTATTGGACTGAAGGTAAGTTATCTAGCAGAGGAGTGTTATCAGGGTTTAGGATGGCTTAGTACTGTCATCATGGTAAGACTTATAAACTTTGGGCCAGGAGATTAGGGGAGTAGGCTAGGTTTGATCATAGTGGAGTTCTGCAAGAGCAGGGATATTAGGGAGTGTGGAATATAGGGGACTTCTAGGGGAGCTCCTCACCTGGGGAAATGCTAGCTGTAAGCGATGTGGGGGAAAGGAGTAAGGGTATGACCCGCAGGCAGCAAACCAGCGGGAAAGGGAGATGAGGAGCTCAGCTGGAACCAGAGAAATTCTGCATAGGGGGTATATCATTGTTGGCTGGGAGCATGTGCGGGCTAAGTAGAGAGAGTTCCCCTATATAGGGGGGGGATGATAATATCTCTGAAAATACCTAAAACATGAAAAACAAACATAAAATAAATATAAATAACAGAGCTCAGCGCCATAGGCATAAGATAGCTATATGAGCTTAAGAAAATTAATATCACTGATAACGCTGTTATAGAGTTCTGTGATAGAGCTAGACACCATTTGGGTGTACATTAGGAGAGGACCAATTAGAAAAGCATATATGATCATTCCTACATGTAAAACTAAACACATACATATATATGCCTATTTGTAAAGTGAGAGAGAACACTTAGTCTGGATAAACAGCAATATATAAAATTGGAGAGATAGAATTATAAGCTATATAAACAGTTCAAGTGCTCAATTTATTTACTTAGAGGTAAGATAGTCTGCTTTGCATTGTTGGAAGGATACTTGGCCCTTGCTAGGACATCCTCTAAAATTGTATATTATCAATACCTACTGTGCTGCCCAAGTAAATGATAATAAGCACATATAAAATAGTGTCAGTCTAATTCCTCAATTTGGCGGTAAGGCATTGAGGGCATTATAGTATATGGGGGCCAGTAATTAAATGTCCAGATATAAAGACCACATTCAATAGAATATTTCTAACTTTTATATAAACCATTGCAGTTATGTAATATTTCTTAACCTTATAAAAATTAACCTTAACAACAGAGTGACTCTCTGTCTAATATTAACTAACCAGACGGTGCCCGCTACATAGTTCTTTAACTGATATGCCCCTAATAACCAAAAAATATGTTCAAGTATAAATTGCATGTAAAAGTAGCATCAATTCGTAGTTGGAGCAATTATTATATAGAAAATCAAACCTAACAAGGAATATGATAACTGAGAAAATAGAAACAGTGTAAGACACTTTAGTGGTGACAATTCCATCTGTCATGAGATCAGTCTATGTGCTGCTATGGAGGACATAGTTTCAACAAAATGCCTAAGAGCAAGGAGTTTATCCTACATCAGCTTTTTGCATATCCATAAGCGTTAATTGCAATAGCTCACTGTAGCGAGTAGAATAATAACAAGTACTACTCTTATCATGGTACATTTATCCTACTATTTTATGCATATGTATAAACATCCTTACCGAAAGTGCAATAGCCCACTGTAACAAATGGAATAATAATAAGTACTACTCCTATTCTTATAGCTTTATCCTACTACAATATATATAAATATGAAGATTACTACAGATAACTCATGGGTAAGCGAAATAATTTGTTTTAGGTCTCTATATATCTCTAATTTCACCATTACTTAAAAACTAAATGTTGTAAACCTACAAAGACATATATGGCACAATTTAAGAAACAAGCCACAATCTCTGTCCATAGACTTTAGGGTCTTCATCCAGGGAGTAGTGTGATTCAGAGCAAGGTATTATAGCTGCAAGACTTTCTGGGAGCTGTATTATAGTGAGGCATAAGAGCTCCAAATTTAGAGGCCGCATTAACCAATACCCCTCCGGCGTAGTTGATCTAAGCCAGGGGAGTCATATGAGAAAAGTGGTCTTTTGGCAGATCGGTAAAAACAACAGATGTTCAGAGGAGTAGATGTGTAGAATAGACAGTTGGTGATAGAACTGGTAAGCGGGTCCGGCCATCGTGTGAATACGTTGAAGCCGCTAGTAGGTAGGTCAGTGAGGAAGGTGGGATAGATAATCACATCACAGCTCTTAAAACGTAGTAATATACAGCTTGCGTCGACATGTCTGAAGCCTCCATAGTCATGCTGCTTGACTGAGGTCTGACCTCCTAAACCTCCGGCTTTCCCAGAAACAGTGCCTTGTAACATATCAAATTCAACACCCGGTATATTACTTTCTCTTAAAGTTGAATGGTCCCGGCTTGGGTGTAACTGCGTGGCGCACTTCATTAATGTGTCTAAGCAGACAGCAGGCAAAGCTGCAGAGGTTTCCCTCCCCATCTCGCCTGAGGCCCCAGCAGGCAAGTCAGCAGCGCTCGCACAAAGGATCGCATCAGGCAACCGCCGCCCAGATCCATCCCATTGGTATATGGCAGAACTTAATGGAGATTGTGCACTGAGAGAGGAAGCCCCAGCGCACTGATATGGCATAGCCGTTTTAGCGTTCCAGTTTACATCTGCCTGAGTCGCGGGTGTCCGTGCACAGTATTGGAGGTCTATTCGCTTCTCCACCTCCCCTGTAGTTGCATATGCCTCTTTTTGTTCAGAGCCAGAGTGTATGACGCTTGTCAGAGAGTTGAAATGGTTCGTCATGCGATTGTCCAGATCTATTAAAAGGGCTCTTACTTCTTCTAAGCTCTCCATTATGCCGTAAAATAGCAGATCAATTTTGGTGGTTTAGGCGAAGTTGCAGTAATAGGATATATGTGAGAGATAGAGTGATAACATGTGTCACAGGGTTTCCCTCACTGCCACCAGTCGTCAGTTGTGGTAGGCCCCGATTTGCAGAACCTTCGATATTGCTTCCAAGTTCACATGTACAAATTTTTCTCCCTGGAAAGTCTATATAAGTAGTCACTCTTAGAACCTGATCACTTTGAAGACCTAAGTTGACATTAAATTAGGTATTTGCTCATATTTAACTTTTTGCAGCAGAGGAGCTCCAAGCATGCACGTCTGCTCTCCTTGACAGTAGGCTCCACCCCCAGCAGGTGGAAATCTTGATATCCCTAGAGTAGAAATATGTTGGAATTTCAGACAAACTTCTCCTCTCTGGAGTTAGGTTGAGACACTTTAATTCTTTTTGCTGGATTTCTTTCCTTGTTGCTGTTTATTTCTTTTCCCCTTCTTTATACTTGAAAGGCTTCTCTTCTCTGGAGTATGGTATAAACTTTATGTATGCAAACCAATTAGTGCTCAGTTTACATACTATGAGATCAATTGTGGATATTAATTGCAGCACTCATGAGATGTGTATAAATGATGCTTGCAAGGACACAAAGTGAAATTTAAAATAAAAACACTGTTATTTTCTAATGTCCAATAAAAAATGATAAACAATGATAAACAGAAATCCTCTTTGATAATAGTCCAGATCAGGGGCAGAAATAGGTGAGCAGATGAAATATAGTATATTTCTTTAAATCCGGTAGTGAGTTTTTTTTTTATCAGGGCTGGTGCAAAAACAGCTTGCTGATAAAAATTAGTGATATTGTGGTATAGGATGCTGTAAGTAGAGCTGGAGGTAAATTCCTTGCGTTGGTTTTGAGCTCTGAAAAGCTCCCAGAGTTCAGGTGGATAAGTTGGTGTTTATGATGGAAAACCGTAATAAATAGTTACATGAACTGCTGTAAATACAGCTAGAGGATACCCTCTGATGAAGTGAATGTAATTCACGAAACGCGTAAGGGCACGCCCACTTTTGACGTCACTTCCTGTCCAGGGAGACCAAGCTTCAAACACTTCAGCAACGGACCCTGTCACTGACAGGCTAAAGAATCCACATCCATCCGGATATTGTGAGCTATCTAGAGCTCAAAAAACTACAAGGAATCATCATCTAGCTGTATTTACAGCAGTTCATGTAACTATTTATTACGGTTTTCCATCATAAACACCAACTTATCCACCTGAACTCTGGGAGCTTTTCAGAGCTCAAAACCACCGCAAGGAATTTACCTCCAGCTGTACTTACCGCATCCTATACCACAATATCACTAATTTTTATCAGCAAGCTGTTTTTGCACCAGCCCTGATAAAAAAAACTCAATACCGGATTTAAAGAAATATACTATATTTCATCTGCTCACCTATTTCTGTCCCTGATCTGGACTATTATCAAAGAGGATTTCTGTTTATCATTGTACTCGAATTCCGATTGGCTGATAGGATTCTATCAGCCAATCGGAATTAAGGTAGGAAAATTCTGATTGGCTGATGGAATTAGCCAATCAGAATCAAGTTCAATCTGATTGGCTGATTCAATCAGCCAATCAGATTGAGCTCGCATTCTATTGGCTGTTCCGATCAGCCAATAGAATGTGAGCTCAATCTGATTGGCTGATCGGATCAGCCAATCGGATTGAACTTGATTCTGATTGGCTGATTCCATCAGCAAATCAGAATTTTCCTACCTTAATTCCGATTGGCTAATAGAATCCTATCAGCCAATCGGAATTCGAGGGACGCCATCTTGGATGACGTCCCTTAAAGGAACCGTCATTCGTCTGGAAGTCGTCGGAGAAGAACAATGGATCCGCGATGGAGGTCTTGAAGATCAGCCGGTCGTCATCGGATTGAAGAACATAGAAGATGCGGCTTGGATGAAGATGTTTGCCGGTCCGGATGTCCTCTTCTGCCCGCTTGGATCAAGACTTCAGCCAGAGGATGGACGTCACTCTTCAGCCCCCCGCTTGGGCTTGGATCAAGACATCGGAGGCTCTTCTGGATCGATCGGTGAACCTGGCATGGTGAAGACAAGGTAGGAAGATCTTCAGGGGCTTAGTGTTAGGTTTATTTAAGGGGGGTTTGGGTTAGATTAGGGGTATGTGGGTGGTGGGTTGTAATGTTGGGGGGGGTATTGTATGTTTTTTTTTTACAGGCAAAAGAGCTGAATTCTTTGGGGCAGGCCCCACAAAAGGTCCTTTTAAGGGCTGGTAAGGTAAAAGAGCTTTGAACTTTTGTAATTTAGAATAGGGTATGGCATTTTTTTATTTTGGGGGTCTTTGTTATTTTATTAGGGGGCTTAGAATAGGTGTAATTAGTTTAAAATTGTTGTAATTTTTTTCTAATGTTTGTAAATATTTTTTTATTTTTTGTAACTTAGTTCTTTTTTATTTTTTGTACTTTAGTTAGTTTATTTAATTGTATTTATTTGTAGGAATTGTATTTAATTTATTTATTGATAGTGTAGTGTTAGGTTTAATTGTAGGTATTTTATTTAATTTATTTATTGATAGTGTAGTGTTAGGTTAAATTGTAACTTAGGTTAGGATTTATTTTACAGGTAATTTTGTAATTATTTTAACTATTTTAGCTATTAAATAGTTCTTAACTATTTAATAGCTATTGTACCTGGTTAAAATAAATACAAAGTTACCTGTAAAATAAATATAAATCCTAAAATAGCTATAATATAATTATAATTTATATTGTAGCTATATTAGGGTTTATTTTACAGGTAAGTATTTAGCTTTAAATAGGAATAATTTATTTAATAAGAGTTAATTTATTTCGTTAGATTTAAATTATATTTAATTTAGGGGGTGTTAGGGTTAAAGTTAGACTTAGCTTTAGGGGTTAATAAATTTATTAGAGTAGCGGTGAGCTCCTGTCAGCAGATTAGGGGTTAATACTTGAAGTTAGGTGTCGGCAATGTTAGGGAGGGCAGATTAGGGGTTAATACTATTTATTATAGGGTTATTGAGGCGGGAGTGAGGCGGATTCGGGGTTAATAACTTTATTATAGTAGCGGTGAGATCCCCTCTGCAGATTAGGGGTTAATAAGTGTAGGCAGATGGAGGCGACGTTGAGGGGGCAGATTAGGGGTTAATAAATATAATATAGGGGTCGGCGGTGTTAGGGGCAGCAGATTAGGGGTACATAGCTATAATGTAGGTGGCGGCGCTTTACGGTCGGCAGATTAGGGGTTAATTATTGTAGGTAGCTGGCGGCGACGTTGTGGGGGGCAGGTTAGGGGTTAATAAATATAATATAGGGGTCGGCGGTGTTAGGGGCAGCAGACTAGGGGTACATAAGTATAACGTAGGTGGCGGTCGGCAGATTAGGGGTTAAAAAAATTTAATCGAGTGGCGGCGATGTGGGGGGACCTCGGTTTAGGGGTACATAGGTAGTTTATGGGTGTTAGTGTACTTTAGAGCACAATAGTTAAGAGCTTTATAAACCGGCGTTAGCCAAGAAAGCTCTTAACTACTGACTTTTTTCTGCGGCTGGAGTTTTGTAGTTAGATTTCTAACGCTCACTTCAGCCACAACTCTAAATACCTGAGTTAGAAAGATCCCATTGAAAAGATAGGATACGCAATTGACGTAAGGGGATCTGTGGTATGGAAAAGTCGCGGCTGGAAAGTGAGCGTTAGACCCTTTCCTGACTGACTCCAAATACCGGCGGTAGCCTAAAACCAGCGTTAGGAGCCTCTAACGCTGGTTTTGACAACTACCGCCAAACTCTAAATCTAGGCCATAGTGTGGCTGTGTTAGGGACTCAGGCAGTGGAAAGGACCTTGACGTGGTGCCTGAGCTTTTCCCATTTGGCCAGATGCGGTAACTAAGTTTTCCAGTTCTGATTTTATCTTAGCTGTGAGCTAGCTGGTGAGTGCTGGGTGTCTCTATGTGTTGTATTATTTTTTGTTTGTAATCCCCCTTGTTTCTTGCACCCATTACGGACTGGGGTTAACTGCCTGTGGCTCTGGTGACATCACAGCTTTTTTGGAGTGCTATTTAGCACCCAGGGCTGGGATGTTGCTGAGTTTTAGTTATTGTTTTAATTGTTTTAACTATCAACATTTATTGTCATTAATAAATACATGTGTACCTACCTATTCACATCCTAGCCCACTTCTAGTTGAGGCGATCAGGCTACATCCATGTAATACTTTGTCTTATGTTTTAAACTTGTTTTAAACTTTTTTTTTTAATTATTTTTTTAATTGTTTTAACTGTCAGCATTTATTGTCATTAATAAATACACATGTATTACCTTTTCACATCCTAGACCACTTCTAGTTGAGGCGCTCAGGCTACATCCATATATTCTTAGAGTTCCTTATTGACAGATAGAAGTCAAGACAGCCGAAGCATATAGGATTACACAGGCGCTAGGTATATATTCCATCAATCCAAGACACAGTATTACAGCAGCACTTGCATAAGGAAACAATGAGATACATAAAACACAATATTACAAGAGTACTTGCCTTAATGCTTGCTCCTTGTCCAACCCTTGTTCAATTCTTGTATAAGTCTTATCTTAGATGCCTCACTTATAAAATGTTCGCTTAATTCTTGAATAATTCTTATCTTAGTGCCTCACTTATAAAATGTTTACTTTGTTACCATTAAGTTATTAAGTATAATCATATTTAATAGCAGTATAAAACTATTGTCAGTGATATCTACAATTAATATAGCAGAACGTTGTCAATACACTTCAGTAAGATATTAAATCTCTGTAGTTTACTCCAAAATATCACTACTGAGATATCTATAAATTTGACAACAATATTATTATTAAAAATTTATATTTAATCCTTTGTTCTGATCAGTTATCTTTATGCAAAATCTAGATTATGAATCAATTAATCACGCTTATTCTGTTACAATTTTCTATACAAAACAGATCATAAACTATATCTCTAAGAATTAACCTTACTCACAATGAATCGCTTATTAAAATACCACAAATGAGAATACCAGAACAGTCTATAATTAGCCAACAATTCTAATTTACTGCCACTACATAAGCCTATAAGTTATAATGCTGAACTTATAACCAACACAATATCCAATGTATATGCAATTTCAAAGAGATTTCACAATAAGTAAGACTGACATAAATATAAAAATGCAATAATAATTATTTTCCTAGCAATAAAATAACAGCATCAATTTAATTAGTTTAGACTATACAGACCAATGGGACATACATTTAAAATACAAAATACCCTTTTAAATCACCCGCTTCAATTAACCTAGCAACAAAGAATGTCTTTGCTTTAAATATTACATTATAAAAATTGCCATACATTACCAAGTACCATATGAGAGGTTCAGCTTTTCAAGATAATTTCTTATTTTACTGTCATACAAAGAGAATGTGCAATTCTGGAAGTAAAATGCCAGGCCCACTTTTGCTTTATAGACTGTATTCCAAGGCAGCAGGTCAATTCAGCAGTCAGTTTAAGCAGTATCAGCCAGCCCTCTTCACTTCTGTGCATGATACTTTATCAAGTGATTAAGCCCACCTCTTTTTCTGATCATTGGTGAAAATTTGGATATGCCCAAAAAGGAGCTGAACATCTCATTGGCCCTGGGAAATGTATGTCTTTTAACAGCCAACCCCTCCTGGCTGCAATACCATTTCTGAACCATTGGTGGCAGCAGACATTGTTAAACAGTTTCATTACCAAATATAACTACAGAAGGGATATATTTTTATCAAATGCCTATTTTTATACATTTTTAATCGAGTTATAACTATTAATCCTAGTTTTAATAACCTATATGTTCCTTACATGGCCCATTTCGTCTGACTGTGCATGTAATTATAAGTCCAAACATGAGTATTGCACCTATAATATTTTAGAAGATGCATTTAGAAATCACATTTTTATGAAGGGATTTGAAAGGATTCTTTATACTTTCAGCATGGATTCAATTATTTTCTCAGTTTACAATTTTCATCTTTTCCAGTAATTTTTTTAATATTTAGTGTATAACTATATGATGTGACTCACGGCACACACCATACAGGCACTCCTGTAACAGCATTTATTAGCCCCATCTGGAGCCCAATCTGTTCCTGAGATGTCTGGAAGATAGAAGAACAAAACCATGTTATATACTTTAAATGGGATTATTACAATTGTTTATTTATTACATAAATCTGAGATACATTTCATATTTAGTGTTTCACTGTGTGATTTGATTTACAGCATCAACTACACAGGCATTGCCCCTTTCAGAAAATAGAATCTTTTGTACAATATAATTTTCATTTGCCAAATAGTTAAATATCTCCAATACATTTATTTATTTAATATAGCAGACACTTATTTCCACACAGTATATTTTTCAGATCAATATATTTATGTTGTTAATACAATCTGAGTATTTTAAATTACATGAAAGTTACAGACAAACCATTTATATGACTTTCTAAGTACACATTCTGCTATTAAGATCCAAGCTGCCAGACTACTGAGATATTGGTTGATTAAGAAGATTCAAGGAACAATTAACATGCAAGTGTAATGTTTACCTTCCCTGTAAAGCTTTGGCCTTCAAAGGTTAGTCTCAGACTGTATGTCTGCATGGGCATGCAAACTCCATATGCTAAAATCATTTGGTTTAGTGATCTATCTTCACTAATTGAATAATTGTTTATTCCTCTGTAATGTGTGTTTGGCTATAGCTAGGGGGTTCACACAGGTTTATAACAAAGATCCTTTGAAATAAGATTCTCCTGTCTGTGAGGTATAATTTAGCATAGCCAGTAGTCTGAAGTGTAATTTCTGATTTCAGAATCTAATGCAACTTACAGTACAGAAATTACACATATATAGATGAATTAATCTATGCATATAGCTTACAATCATATCTCACCTTTTATATGACATAATTCCCCCTTTCAATTTCAATATATGTAGGACACATGGATTGGAATTGACGTAAAGCCCATGTAATTGGTGAGTACACTGACAGTATGCATCATAAACAGTCTTACTATGAAGAGAGTCCATTATTTTTGATCCTCATGTTTTAGCTCTTTTAGCTATACATTTAATTTATTTATTTAACTACACCACTTCCTTAGTGTGTTTGGGGGGATGACCTTTCATTCTCCCTCTATGGCTTGTAGTTGGGATCTAGGATGGCATGCTCGCAACTGATTAATATGGACCCATTTATCCATAAAAGTATAATTTTTAGCAATTTTTAAGCAACTGGAGATATTTTGTCAGTAATGACAAAAGGACCCTTCCATGATGGAAGAAATTTCTTCTCCTTAACCTGATCTCTTCCAAAATTATAAAGGTAAACTTTATCATTAATTTTAAATTCCTTTATAGATGTTTTGAGATCATAATAGCTTTTAGCGGCGGTTGTGGCCTTCTCTATGTTCTTTTGAGCAAATGCAAACTAATATTGCAGATGCTTCCTTAATTTTTCCACATATTGATGTGTGGTAGCAGCATTTATTAAGTTCTGGTCTGATATGTGGTACAGTAAGTGTTGAGGTAGAATCATTCTTCTACCAGTCATCAATTCATAAGGTGACATCTCAGTTGCACTACTTGGTGTTGCTCTTAATGCCATTAGGACTAGAGGTAATTTTACATCCCAGTCTTTACCTGTTTCACTCACAAATTTTTTGAGTATTTTCCTAATAGACTGGTTGTAACACTCTACACCACTGCTAGAGGCAGCTCTATAAGCAATATGGAGCTTTCTTTTAATGCCTAGTATTTTCCACATCTTGGTCATCACTTCGCTAGTGAAGTGGGTCCCCCGATTGGATACGATTTGCTGGGGTAAACTCAATCTGGAAAACATGTGGTTAATGAGCAATGCTGCGCATGTTTCAACACTATTATTAGGTGCACTGATGCACTCTACCCATTTAGTAAACAGGCATGTCACTGTCAACATGTATCTGTTACCTCTAGATGACCTAGTTACTGGACCAATAAAATCAATTTGTATATCTGACCATGGCATTACCATCCCCCTTTTCTGCAATGGCGCTCTATGCATTGGCACAATGGGTTGGAACTGTGGACAGATTAAACAACCTTAACAGTAGGTTTGAACATCTTTCAACATATGCGGCCAAAAGGCGTAATCACGCAATATTTCATATGTTAATTTGGTGCCACGATGACCAGATGTGGGAGAATCATGGGCATGTTGAAGCATGAGACCTCTGAACTTTGTAGGTACCACCCATTGTTGGATGCCGGTTTTGGAGGTTATAATTAACAAACCATCCTGTTATTTGAATAGTGATCTGGACTTCATTGAGATTATAAGATATTCCTTACCAATACAGCCCTCTTTTGAAATGGGGTGGTTTTCAGGATCTTCTATGTGTTTATAGAAGATACCTATAATGGGGTCTTCCTTTTGACTAGTGATCAGGTCCTCACTAGGAGAATCCTGACTTCATTGTACCAGGCTAGGCTCATTTTGTTCTGGTAATGGCCTCTACCTGAATTGCACCCATTAAGTGGTCAATATTAAGGAGTTCTCCAGTTATGGCTCCTTGTTTGGCTAATGAATCTGCAAGATCATTGCCTTTCTTATCAGGACCTAAAATTCTGGAATGAATTTTGGTATTTTTCCAGTGTATGGTTAAACCATTGGACACCACCAACTTATCAATTTTGCAGAACAACTTGCCATTGTTGACTGGTTTGTTTACTGCATGCCATTTCTTTTCCAAGTTGGCAGGTATTCAACAAAACTGTAACGCACATAAGTTGAGTCAGTATCGATCACAAATTCATGAATACCTTGTTCAATAGCCATTTCAATGGTTTTTAGAACAGCAGTTAGTTCTGCTACTTGACTAGATCTTGGTCCAATGTTGAAACCTACAGAAATATTTGGGAATCCATTTGCCCAAGTTATACCAATGCCAGCGACTAATCTGCGCTCATTATCAATAGTGGCATGGTAAGAACAACCATCAACATATACCCAGGGTAATGTTTGACAATGGTCCTCATTGTATATTTTATATGGGGAAAGCAATTGTTCCTCCAGGAAATCATATTCTAATAATTCTTCCCAATGATCCTTAGCAGTACAGTCATGGAGCTCGACAAGCCCCTGTGCAACTGGATTCTTTTGTTTTGCTTATAGCAAATTTCTAAAGGTCAGCCTTGTAAGGAAAGAGTCCAAGCTGTTGGATAAGTTACCATCTCTTATTCTCTCACTTTGCAGATATAGCAAAGGCTGGTTGGCCGTTTCTACAAATTTTTTCTCACCTTGTATGTAGCTGCGGAAATTTTGTAGAACCCATACAGTAGATAAGAGGGCTTTTTCACAATCACTACATTTTATTTGTACTGGGGATAAAGTTTTGCTCGCATAAGCAATGACTTTGCTTATATTATCATGTTTTTGGTATAAAACAGTACTCATGCTTACATCTGTGTAACCTGTCTCTAAGTAGAAAGGTTTACCACCTTCAGGGTACGCTAAGCAAGGTGCTTGAGTGAGTTTTCTTTTCAGCTCTCTTATATCTATCTCTTGAGCCTCACTCCAGTGCCATTTCACATCCTTCTTTAAAAGATGTAGCAGTGGTTTAGCTAATTCTGCATAATTATCAATACATTTGCAAGAATAATTAGTCATACCCAGGAATTATCTTAATTCCTTTAAGTTAGTTAGGTTCTTAGAATTTATTATAGCTTTCCCCTTTTTCTTCTGAGGATTTAACCCTTCAGAAGTAACGTCATGTCCCAAGAAGTTTACACGAGTGCGGCACAATTGAGCTTTTTGTAGGGATAATTTAACACCTGCCCTTTTAAGTTGGCTGAGGAGATGTTTAAGTTCTGTGACGTATTTTTCAAAGTTTGTGCTTTTGATCAACACATCATCAACATAAGATAAGGTCCCCCTTTCCAGTGCATCAGGCATAGCCTTATGCATGAATACAGAAAATTCATGTCCTGAATTTATGTATCCAAATGGAAGTCTTTGGAATGCATATTGGACCTTCTGGAAGGAAAACACTAGCTTATACTGGTCCTCCTTGTGTACCTTTATGGTCTAATTTTCTTGTGCATGATCAATGGCAGTGAATATTATAGATCCCTGCATCTGTGCTAGGCACTGGTCAATGTATGGCACAGGCCAGCCAGACATGTACACTCATTTGTTTAGCTGTGTTAAGTCAGCACACAAAGGCCATTGTCCATTGGGCTTAAGAACACCTAGAATAGGATTATTATAAGAGCTATGCACCTGTCTGATTATACCCCTTTCTTCTAGGTTTCTTATGATTTCTGCAAGAGAATCATATGAGGCTAAAGGAAGTCTGTATTGTTTAACAAAGACAGGCAGTGCATTAGGATCTGTTTGGATTCTTGCAATATGCAGGTCCGTAGTCCCACAGTCATAAGAATCCCCAGCAAAAATGTCCTGGTATTCCATCAGGAGTTCTCGCAGCTGTTGGCGTTTATCATTACTGGAACAGCCATTAGCTAGAGATTTGCTATTTGACTATTTGCTGAAATCCTGGAAAGATTTCAGGCTGTCCTATCTCATAGGCTTTTTAAGTCTAGATGTGAGATCTCCTTGATTATAATTCACATTACCCCAGGATTCTGTGTATTGGGGTATTCTTTTTCTTTGATCGGCTGATCAAATACCAGGAAGGCTTTTTCAATTTTACAGCTGCCTTCCTCTGAGCTGAAAGGGTAAATAGACTGAATTGTGAATAATCCTTCTGGCATGGATGCAAATGACTGTTCTATTAACTGTTCTTCAGTTAGGTACCTTTCAGGTATTAGCCCAATTACATTATTCTGGAATCCAAAAGTGTAATAACTGGATTCCAGAGCATATCCTACAGTAGTTGCCTTGGATAAGGTGATATCCTGTGGGGTCATATTATGCACAATAACATGTATTGGAATAGTTCCAATATTTACCATAGGAGTATGGGTCATTGTTATACCCGTATTTTGCATTATCTGGGAGATGCAAATTAGTACTTCAGAAGTTTTTAACTTCTGACCCCTTTTTACTTGTAAGGGTAAAAGGAATTTATAAGCCCCAGCAGGGATTACAATATCATTAGACACCTGCGTATTCACAGCATATGGCAATTGCTGATTTGATTTCAGGGCTACATTTTCATCCTGAAATATTTCCGGGTCCCCTTTCAATCTGCTCCATGGGCAAAAGTTAATCAAATCTATTTGTATGGCATATCTATGTAAGAAATTGTTGCCAATGTATATTTGATTATGAGGATTATTTAAAACTAAAAACAGGTGTTTTGCTGATTTATTACCTATGGAGATAGATAATAAAAATGTAGCTGTGATGTTATAGCTTTCTGAGTTGTCATCTAGGTCATGGACCGAGGGATCTTGGGGAGAAAGATATTTAATCACCTTAGGTTCAGCTATCTGCACTAATAAGCTTCGCTTATGTAGCTCACTTCCTGTTTTAAGTTTATTTTGAAAACTTGGTTTTTCCCAGGTCATGCACTTGCATAGGGATAAATAGATCATCCTTAATTTTCTCAATTTCTGCAAGGAATTGAGTGTGATCACCCCCTTTAGGGAATTTAGGATCCCCCTTGTGGAGAGATATGATTAATACATCACCGTCTAGGGAAATATTGGCTATCTTTCCAGGCAAAATGTTAAAAGTATTTCAATCAGAGCCACTTAGGGGAGTCTGATCATCGATTTGAAGGACCATTATTTCAGGTGCAGAGCTATTCCTGAAATGACTCTCCACAGCATCTGGCTTCTCTTCGACCATGTGACAGTTATATCTGGTGTGAGTTATGCTGTGCCGCTCATAATTATTAGGTCTTTTGAATTGTGACCAAATTACATTATTTATGCAATCAATTATGGTTAGATATGTGCATGTTATTCGGTTCGGTTCGGATTGATTCGGATTTTTTTTAATTTCAGTTCTGAGCGATTCAAATTCGAAAAAATTTGAATCAATTCGGTTCGGATTCATTTCAGATTCATTCAGATTCGAATAAATTTGTCTCGATTCGGTTCGATTCGGTTTGGTTCGGTTCAGAAATTCGGAATTCAGTGGGATGTGCTGTGTATTAGACTAGTATTATGTACTGTATATTAGGTGTAACCCATAGCAGAGTGATATAACCTAATATACTGTAAAATACTAGTATAATCCATGGCCATCCGAATCTACCGAATAAATCCGAACTAATTCGGATTTATTCGGTAAATTCGGCCCTATTTTAATTCGGAAATCCGAATCGATCCGAATCCCGAATTTTACGAATTCGGACGAATTTCCGAATCGATCCGAAAAGAATCGCACATGTCTAATTATGGTACTTAAGAAGATCAATACCAATTATTAAATGATCAGTTGGCAGATCCATTATAATGACAGGGTGCCTTATTAGCCAGTTTGCCAGCTTTAGCTTTAACCATGCAGTACCCCAGACTTTGAGAGGTTCACCCCAACACCTTTTAGTGAACCATTAAATTCCCTGAGTCTAGGCTTGTGGGGCGTTAGCTCATTTAGTTGTGTGTAGTACCTGTGGGATAAAATAGTTGCCTGAGATCCAGTGTCAATCAATCCCATGATAGGGTTAGCAACTGAATCCTGGAGCTCTAGTTTCTACCATTTCACACATAAAATAAGCATGATATTTCCACAAGTTACCTGAATCTGCCACGTTACCTGATGCAGAAGAATTTTCACTCTTACCGGTCACTTCCTCTATAATTGGGATGACTGGGTTCCTGTGTACTGCATCTGTGGGAATAAGGTTTAGGGACAACTGCAAAGGAAGGGATTTGTTAGAGCTTCCAGGCTGAGGCTGCCTGTCATCACAGCTAGGCCTTCCATTTCTGGACTGTAGGGAGAGAACATGATTAGTACCATTATTGACATTAATTATTTCATCTGGTAGATCTCGCCCCTCTCTCTCAGGTAATACCTGAGTATTTATGACTGTGCCTGTGGCCCGCTGCTGGGCACTGGCTGTACCCCTAAAAAAGGATTATTAGGGTGCTAAACCATCAAAGCCTGACTCATATTAGTAAATAGTGTACATAATTGATCTAACTGTGTACTAAATTGACCCACTTGATTGTACAAGCTACTTTTACCCATGGACCGATTTTTTGATATCCCAGGGTATTGATTCCTGGATCCTTGGGATACCTCAGAATCATAGCTATTGTTTCTATTTTGACGCAGTTGTTGTCTTTGGGGTTCAACTTGTCCAATATTAATATCCTGGGGAACACTATTTACTTTGGGTGTCTGGTTACCCTGAGAATATGTTCACCACTTTTGGTATTTATTTTTACAGGGATACCAATTACCTTGTGGGTATTCGTCTCTTTGGGGATACCTATTAATCTGGGTATGCCCCCCATCTTGAGTATTTTCCCTCTGCACCTCAGCCCTTGGTGGGGGAGGGGCAGAACTCAAAACTTTGTGGGAAGGCCTGTTTTCTCGGGCCACTTCCGCATAAGCTTTCTTGTTGGACTCTAAATTTAGGGGGCTAGGTGACACCCTAGTTTCTGACACAATTTTAGGGCTAGGCCTTGGTTCTCTTTAACCCCCTGTTCACTGGACTGCTGAATAGAATATAACTTGGTACTATCTCTGATCAGCCAATCCAATGAACAGTTATCATCAAAGTCTCTAGCCAGATTTATTTTGATGTGTGAGGGCAACAATTCATAAAATAAGTTCACAAATTCTGAGCTTTCAAATATGGGGTAGTCTTCGGCCATACTGTAAACACTTTTTTTTTTTAAACCGACAATCCCCTCTAATAAAGTCAATACATGATACAAAACAAGCAGACAAAAATAATACAACATTACATTTATGAATTATTTCACTACAGCGATGCAAGATTCCTTATATTTAACAGTCATATTAACTTGTTCCTCATATAAACTAACATTGATGATATACTACTACCTATTCTGGCCCAAAAAAGTAAACAAAGGGAGCCAAGGGAAAAAGAGAAGAAACAAAAAAGGGGGGGGGGGTGATTTAGTAGGTTAGTTAAAATGAAATTAAGTTTCCAGATTCCCAATAGAACTATCTCTGAGTTCCTAAAGGAGTAAATTAAATAGTATATTTCTCCAGGAGACAAGATTTTAATAAATGTAGACCATTTTTTACAAAAAAGAGCTATTTCATGCTCTGAGCTTAAGTTGGTGTCAATTTGCTCAATGATACATTGTTTTTTTAGAGAGTTTTTAATTTCTGTGATAGTAGGAGTAGTTTTGTCTCACCACTTCTTAAATATTAAACTTATTGTTGCTAAAAATGTCTTGCTCATGATCTTTTTATGTTCAGGAATTGGAGTTTCCTCTGTAAGAAAAATAAACTTTGCCGAGGAGAGAGAGGTATAGTTAATCTTTAGAGTGTTTATAAGCAATATTCTATTTTTGACCATAGCTGTTTTATTCTCGGGCATGCAGAGATCATATGGATGAAGTCTGCTGAAGGATACACACATTCTGGACATTTGTTAAATTTAGAATTGTGCCAGTTGAATCCCTTCTGTGGAGTATAATAAAATCAATATAACAGCTTTATGTGGGATTCTCTCCAGGTTACAGATAAAGTGGTTTGCCTTGATAGGACAATAGAGCGTTTCACTTGTTCTGATCCTATATTACTTCCTGTTATCAGATTGCTCCATTTCTGTGCTATATTAATTAAATTTGCATCACTAGCTTGGCTAACTACAAGATCATACCAAATTGAAATAGAGGAAAGATAATTTCTAGCAAGAATGGGCCAGCTGTCTAATTTACCCCATGTCCACGTCCAATTGTATTTCTTAATAAGTTCAAAAACACAGTGTCTAGCGTGGAGGTAGGCAAAAAAATCTTTGTTAGCTAGATTAAATTCTTGTTTTAAGCTATAAAAAGTCTTGATAAATTGAGTATCTTGAACTATAAACTGGTTAAGATAGAACAGACCTGCTTCATACCAGTTGCGAAAAACTTGCAGCTGTGTACCTCCCTGAAACTCAGGGTTACCTTGAATTATCTGAAATTTGGGAATACTAAGGTTAATGTCTAACTTTAGCCCCAACTTTTTCCAGGCCTGAATTACTATGTAAATAGAGCTAAATAGTTTCACTTGTTTCGGAATTATACTAATTGGGCAGAGGATGAGAGCTACTGGATAATATGGATAGTGCATATTTAGCTCAAGACTATTATTGGTAAAATAATCTTTGCTCAAAATCCAGTCTATCGTGATGCGGGATAAAAAGATCAAGTTATACTTACTAAGATCTGGGAGAGCTAATCCTCCGAATTTCCTAGGTAAGAAAAGTTTATTGATAGAGATTTGTGGTCTTTTACTTCTTCAGATAAAATAGCACAATGCTGTATTTAGATTCCTCATATCTCTGCTTTTAAGAAAGACTGGGACATTCTGAAGGGTCTATAACATTTTTGGTAAATAAAACATTTTAAACAAGGCTATGTGGCCTGAAAGAGTTAATGGAAGATTTTGCCAGTTTTTCATATAATCCTTTATTTTGATAAGAATGGGAGAAATATTTTGTGGTTGGTATGTTAATTCCAAGATATTTAAATGAGGTGTCCACAACTTTAAAAGTTATTTCAGTTGGAGAGAGCTTATTTTTCCTAATCCACAATAGTTCTGATTTAATGGTATTAATCTTGTAGCCAGAAAAAGATCCAAACATATTTATGACTGATAAGAGTTTTGGAATATTAATAGTGGTATTTGAGATATAGACAAGGACATCATCTGCATATAAGGCTATTTTAAGCTCTTTGGCCCAACCTTTATTCCATCTATTTGCTGTCTTATCTTAATGGCTAATGGTTCGATGGCGAGGTCAAATAGAAGAGGGGAAAGAGGACAACCCTGTTGGGTGCCTCTTAGAAGATTAATTAGAGAAGATTCTATGGCCTAGATTTGGAGTTCGGCGGTAGCCGTCAAAACCAGCGTTAGAGGCTCCTAACGCTGGTTTTGGCCACCCGCTGGTATTTGGAGTCAGTGATTAAAGGGTCTAACGCTCACTTTTCAGCCGCGACTTTTCCATACCGCAGATCCCCCTACGCCATTTGCGTATCCTATCTTTTCAATGGGATCTTTCTAACGCTGGTATTTAGAGTCGTTTCTGAAGTGAGCGTTAGAGCTCTAACGACAAAATTCCAGCCGCCTGAAAATAGCAGGAGTTAAGAGCTTTCTGGCTAACGCCGGTTCATAAAGCTCTTAACTACTGTACCCTAAAGTACACTAACACCCATAAACTACCTATGTACCCCTAAACCGAGCTCCCCCCACATCGCCGCCACTCGATTAAAATTTTTAACCCCTAATCTGCCGACCGCCACCTACGTTATACTTATGTACCCCTAATCTGCTGCCCCTAACTCCGCCGACCCCTGTATTACATTTATTAACCCCTAATCTGCCCCCCACAACGTCGCCGCCAGCTACTTAAAATAATTAACCCCTAATCTTCCGACCGCAAAGCGCCGCCACCTACGTTATCCCTATGTACCCCTAATCTGCTGCCCCTAACACCGCCGACCCCTATATTATATTTATTAACCCCTAATCTGCCCCCCTCAACGTCGCCGACACCTGCCTACACTTATTAACCCCTAATCTGCCGAGCGGACCTGAGCGCTACTATAATAAAGTTATTAACCCCTAACCCGCCTCACTAACCCTATCATAAATAGTATTAACCCCTAATCTGCCCTCCCTAATATCGCCAACACCTACCTTCAATTATTAACCCCTAAACTGACGACCGGAGCTCACCGCTATTCTAATAAATTGATTAACCCCTAAAGCTAAGTCTAACCCTAACACTAACACCCCCCTAACTTAAATATAATTTACATCTAACGAAATTAATTAACTCTTATTAAATAAATGATTCCTATTTAAAGCTAAATACTTACCTGTAAAATAAATCCTAATATAGCTACAATATAAATTATAATTATATTATAGCTATTTTAGGATTAATATTTATTTTACAGGCAACTTTTTAATTATTTTAACCAGGTACAATAGCTATTAAATAGTTAAGAACTATTTAATAGTTACCTAGTTAAAATAATAACAAATTTACCTGTAAAATAAATCCTAACCTAAGATATAATTAAACCTAACACTACCCTATCAATAAATTAATTAAATAAACTACCTACAATTACCTACAATTAACCTAACACTACACTATCAATAAATTAATTAAACACAATTCCTACAAATAAATACAATTAAATAAACTAGCTAAAGTACAAAAAATAAAAAAGAACTAAGTTACAAAAAATAATAAAATATTTACAAACATAAGAAAAATATTACAACAATTTTAAACTAATTACACCTACTCTAAGCCCCCTAATAAAATAACAAAGCCCCCCAAAATAAAAAATTCCCTACCCTATTCTAAATTAAAAAAGTTACAAGCTCTTTTACCTTACCAGCCCTGAACAGGGCCCTTTGCGGGGCATGCCCCAAGGATTTCAGCTCTTTTGTCTGTAAAAAAAAACATACCATACCCCCCCCCAACATTACAACCCACCACCCACATACCCCTAATCTAACCCAAACCCCCCTTAAATAAACCTAACACTAAGCCCCTGAAGATCTTCCTACCTTGTCTTCACCATACCAGGTTCACCGATCCGTCCTGGCTCCAACATCTTCATCCAACCCAAGCGGGGGTTGGCGATCCATCATCCGGTGCTGAAGAGGTCCAGAAGAGGCTCCAAAGTCTTCCTCCTATCCGGCAAGAAGAGGACATCCGGACCGGCAAACATCTTCTCCAAGCGGCATCTTCAATCTTCTTCCATCCGGTGCGGAGCGGGTCCATCTTGAAGCAGGCGACGCGGATCCATCCTCTTCTTCCGTTGTCTCCCGACGAATGACGGTTCCTTTAAGGGACGTCATCCAAGATGGCGTCCCTCGAATTCCGATTGGCTGATAGGATTCTATCAGCCAATCGGAATTAAGGTAGGAATTTTCTGATTGGCTGATGGAATCAGCCAATCAGAATCAAGTTCAATCCGATTGGCTGATCCAATCAGCCAATCAGATTGAGCTCGCATTCTATTGGCTGATCGGAACAGCCAATAGAATGTGAGCTCAATCTGATTGGCTGATTGGATCAGCCAATCGGATTGAACTTGATTCTGATTGGCTGATTCCATCAGCCAATCAGAAAATTCCTACCTTAATTCCGATTGGCTGATAGAATCCTATCAGCCAATCGGAATTCGAGGGACGCCATCTTGGATGACGTCCCTTAAAGGAACCGTCATTCGTCGGGAGACAACGGAAGAAGAGGATGGATCCTTGTCGCCTGCTTCAAGATGGACCCGCTCCGCACCGGATGGAAGAAGATTGAAGATGCCGCTTGGAGAAGATGTTTGCCGGTCCGGATGTCCTCTTCTTGCCGGATAGGAGGAAGACTTTGGAGCCTCTTCTGGACCTCTTCAGCACCGGATGATGGATCGCCAACCCCCGCTTGGGTTGGATGAAGATGTTGGAGCCAGGACGGATCGGTGAACCTGGTATGGTGAAGACAAGGTAGGAAGATCTTCAGGGGCTTAGTGTTAGGTTTATTTAAGGGGGTTTGGGTTAGATTAGGGGTATGTGGGTGGTGGGTTGTAATGTTGGGGGGGGGATGGTATGTTTTTTTTTACAGGCAAAAGAGCTGAAATCCTTGGGGCATGCCCCGCAAAGGGCCCTGTTCAGGGCTGGTAAGGTAAAAGAGCTTGTAACTTTTTTAATTTAGAATAGGGTAGGGAATTTTTTATTTTGGGGGGCTTTGTTATTTTATTAGGGAGCTTAGAGTAGGTGTAATTAGTTTAAAATTGTTGTAATATTTTTCTTATGTTTGTAAATATTTTATTATTTTTTGTAACTTAGTTCTTTTTTATTTTTTGTACTTTAGCTAGTTTATTTAATTGTATTTATTTGTAGGAATTGTGTTTAATTAATTTATTGATAGTGTAGTGTTAGGTTAATTGTAGGTAATTGTAGGTAGTTTATTTAATTAATTTATTGATAGGGTAGTGTTAGGTTTAATTATATCTTAGGTTAGGATTTATTTTACAGGTAATTTTGTTATTATTTTAACTAGGTAACTATTAAATAGTTCTTAACTATTTAATAGCTATTGTACCTGGTTAAAATAATTAAAAAGTTGCCTGTAAAATAAATATTAATCCTAAAATAGCTATAATATAATTATAATTTATATTGCAGCTATATTAGGATTTATTTTACAGGTAAGTATTTAGCTTTAAATAGGAATCATTTATTTAATAAGAGTTAATTAATTTTGTTAGATGTAAATTATATTTAACTTAGGGGGGTGTTAGTATTAGGGTTAGACTTAGCTTTAGGGGTTAATACATTTATTATAGTAGCGGTGAGGTCCGCTCGGCAGATTAGGGGTTAATAATTGAAGGTAGGTGTCGGCGATGTTAGGGAGGGCAGATTAGGGTTTAATACTATTTATGATAGGGTTAGTGAGGCGGATTAGGGGTTAATAACTTTATTATAGTAGCGCTCAGGTCCGCTCGGCAGATTAGGAGTTAATAAGTGTAGGCAGGTGTCGGCGACGTTGAGGGGGGCAGATTAGGGGTTAATAAATATAATATAGGGGTCGGCGATGTTAGGGCAGCAGATTAGGGGTACATAGGGATAACGTAGGTTGCGGCGGTTTACGGAGCGGCAGATTAGGGGTTAATAATAATATGCAGGGGTCAGCGATAGCGGGGGCGGCAGATTAGGGGTTAATAAGTGTAAGGTTAGGGGTGCTTAGACTTGGGGTACATGTTAGAGTGTTAGGTGCAGACGTAGGAAGTGTTTCCCCATAGGAAACAATGGGGCTGCGTTAGGAGCTGAACGCTGCTTTTTTGCAGGTGTTAGGTTTTTTTTCAGCTCAAACAGCCCCATTGTTTCCTATGGGAGAATCGTGCACGAGCACGTTTTTGAGGCCGGCCGCGTCCGTAAGCAACTCTGGTATCGAGAGTTGCATTTGCGGTAAAAATGCTCTACGCTCCTTTTTTGGAGCCTAACGCAGCATTTGATTAAACTCTCGATACCAGAGTTAAATTTATGGTGCGGCCAGAAAAAAGCCCGCGGAGCGTTAACAGCCCTTTTACCGCCAAACTCCAAATCTAGGCCTAAGTAATTAACACTTAACCTAGTTGATGAATTTTCGTTTGTTTTTAATAAACACGACAAAATTGTCTTTAAAACCAAAACGGGAAAGCATATCTAAAAGATGATGGTGATGCATACTTTCTCCAATTCTCTGGCGTGTTCTGACTTAAATACCTATTGTAGGCATTGGTGAGTGCTCTTAAAACTTCCCTTTCTCTAAAGGTAGCTTTCTTCTTAAATTCTACCATGTATGCTTTGATATCTCCCCTTAATACTGCCTTAATACTGCCTTTGCGGCTTCCCAAAACATGGTTGGTTTCTCTACCTACCCAAGACTTAAAGAAATATATTCAGCCATCTTATTATTTAACCAATTTTTAAACTTAGAGTTGTTCGTTACAAATTTTGGGGGGGGAAACACACAATTGAAAACAGTGATTTGTTTAAAGGAATTTCTAAAATAATTGGAGCATGATCTTAGATACAGATTGGTGTCATTCTAGCTTTAGCCCCGATTTTATATAAGCTATCATTTATCAAGAACAGGTCAATTCTAGAAAGGGAGTTACATTTTTTAGCCTTACATGAAAAGTCTCGTGAGTCTGGGTTCTGCATTCTCCAGATGTATTTAAGTGCTAAGTTTCTAAATAAAATATTAAACATTTTAGACTCTAAAACATCCCTTTTTGTTTAATGGTAATTTTGGGCCTTGTCTAGATCTGTCCAATGGGAATTGTGGAGCCATATTAAAATCCCCTGCTAAGATTAAATGCCCTGTAGTATTTTAGACTGTAAAGATTCCCAAAACCTTGTGCAAAAGTTGTTTGGGGCATAGATATCACATAGATATCATTTACCATTTTAATTTTTAAAATCACAAACCTACTTTCGGGATCCTGGAGAACCGACATTACTTCATAAATCATATTTTTTTCCCAGGAGAATCGCGACCCCTCTTTTCCTAGCTAAACTTGGTGTAGCAAATATCTCTCTTAACCAGGAAGATCTCAATTTCGAAGATTCTTTTGCACTAAGATGAGTTTCCTTCTTAAATGTGAAATAATCATTTTGCGTTTTATTGAGGATGAAATACCACCAATATTCCAGGAGGTAATGATCAGATTTTTTGTTCTAGACATTACCTAAAAACAACAACAACAAAAAAGGGAGGGGGAAAGGGGGGAGGGAAAGGGGGAGGGAAATGGACCAATAGGAACCCAACCGTCCTAAAATAAAAAATAAAAACTATTTGGGAGACACCTCCATTAAGTGCATAAAAAATTGCAAATTTAGTTTAAACCTTATCAGAAGTCTATTTGTTACACTTTTCATTATAGAACTTTCCTGTATTAAGATCAGAGTAAAAAAAATAAAGTTGCCCTTCAAAAGTAACTTTGAGTTTAGCCGGATATATTACTGTGGCCGTGAGGCCTGCCTTTATCATTTTGCCACAGACTGGGGAAAGCTCCTTTCTTTTCATAAATGTTTCAAACAATATCGCTTAGATTTGGAGTTTTGCGTTAGAAGGGGTGCGTTAGCTACGCATGCTTTTTTCTGGCCGCACCTTTTAAATACCGCTGGTATTTAGAGTTCATAGAATGGCTGCGTTAGGCTCCAAAAAAGGAGCATAGAGCATAATTTACCGCCACTGCAACTCTCAATACCAGCGTTGCTTATGGACGCGGCCAGCTTAAAAAACGTGCTCGTGCACGATTCCCCCATAGGAAACAATGGGACAGTTTGAGCTGAAAAAAAACCTAACACCTGCAAAAAAGCAGCGTTCAGCTCCTAACGCGGCCCCATTGTTTCCTATGGGGAAACTCTTCCTAAGTCTGCACCTAACACCCTAACATGTACCCAGAGTCTAAACACCCCTAACCTTACACTTATTAACCTCTAATCTGCCGCCCCCGCTATCGCTGACCCCTGCATTTTATTATTAACCCCTAATTTGCCGCTCCGTACACCGCCACAACTTACGTTATAGCTATGTACCCCTAATCTGCTGCCCCTAACCCCCGCCGACTCCTATATTATATTTATTAACCCCTAATCTGCCGCCCCCAACGTCGCCGCCACCTACCTACAATTATTAACCCCTAATCTGCCGACCGGACCTCACTGCTACTATAATAAATGTATTAACCCCTAATCCGCCTCACTCCCGCCTCACTAACCCTATAATAAATAGTATTAACCCCTAATCTGCCCTCCCTAACATCACCGACACCTAACTTCAAGTATTAACCCCTAATCTGCCGACCGGACCTCACCGCTACTCTATTAAATTTATTAACCCCTAAAGCTAAGTCTAACCCTAACACTAACACCCCCTAAGTTAAATATAATTTAAATCTAACGAAATAAATTAACTCTTATTAAATAAATTATTCCTATTTAAAGCTAAATATTTACCTGTAAAATAAACCCTAATATAGCTACAATATAAATTATAATTATATTATAGCTATTTTAGGATTAATATTTATTTTACAGGCAACTTTGTAATTATTTTAACCAGGTACAATAGCTATTAAATAGTTAAGAACTATTTAATAGCTAAAATAGTTAAAATAATTACAAAATTACCTGTAAAATAAATCCTAACCTAAGTTACAATTAAACCTAACACTACACTATCAATAAATTAATTAAATAAAATACCTACAATTATCTACAATTAAACCTAACACTACACTATCAATAAATTAATTAAATAAAATACATACAAATAAATACAATTAAATAAACTAACTAAAGTACAAAAAATAAAAAAGAACTAAGTTACAAAAAATAAAAAAATATTTACAAACATTAGAAAAATATTACAACAATTTTAAACTAATTACACCTACTCTAAGCCCCCTAATAAAATAACAAAGCCCCCCAAAATAAAAAAATGCCCTACCCTATTCTAAAATTAAAATAGAAAAGCTCTTTTACCTTACCAGCCCTTAAAAGGGCCATTTGCGGGGCATGCCCCAAAGAATTCAGCTCTTTTGCCTGTAAAAAAAAACCATACAATACCCCCCCAACATTACAACCCACCACCCACATACCCCTAATCTAACCCAAACCCCCCTTAAATAAACCTAACACTAAGCCCCTGAAGATCTCCCTACCTTGTCTTCACCACACCGGGTTCACCGATCGGTCCAGAAGAGCCTCCGATGTCTTCATCCAAGCCCAAGCGGGGGCTGAAGAGTGACGTCCATCCTCCGGCTGAAGTCTTGATCCAAACGGCAAATGAAGAAGTCCATCTTCGGGCAGAAATCTTTATCCTATCCGGGCAGAAGAGGACATCCAGACCGGCAAGCATCTTCATCCAGGCGGCATCTTCTATGTTGTTCCATCCGATGACGAACGGCTGATCTTGAAGACCTCCGGCGCGGATCCATCCTCTTCGTTCGACGTCCAACTGAAGAATGAAGGTTCCTTTAAGGGACGTCATCCAAGATGGCGTCCCTCGAATTCCGATTGGCTGATAGGATTCTATCAGCCAATCGGAATTAAGGTAGGAAAATTCTGATTAGCTGATGGAATCAGCCAATCCGATTCAAGTTCAGTCCGATTGGCTGATTGGATCAGCCAATCAGATTGAGCTCGCATTCTATTGGCTGTTCCGACCAGCCAATAGAATGCGACCTCAATCTGATTGGCTGATCCAATCAGCCAATCGGATTGAGCTTGAATCTGATTGGCTGATTCCACCAGCCAATCAGAAATTTTATATAATATATACTTGTCTTGAATTAATTCGATCAGAGAATTTCTTTGACTATTTTTCACCAATTTTGCTAACAATTTCCCCGCTGTGTTACCATGGCGATAGAATTTAGCTCTTGTCTTTAAATCTATCTGAGATGCTAAGTACATTACAAATGTGACTCTCTCTTCCTTGGCTATGGTATACTTTCTCCAATTCTCTGGCGTGTTCTGACTTAAATACCTATTGTAGGCATTGGTGAGTGCTCTTAAAACTTCCCTTTCTCTAAAGGTAGCTTTCTTCTTAAATTCTACCATGTATGATTTGATATCTCCCCTTAATGCTGCCTTTGCGGCTTCCCAAAACATGGTTGGTTTCTCTACCTACCCAAGACTTAAAGAAATATATTCAGCCATCTTATTATTTAACCAATTTTTAAACTTAGAGTTGTTTGTTAAAAATTTGGGGGGGAAAACACGCAGTTGAAAACAGTGATTTGTTTAAAGGAATTTCTAAAATAATCGGAGCATGATCTTAGATACAGATTGGTGTCATTCTAGCTTTAGCCCCGATTTTATATAAGCTATCATTTATCAAGAACAGGTCAATTCTAGAAAGGGAGTTACATTTTTTAGCCTTACATGCAAAGTCTCGTGAGTCTGGGTTCTGCATTCTCCAGATGTCTTTAAGTGCTAAGTTTCTAAATAAAATATTAAACATTCTAGACTTTAAAAAATCCCTGTTTGTTTAATGCTGATTTAGGCCTTGTCTATATCTGTCCAATGGGAATTGTTGAGCCATATTAAAATCCCCTGCTAAGATTAAATGCCCTTTCCCAATCTGTAGTATTTTAGACTGTAAAGATTCCCAAAACATTGTGCAAAAGTTGTTTGGGGCATAGATATCACATAATGTATATACAGAATTTACAATTTTAATTTTTAAAATCACAAATCTACTTTCGGGATCCTGGAGAGCTGACTTTACTTCATAAACCATATTTTTTTCCCAGGAGAATCGCGACCCCTCTTTTCCTAGCTAAACTTGGTGTAGCAAATTTCTCTCTTACCCAGGAAGATCTCAGTTTTGAAGATTCTTTTGCACTAAGATGAGTTTCCTGCACTAAAATGAGTTTTCTTAAATGTGAAATAATCGCTTTGCGTTTTATTGAGGATGAAATACCACCAATATTCCAGGAGGTTATGATGAGATTATGGGCTCCATGTACTAAGCCGTCAATTCATCTGTCATTTTAGACGCGGCTAAACTCGCCGTTACTCGCCGCGGGCGAAATGGTGTCCGCTGTTGCTATGTACTAATAATCCCACAATAAATAGACACGTCTAGCCCACCGCGAGCAGTGGCGGAATATTGATAAATTTGACGCCTCGCTCGCCGCGACTAAGCTGATGTACTTAACTTTCAGTTGAATTGTCTGGCCAATTGTTAACACGTGACATGTAAGGTGTCATGAACGTCATAGTAGTTGCGGGAATAGAATTTTGCTCCTATAAATGTACAACTTTTCTAAACAACTTTATTATTGTTCCAAAATTTTTGGAGAGTAATTACAGAGCGCTCTTTTTTGTGATCTTTATTTACAAATTCGATATGGCTTCATCTGGATCTGAAACCGCTTCAAAATCCAAGAATCCTCACTTTTCTCATCAGCAAAACGTCGTTTTGATTGACATGATTATTGACTCTTATGATTATTTGTTTGGATGTCATGTCAAACAGACAAATTTTTCTAGGAGGAAGCAGATCTGGCAAAGGATCAGCGACGCTGTTAGTGCCCAGGGTCCAGGAAAAAAGGATGTCGATCAGCTGAAGAAGCGTTACAACGACATTAAATGTTTCGCCAAAGCTAAATTGGCCAGAGAAAAAAATTTGGCACGTGCTACCGGAGGTGGACCAGCATATGTGGCAGACCTCAATGATTATGAGCAGAAGCTTGTTCAGCGTCTGGGACCAGAGATCATCACTGGCATAACGGATGATTGTGACAGTGATTTAAGAGGTAAATGTACAACATAATTGACGCAAATGTTTTTTTTTAAATTATGATAGGTCATTGTCTCCAATATATATTTCTTTAAAATAACATTATCTGACTTCTTACGCTTTAGTATCTGAATCTATATAGGCCATTTAGGCCCCAAATACTGTAATCATTTATGTCGCATATATGTATAAGGGATTGTACAAGCCATTTAGGCAACAAATACTGTATTCATTTATTTCGCATATATGTATAAGGGATTGTACAATAATATGGTTGTTATACTGCCTTTTTTTAAAGGTCTAACGGAACTAAAGATTTGTTGATTATTAATATAGTGATCCCTAAAGATAACACCCATGTGTTTATTTTCAAACCAGTATTGCATAGAAACCTTAAAGAGATAATGACAATAGAAATAATGTAATTTGAAACTATTAAAAAAATATTGATGTTGTGTAACATGGTATGTCCGACATTAATCATGAGACTAACCCCAGATCACATGCCTTCTTAAATTTCTGATCTATTGACTTACATGTTGCGTTATTTGACTATAGAATATTATTTTTAACATCTTTCAAAATTGTTCTCCGCTTTATAAACATATACTTTTTTCAGATATAGCTATGCACATAGTTGACGCAGTCACATGAACCATCTATGTGCATCAACCAATGATCATTTACTGTGCCTGTATAGATTTGCTTTTCATCAAAGTATAAAAATCCAATGAAGGCAAAAACATAATACAATTAAATATTTTTGAAAAAGCATTTTCTTATGCAATTTGTAAAGGAAATTTTATTTGTTCATGTCCCTTTAAAGGGCCACTAAACCCAAAATCTTTTTTTAATGATTCAGATAGAGAATAGAAATTTAAACAACATTACAAATTACTTCCATTATTTCTTTGGCTTCATTTTCTAGATATTCTTAGTTGAAGAAAAATAAATACACATGTTGAGCCAATCACACGAGGCTTCTTTGTGCAGCAATCAAATGCTTTTCAACAAAGAATATCAAGAGAATAAAACAAATTAGATAATATAAGTAAATTATAAAGATGTTTATAACTGCATTCTCTTTCTAAATCATAAAATAAAAAGGTGTGTGGCATGTCCCTTTAATGATTGAGCCTTCATTCACTGCTGTGATTATTATTATTAACACTTTTAGCTTTCAGTGTTTCAACTAGAAATAAAAATAAACCTAACGTATTTTTTTTTTTTTTTTAAAGCAAAGCCAACAACACAAGCAGAGCCTGTGAGGAGTAACGAAGTGCCCACTTGTTCTACTTCATCTTCTGCGGTTTACAGACCACCCAGTTCAGCTGTTTCCAGACCTTCGGCCAGTTTTACACATGGACAATTAATACGCTCCACATCTAATGTTACACACACAACTTCCTCGGCGGACACACTTCCTGATGTAAGGACCAGCACTCCAGAAACTGGTGTTGGTAGAGCAACTGGTAAGTACTTTACAAATGAATAATTTCAATGTTGTGTGTTTTATCTCTTTTATCTATCAATTTTTTTTTAATTTATTTTTTTTTTAAATGTCAAATGTCATTAGTGACATATTCTAGTTCGAGATCTTTTACAGATGGAATGTAATTTGAAGGACAAATAGCAATGATCATAGATTTTCATGAAAGGGACACTGTACAAATTTTTTTAAATGAGGATTCGTGTAAAGCATGCATGCAATTGTAAGCAACTTTCTAATGGGTTTAAATGTTATCATTATTTTCTTTTTGAGAATTGATCATAGTATTACATTAGAAAGTTGATTGAAATTCCATGCTATATATCTTATTCTACAAAATATTATTTTTGCTTCAGTGTCCAGTTAATTGCAAAGTACATTTCCATTAATAATTTTCCAAATAGAAATTTCACTGAATGTCATAGTGTTTGAATATATGGTTACATTGACTAAAAAACCTTTTTATTTTATTTATTTATTTATTTTTATTTTATTTATTTTTTTATAGGTGATTTGGGACGTCTTTTCCAGCGATTGACTGGACATTCATCTCCATTATTTGATGGTATGTATCACATATGTATATATATATATATAATATAACTTAAATTGGTGTATGACGGTTGTATCTGCTCTCTCCTTCTATTCTATTTCTGCAAGTGTTTTTAGAACATTTATTTTTATTTACTAACAATTTGTTATGTCTTGATCTAGAAGAAGAAAACTCATCAAGGGAGATCACTATCAATCTCATGCCGATAGTGGAAAATCCCATTCAAGATGAACCACCAGGAGGGCATGATGGAAGTGAGACTCCAGATATTCTTGAAGATTTTGGAGATGCGCAACCAGATGAAATTCACACACCGGAAAACCTTGAGGAACCTGTTGAAACACAGGCACCACCAATTGCACTGCAAACAGGTGGTCTAAATATTGACAATACACCGGCAGAAGGACTATTGGCCGATGTTGGATTGAGGGAAATGTTGACACTTGCAAGGCAATACAGAGAGGACCACAGAGAAATGCAAAATATGATTAACACTAATATTGACCGCTGGGCTGCTCTGTCAGAAAAAAATGTTGAACTAGAAATGCAAAGGAATGAGATTGAAATGCAGAAATTACAGCTGCAAAGAGAAATGTTCCAGTGGCAGAGGCGGATGGATGAAGAGAAAAACCAGCAAATTAACAGAGCTTTAACCATCAGTGAAAGGACATTACAATCTCTGTTGGCTATTTTCAGTGAAAGGGAGGGTACAACAGACCCAAAGAGGCCACGTCTGGAGTGAACATTTAATTTATTATTTATAACACTATATTAGTCACTGTTAATTTTTTTTCATCGATATATTGTTTAATAAGTTAGTTTTTGTGTTCTTTAAGTTTAAAATGTTATTATTTAATAAAGACAAATTTTTTTATGCCCCAAAAAAAAGTTTATTTACATAAATTCAAAATCACTTTTGATTCTTCAACACAAAAGTTTTTCTCAGTTATTAATTGTCATTCTTCTGACAATCATCATGACAAAACAAAAAATGAAATCAAATAACATATTTATGGTATAAAAAATCTACTTGCTCCATTAACATTCCCAAAGTTGCCCTAATTTTAGAATTTTTTTGTTTAACATGATCTTCAAGACAACTCTGAGTACTTTTGTCTGCAGTTTCAGTAGTTGATTTTGAAGATAAATCTGTAGAAAAATAAATGCAAAGCAAATTTTAATTCAATTTTCATATACATATGCAATGTATGATAGGGTTTTTCATCACAAATATTACCTCCTGATGTGCTGTTATCTAGGTTATCTACTATATTAGCTTCTACACTTATGTCCACTCCTTTAAAGCTTTCATCTGAGCCAACTCCTATTTGAAATATACAATATGTATTAGTTAGAACTTTGATTTTCTTAGATTTAAGATTACTGAGTATGAAACATACCTTTATCTACCATCATTGTTGGTAAAACTTCTATCCTTGGTTGAGTATCATCTGAACTCAAGGCTTCAAATATTGGCACACTATCAGGATTTTGAAATTCTTCCATTTCCATACTATTTTCCATGTCTTCCATGGTAATATCTATGAATGTAATTACAAAGATAAAGATAGAAAACTATTAAATCAAAAACCTAGGATATACTATTTAAAACTATAATAATAATCATTAAAAGGGACATTGAACCCAATTTCTAAGTTTCATGATTCAGATAGTGCATGCAATTTAAATAAACTTTCTATTTTACTTCATTCTTTTTGTATCTTTATTTGAAAAGCAAGAATGTAAGTTTAGATGCCAGCCCATTTTTGGTGAACCAACTGTGTTGTACTTGCTAATTGGACAGAACCAATCAAAAAGTGCTGTCCATGGTGCTCAACAAAAAATTGGCTGGCTCCTTAGCTTAGATGCCTTCTTTTTCAAATAAAGATAGAAAGATAATGAGGAAAAAAATGATAATAGAAGTAAATTAGCAACTTGATTAATATTGCATGCTAAAACTTTTTAAGCCAAAACCTAAAATATATGATTTAAAAGTTAAATAATAAGTCATTACCTGTCTGTGTCTTTTTATGAAAAATTTCATATGGATTTGGAGATAATTCAATATCCAATAGTGTTATTGGCAAAGGTGGAGAAAGAGCTTCACTTCTGGGTGTTTGCACCAACATTGACCTTAGGTAGCGTGGTGGGTGTTCACACTTCATTCTCCTACTTCTCATATCTATAAACATATATATAAAAAAAAAATTGGAATAAAAAAATAAATTTAATTATTCCAAGTAATTTTTTGTTTTCAAAACATTCAGTTCTGCATGCTTACTTTTCTAACATGTTTCAATGGTATATAGTAATATATTTATATTTTATTCTACTAACTCAATTCTGCATGTTTCAATGGTATATACTAATATAGTTATATTTTACTCTACTAACTCATTTTTGTATGCTAACTTTTCTAACCTTTTAAGTGTATATAGTAATATAGTTAAATTTTAATCTACTAACTTAGTTCTGCATGCTTACTTTTTTAACTTTTTGCAATTGTATATACTAATATAGTCAAAGTAACACTCAGAAACTAATATTGTCCTGGATTCGTCAATGATGACGCAGTTCAAAAATAAACCCTTTTTTTATATTATAAAAAATTATTTCATATATAATTTTGAAACTTACATGTCCTCAATCTTCGAATCGATTTATAGTACTTCGGTTCTCTTCTCTTCAAATCACTATATTTTCTAAGACACTGTCGTCTTGTTCTTTTAATTTTTGAAATACGATGCATTCTTCTCAGCATCTCGTATATAATTTTCTCTCTGCATTCCTGTCTCACTCCCCTCACACCACCAATCCGTTTAGGGAAATATTTATCCATGGCATAAACTAATATCACTAATTCTCCAGCACCAAAAGGTTCAGGACGCGACATGTTTGACGATGACGTGATTAATCGTTATGTCAATCATTAGCGCATTGATATAGATATGTATCCCCGAAAAATAGAAAAAAATATAATGTATATGTAGATTAATGTATTTTATGAAGGTTTGTAAATATCGATGTTTATAGTTATTACAAATGATATTTGGTTTCTATACATTTTCTTTGTTTCAGATGTGTTGATATGTATTAAAATTTATTTTGGTTTACAATTTTTATTTTGTTTCTAAACATTTTATTTTTTTAAGATGTGTTTATATGTATTCAAATTTACTTTGGTTTACAATTGTTATTTTGTTTCTAAACATTTTCTTTGTTTCAGATGTGTTTATATGTATTAAAATTTATTTTGGTTTACAATTTTTATTTTGTTTCTAAACATTTTATTTTTTTAAGATGTGTTTATATGTATTAAAATGTACTTTGGTTTACAATTGTTATTTTTTTCTAAACATTTTCTTTGTTTCATATGTGTTTATATGTATTAAAATTTATTTTGGTTTACAATTGTTATTTTGTTTCTAAACATTTTCTTTTTTTTCATATGTGTTTATATGTATTAAAAGTTACTTTGTTTTACAATTGTTAATATATAATGTTTAAAGATTGTAATTTTGTAATAAAATAATTTATTTGCCATTATTTTCTATATGCCACTATTCTTTTAACAAATCTTGAATGGAAAAATATATTATTAAGGATAAGAAAATAAGTGTTAAGAGTAAGCCCTTAAGGTATTTATTTGAATATGGGAAAACCTAGTAGCTGTTAAAAATTGAGGTTAGAATAAAACAAATCAAATTAGCAAGTCTTTTTTAACTCAAAAATCCTATCTGATAACATAAAGCACTGTTGAATATACTGTCGCTTGTTACAGCTACAATTCAATGACACAATACAATGAATTAGCATCAGCTATGGAGGGATTACATTACACTAATCACATTATGTAAAAGAGTGAGAGCAGCTGTAGACACTAGTGTGATGTCACAAAGACAATGTATTATCTATAATATATTGTCTGTAATAACTTTGATCATAAACTTTATTTATTTGAAACCTTTGATAATTGAAGAGCAACAACTGTTATGTATTTAACTGTTTATCATGAGTGATTTTTAATAACCTTAATTCTTAAAAAAAAAAATGGAGACAAGTTAATAAAGAAAGTTTTTTATTGATCAACTGAAACTTTAATCTTCAAAATATTGTTCTGAAACCATGTCCCTTGTTGCATTTCCACGCCTATTAGTTTGTTCTACAAATATTTCTTCTGGTAAATCATCAGCATCTATTGGATCTTCATCTTCTAAGGGACAGCCTCTTTTAATTGCTATATTGTGCAGTATGCAGCAAACCAATATAATTTTTGCAACTTTCTCTGGTGCATACTGCATAGCACCACCAGAACGATCAAGACATCGAAACCGCATTTTCAAAAGACCAAAAGTCCTCTCAATAATCCCCCTGGTAGATCGGTGAGCTTCATTGAAACGTACTTGACTTCTGGTCTGTGGGTTGTTATAGGGAGTCAACAGCCATTCTGTACATGAGTACCCTCCATCTCCTAATAGAAGATATAATAAATATAAATATTAATATAAGAATAATTATAAAGATTCAGAACTATACAATACAATTAAACTATACAGATTACAGTCGACAAATTGGGCACAATTTTTGTACATTGAAATGAGAGACAAATTAGACGCCAGTTATGCTTACCTAGAAGCCATCCTTCAGGCATATTTCCGTCCTCGAACTTCCGGTATAACCCAGACTGCCTTAAGATGTAAGAATCATGACAGGAGCCAGGAAAGTTAGAACGGACACTGATAATCCTCATGTTGGGGTCACAGACCATCTGGACATTCAAGGAATGGAAATGCTTTCTATTCCTATAGATCTCCTCACGAGCTTGAAGTGGTCTTACGGCAACATGGGTACAGTCTATGGCACCTAGGACATTGGGCATCCCAGCCATCCTATAGAAATTTGACTTGATAGATTGCCATTCTTCAGGGGTAGATGGCAAACAAACATATTGATGAAAAATAACCATCATAGCCCCTATTACTTTGGATAAGTGGCATGAAAAAGCAGATTGACTCATTCCAATAATGACGCTAGAAACTGCCTGAAAGGAGCCTGTTGCAAAAAAATGCAATGCAGCTAATAGTTTCAGAAGTCCCGGAATAGCTTGTGAACGAGCAGTCATCGGCTCCAAATGATCTTCAATCTCTCAATACAGGTGTAATATCGATTCACGATCAAGCCGGAATCTTTGTATGATCTCTCGGTCAGAAAGGCCGTGCAAACCAACCCGTGGAAGGAATACACGGGGGACACGAACTCTCCTTCTTCTAACGATACGATTAGCTACATTTCCAGTATTCTGTCTTCTTGCATCACACGGAGAATAAACAAAAACAGAATTCTCTCCATAGCTGCTGAAATGAACAATGTAAGTACAATGCTGATATTACTGCCTTTTATATATGTCTAGACTGGCGTCTAGAGTGACTTTCCTTTTGTTTTGTACCTTGCCCGCCACCTAAAAGGTGGCGAGGCAAAAATAACGAGGTGGGGGCGGAGATTGACGTGAGCGGACAAATAGATTTTTTAGTACATTCGTTTTTGGCGAGTTGGTGGTCAAATGTGTCTAATTACAGTAAAAAATGGAGAGGTAGCGAGGTTTGGCGGATAAGTACGCTCGCAATTTTAAAGATGCGAGTTTTAACATAATTGACGGCTTTGTACATATCAGTTTGCGAGTTTTGACGCGAGATTTGTTGCGGGTAGCTCGCTGACTGCTTAGTACATGGAGCCCTATTTGTTCTAGACATTACCTAAAAACAACAACAACAAAAAAGGGAGGGGGAAAGGGAGGAGTGAAAGGGGGAGGAAAATGGACCAATAGGAACCCAACCTTCCTAAAATAAAAAATAAAAACTATTTGGGAGACACCGCCATTAAGTGCATAAAAAATTGCAAATTTAGTTTAAACCTTATCAGAAGTCTATTTGTTACACTTTTCATTATAGAACTTTCCTGCATTAAGATCAGAGTCAAAAAAATAAAGTAACTTTGAGTTTAGCCAGATATATTACTGTGGCCGTGAGGCCTGCCTTTATCATTTTGCCACAGACTGGGGAAAGCTCCTTCCTTTTCATAAATGTTTCAAACAAGAAGTCTTGGAATAGTAAAATTTTATATTAATTTAAAAAATATAGGTGAATTTTGTACGAAAACGCTGCAGAAGCTTAATTTTATCCTGAAAGTTTAAACATTTAGCTATAATAGGTTTTGGTTTTGTGGCTGCTCCGTCCATTGAAGGAGGTTTCCCCAGTCTGTGCAACCTTTCCACAGTTAATGGTAGCATAGAATGGGGGAGATTCAAAAGCTGTGGGGGTGTCTTGGAGGTGAATTTTATTAAGTCTAAATACTGTTTGTTTTCCGGTACTCCAATAATCCTGACATTATTTCTCCTTGAACAATTCTCTAAATCTTCCAGCCTATTCTGTGATCTCGTCAAGGAAACATGATTGGCCTGTATCTTAGAATCCTGTGAATCTGGTAGTAAATAACACAACAAAAAAGTTTCACATTAAAAGGGCATAAATAGCACAAAGCACATACTCATATATACCAATATTAGAGTGTAGCATATGTTTGCAGAGCAAAAGTCCGTTTTTTGTAACAGAGTAGCAGTCTTAATGTTTAGCAGTCTTATTCAGCTGTTAAAAGTTTGTTGGTTAATTTTGTATATGAAATCCTTTTTAAGCAATTGCGTCTTTAGCCAGTATTAGCTGCATTAGGTTGAAGTCATATAGCTGCAGATAATGGGCGAGAGAGAGGACAGGGAAATTACCGGAGGCCGTGTTATATCCTCCTGGGATCATATCAGGACTTCGGATCAGATGTTTCCCCTCTGGGTCTCTGTAGTGTTAGCAGTTTGTGAAGTGCCGCTCCTGAACTGAGTTAAAATGAACTCCTGCAGCGTCTGTTTCCTGAAAACTGCAGATGGATCAATATCTCACATATTGACCATTTCTTTCTTTTTCATTCCATACTTGCAAGACCTGCAATTATGGCATGGAAAAAAACCTTTTAGTTCCTTTCCCCATAAGACTTTTTTCTTTGTACCTATTTTCTTTTTAAGATCTGAAGGTGCAAGTCTCATCTTTAAGTTCCTCGCTTTTCTATATACTATTTGGGGCTTAGCGGGTAATATAGGACCTAGCTTTTCATCAGATTTTAAAATACTCCAATGTTTCTGTAAAAAATTTTCTATTAAGTATTTGTTCCCACTATATGTTGTAATAAATGGTACGCATAATTTTCCCTTATTTGATTTAGTGGATGTTTTACTTCCTGTTTTTAGGATCTCATTTCGGTCTATCTTCCTAACGTTATCTCTTGCTATTAACAGAGTGTATTCGGCATATCCTCTATTTTTAAACTTATCTTTAAGAATATTAGATTGTACATCATAATCAGATAAGGTACTACAGTTTTTATTTATACAAAGGAACTGCCCTTTTGGGATATTATTTTTCCACTGGGGGTGGTGGCAGCTCAGTTGATGTATTAATTATTAGCATCAACTTGCTTGAAATATGTCCTGGAGTGTAATTTATTATCTTTTACATATATTTCTAAATCTAGGGAATATATTACAGAATTACTTTTCTCATATGTAAATTTTAAATTGATTTCATTGGTATTCATAGATGTTATGAAATCATTGAGATCTTTTTCTCTTCCACGCCAAATCATAAATATATCATCTATGTACCACCTATAGGTAACCAGGTTTGACCCCAGTACGCTACCTTCTAGGAAATTCTTTTCCCATAGGCCCCTGAATAGGTTAGTGTAACTGGGTGCAAACCTGGTTCCCATGGCGATACCCTGGTCTTGATTATAGAAACTATCTGCAAATGAAAAATGATTGTGATTTAGGATAAATTCTATACATTCTAAGACAAATCCTTTCTGTTCCTCTTCTAATAGTTCATCCTGATCTAAAAAAAATTTTAGTGGCCATTATTCCATCTTTGTGTGCTATGCACGTATATAAAGAAGTAACGTCACAAGTTACTAATAAGTTTCCCTCTTGCCAGTTGGTTTCTAATAATAAATTCAATACATCTTTAGAATCTTTTAAGTAGGATGGTAGACTCTTTACATACTTCTCTAAGAATATATCGATATATTCTGATACATTCGAGGTGATGGACCCAATCCCTGATATAATTGGCCTCCCGGGCGAGTCTGAAAGGGATTTATGAACTTTTGGCAAACTATATAGAAGAGGTATTTTTGGATATTTTATTAGCAGATAATCCATTTCTCTTTCGTTTAGAATACCCTTATTTTTTTCCCAAATTTAGAAGTATGCCTAGTGTCTCATTGTACTCTACTGTGGGATTTTTATTTAATTTTCTATAAGTTTTTTTTATCTTCTAGGATATCTTGACACATTTTATAATACTGATTTTTGTCTAAAATAACGATCCCCCCACCCTTATGCGCCGGTTTGATTATGAGTTCATTGTCTTTCTCCAAATCCTTAATAGTATTTAACTGTCTTTTACTCAAATTATTTTTAACTTTATCAATTTTGGCCTTATGTATATTCTCTATGTCCTTTAGTATTAATTTCTCAAATGTCTCTAACTGTGCCCCTTTATCGTATTTTGGGTAAAAACACGATTTGTTTTTTAACTCAGTATGTTGAAATTTATCTGAAATTACATTGTTTTGGTATTGTCTTAATTATGGTTCTTTTCTCATATACCATCCTTTTTATAGTTACATTTTGAATAAATTTATTGGCATCAATGTAAGTCCCAAATTTGTCTAATTTTGCAGTTGGTGCAAAAAAGTTAAACCCCTGCTAAGAATATCTTCTTGGGGTTTAGTTAAGGACTTTCCACTAAGGTTGAATATCCCATTATGACCCTTATTTATGATTTTTTTTTGTCTTTTTTTACACATTAAGCTACCTTTGGGCAGCACAGCTGTAATCCATTACTAATCTGCAGACCCTGCAGAAATTGTAATTTTCCTGTAATTAGCACTGTTAAGGTTTTGTGGGGAAACCTTCTACTTTACAGCAGCTTTGTGTACTAGATCTCAGCACTGGGTTGTCTTTTTCTACTTCTGGTTGTAGTTCAACAAGAGTCTCAGAGGAATTTTTGGTCTTCCTTTCTCTATGTTTGGACGCCATGGCTGGAGTAATGATTTTACTGTGAATAGGTGAACTTAAAAATCTGTCCATATGTAATGTGAAAAAGTGGAGAAGAAAAGAAAAGTATAATTGATGCAAAAAAAAGGGGGGGGGAGGGGACCACTCGAAAAAAGGGGTGCAAGAGAAGTGATGATTTAGTTAAAAAAAAAGGGTGCATGGGGAAAAGAAAACAAAAAGAAAAAAATTAATTAAGGGGAGTGTTAAGACCAGCTATGGTGTTCAAACAAAGGAAATTAGAGATCAGATATTTATAGTATAGTTAGCTCTGAGACCGTTCTAGAAAGCCTATTTATATTATCCGTTACCTCTAAAACAGGTAGTGGGAGGGTATGACAGAGGAATATTCTTAAAGAAATTTATAGAAAAAAATAAGAATAAGGACCTGCTCGTCCAGTCAACAAGTACCACTAAGTTATATATGTCTGGGACTGGATAAAGTTATAGTAATACTGAATCTAATGAGATAACACTCATTAGAACAACAAAATTAAGTTAAAAAAATGCCTTTATATACCTTAAGATAGACCTTTTTAGGTTTTCATTTCTTGTCTTCAAAGTCTATTATAAAATTATGAAAATACTATGCATATCTGTTAAACTAATTTGATAACGTCCCTATCCTTAAAGAGACATATATAATAAAAAATAGTAATGATTCCCCTCCCCAGATAATTCCTAAAACCAATTTCCCCTACAGAGCCCCTACCCCCTCTGACAAGGGAATCCATCTACAAAGGGCTCCAGAGTATCCTAAAAGGGATCAGTTACACAAAAATGTACAGGTCAACAAAAAGCATAGAAAATATAGCAACATTGAACATAGTTTTCCAAAAAATATTTGCCTATGTTATAATACAAGGATTCTTAACAATTTTAACAAAATTGTTAAATTTTAGCAAAATTTAAATAGCCAGGTACTCCTAGTAAACTAAAGAATGAATAACTATTACGCCAAACTTCTTGTGTATATATATATATATATATATATATATATATATACATATACATATATATATATATATATATATATATATATATATATATATATGTTTCTGCACACAGATACATATGATGCAAGAATAACCCCTTCACACAGCACCAGTGGGAGGGGTCAAACACCCATAGGTGATTTTTCTTGTTTTTTATTTTTTATTTCTTGATGAAAAGATGAAATCTGGCATGTGAATGAAAAAAAAAACAGTCAACTCACTCCAGCTCCCTCTGCTAAAAACCGATACAGTATCAAGCCAGAGAAAAGTCCCCTTTGGTTGCACTAGGTTCTTTGCTGTCACTATCGGCATGAGAATGAGGCTCCCATTGGAGTCTATAGTTAGTAAACCAGACATTCTTAGTGAAGTCCTGAAGAGGTAAAAATTAAGCAACAGGGTATAAATTATAATTTTGAAAGTGACCAAAGTTGGCGTAGCTTCTAGAAACCACTTAGTTATAATTTTATTGTGTGGGAATAATGCAATCTGAGTATTTTAAATTATATAAAAGTTACAGACAAACCATTTATATGACTTTCTAAGTACACATTCTGCTATTAAGATCCAAGCTGCCAGACTACTGAGATATTGGTTGATTGAGAAGATTCAAGGAACAATTAACATGCAAGTGTAATGTTTACCTTCCCTGTAAAGCTTTGGGCTTCAAAGGTTAGTCTCAGACTGTATGTCTGCATGGGCACGCAAACTCCATATGCTAAAATCATTTGGTTTAGTGATCTGTCTTCACTAATTGAACAATTGTTTATTCCTCTGTAATTTGTTTTTGACTAAAGCTAGGGGGTTCACACAGGTTTATAACAAAGATCCTTTGAAATAAGATCCTCCTCTCTGTGATGTCTAATTTAGCATAGCCAGTAGTCTGAATTGTAATTTCTGATTTCAGAATTGAATGCAACTTACTGTACAAAAATTACACATATATAGATAAATTAATCTATGCACATAGCTTACAATCATATCTTACCTTTTATATGACAACTTAGTTCTTGTATAATTCTTATATTAGTGCCTCACTTATAAAATGTTCAATTTAGAAATGTGAACATATGCTATTGTAAAAATGCATACTGCCAAGGCAATGCACCCCCAGTGCAATGCACAGCCCAAACTAGTGTTAAATATATAGGCAAAACAGTCAGCTTGGTCCACTAAATTACTTAATTGCTAAATAAAAAGACAATTTAAAAGCCCAATTGAAAGCTAGATTCTGGTCAGGTCAGTGTGAGATAAGTTAACATAAACAAGACAGTCAGATTTTGAGGAGGTGGGAGCTATGGCATATAACAGCTATAAATTTAAGAATGATAGCAGGTATTGATAAGGATTGGACATCACATAGCAATTAACAAAACTTTAGATTTAATTAAAAACCTAAAATCATTTGCTCAATATAAATATACACATACTAAAAGAGAGTTAGAGGAGAGGAGAGAGCACTAGAATGCAGTGAATAGATTGTAGATGAGCAGGGATACTATTCACGTACCCAAAGAGAGTTACAGGAGATTTTATTTGACAATGATTTTAATCATAATAATATAACAATAGATATATTTGTTAGAAAACTATTCTTTGAGACAGACATCATTGTCAGAATGTTATGTGTCCACATACAATAGCTGTCACTTTCACTTCATGTCGAAATGGTTGAAACATGAACAGAAACCAAGATTATCTTACAATGTAATCAATGTAATCAATCAATTACATAATACTAATGATGTTTTATTCAATTTAACATGAAGTTGAAAACTCAAAATATATATACAGTATATATATATATATATATATATATATATATATAAAAGCATATCTGCGTGTATATATATATATATATATATATATATATATATATATATATATATATATATTTAAACGCATATCTGCATGTATATATATATATATATATATATATATATATATATTTAAAAGCATATCTGCATGTATATATATATATATATATATATATATATATATATATATATTTAAAAGCATATCTGCATGTATATATATATATATATATATATATATATATATATATATATTTAAAAGCATATCTGCATGTATATATATATATATATATATTTAAAAGCATATCTGCATGTATATATATATATATATATATATATATATATATATATATATATATATTTAAAAGCATATCTGCATGTATATATATATATATATATATATATATATATATAAAAGCTGCAGATACATTTCACAGAAGAAATCATAGTACATGGATCTAATGCTGACATACATGTTTATAATTAGCATAGAGAAGAGACAGGATCCCCCAGTATGTCTGGCCAATTACTATGACTACCCCAGTCAGCGATAGAGCATCACCACCGCTCCCACTGTCGCTTCTCCACGATCCAGTAGGAGATGAGTCAGGGAGCCAATTAGAAGTCCCTGATTTTATCCCAGGTAATTTTCAATTCTAACACAATATTTGCAGTCTTTAACACTGCAAAGGGAGTTTTAAAAAAGTTAATTCATGCTGCTGGTTTTTCATCATGTGGCCATGACAGTCTACAACAATGATATGTATAATATAGGCCTTGTCACATATTCCTCATCCTAATGATGATTTGTGTTTGTGCTTCATGTGTGACAGCTGCTTTACCAGCAATTGTTGAGGATCCTGCCCCTACCGTCTCACCAGCGATGGCAGAACCGGAAGTGGCTGTGACAGAATGTACGAAAATATCAAATTAGCTTTTAACACTTGTATATTGATAATGATTTTGTAAAACATATTTTATTTGTTGTTTTTATACTTTGATGCAGAGCATATGTAAATATACTATGTAGCTGCTCATTGATGGCTGCACATAGATTACTTGTGTGATTAGCTTGCACATGTGCCTTGCTATTTCTACAAAATAGGGTATCTGAAGAATACTAAAAGTAAAAGGTTTAATATTTCTTGAGATTGTCTTCTCTATCTGCATAATGATTTTACATATAGATGCCCCCTAACTAACATTTGGCTAGATTACGAGTTTTGCAGTATGGCTATTGTAACGCTGAAAAATTGGCCATTACGCTGGAATGGCCAGGAACGCATATTACAAGTTGCGGTGGTATACCTATACCACAAGCATTTTAGCCTGTAACGCAACGTCTATTCCGCACTCAAAAAAATTACTTTTGAATGCAGTATTTTCCATAGCACGGTATTACAGGTTGTGCATTGAGGCTAAAATGCTTGCGTTACAGCCTATACCGACACGATCCATACCGCCATCTGAGAGCAGTAGTTATAGATTTTGTGTAACAAAAATGTTTCACCATCCTCCCGCATTGTGACTATAAAATAAATCGATTAACCCCCTAATCGGCTCCCCGACATCGCTGACACTAAATAGAAATATTAGCCCCTATTCCGCTGCTCCCTGATATTGCCGACACTAATAAAAAGGTATTAACCCCTAATCCGCCGTCCCCCAAAATCACTGACACCTAAATAAACCTATTAACCCCTAAATATATATAAAATAAGGGTCTCTATGTGCTTAAAATAGGCCATTAAAAAGACCCCAAATATCAGGTGATCGCAGAGGTAAAATGAACACCTGGCTTTAATAAATGTGCACATCCATATTATATAGCTATATCCAAAGGCCTCAATTTATATGAATATAACACTTTTTTTTTAACTATATTGTCTATAAACAAAAGAAAAACACAAATAATGTTTTACAAAGGAAAACATACAAGTAGCGCCACATAAGTTCATTCAATTACTCCAAATACATACATAAAGTAAACTAAAAATATATTATATAAAATCTATTTAAAATCTATTTAAAAAGCTCCTGTTATAACACCCAATAGTTACAACTCTATTGACAAATATTTCTAAAAATATATAAATATCTATAATCAACACATTGTTGAATATGATACTTAGTCCCAATTAGACAGCTTGATCTTCAGGTGAGTGAACTCAACCCTCAAGTGCTGCTCCTTCTCACCCTTCTGGTGTCTCCTCCCAGGCTCAAAAAGATATGTGTAGCGTTTTAATCTGCAGAACAGAATAAATGGAGCTCACAAGAGGATCTAAGTGCAGAGGTAAAAGTACTTTTTATTTTGTTACATAAAAACATACGTATATGCACTCACAAAGGTGCCCTCAAACATATGAGGTATGTTGTGGCAATCAGTGAAAATTCTGTCCCCTTCAAAAAGTCCAGTCCAAGTATCCACTTGATCCCTTTACTTATCTGGCTCCTTATATCCGGTTATTTTATTTCCTTTACACAGGTAATGTGGTCCTTTTAGAGCATATCAACAGTTCTTAAATCACAGGGGTTACAGAATCTAAACAAACTAAAGAGATCCTGTGAAATCAGAGCACCCCAAACTCCTATAGCCAGCTCAAGTCTGAAAATGCTTCATTCACATTCACGTCTCCTCGTAGCAAACAGTGGGCGTGGCATAACGCTTCGCCAAAGGCTGTGCCCACATCCCCTTCCAATCTCCCTTTTCCCCATAACATTGGATCCGTCCTCCAACTTCTTATTGGTAGTCAGTGGGTAGGTGTGTATCCATGGGAGTGGTGTATGCATTACACTCACATCGGAGCGTCCGTATCCTTTCTTTTTCTTAGAACTTATACATAAATCGTTAAAATATATATAAATATATCTGTACACTCTGTTAAAACCTAATAATGGCATATAAAAAAGATAAATAAATAGATAATCATTATATACACAATCATTACAAAAGTTAATAATAATAATACACTTATAAAACAATCATAACACACAATAATTTAAAATTCTATAATGGACATAGAATCCATCAGTTATATCTTCATCCATAAAACAGTTTATCATTCTAATTAGAGAATACATATGTATATACACGCCAGTGTCTTATATTTTTCAGACCCCTCATATTACTGTGGCACATTCCAAAATCATTGTCATCCGGTATGGATTTGAGATACATAACATCTAGTATATACAGTACACTGCAAATTTGGTTTGATCTTATATGTCATCACGTTGTATTTTAATTATTGTATTCAGAAAGTCTTCACGTTTGGTGCAATTACGCTTAGCTCTCTGAAACTGGCCTCTTCCATTTTGTAAGGTGCCCACTTTTGGCATGCAGGAAGTCATTGGTATCAGTGGGTTTCCTGAAGAGGTTGATGTATACTGTACCTCCTTTTTGTATTATTTCTAAATCCAAAAACGTAACTATTTTAGTACTATGTTCCATTGTAAGACTCATATTCAGCATATTCCTATTGGTATATTTGACAAACTCTCCTAATTCTTCTGTTGTCCCTTGCCAGACCAGGAGGATGTAATCTATATATTGATACCAATGTTTAATTTGGCTTTTAAAGTGGTTTTCTGTATTGAAGACAAATAGATCCTCCCACCAACCCATATAGAGGTTTGCAAAGTTGGGGGCGAATTTCGTCCCCATAGCAGAACCTCGGGTTTGGAGGAAATACTTGCCTTCCAAAAATAAATAGTTTTTGGTTAGAATAAATTTCATCGCATTTTCCAGAAATTACATTTGAGTTTCATTAATATATCCATATTTTTCTGAAAAATATTTTACTGCAATAATACCTAGGGAATGGGTATTGATGTGTACAAAGAGCACACATCCATAGTTACCCAAATATAATCATCCTGCCAGATGAGGTCTTCTAAGATCTCTAGAATATGTAGGGTGTCTCTGACGTAGGATCTTAGGCATGGTACCATTGGTTTGAGGATTTTATCAACATACTCGGATAACCTGGTGGTGAGTCCCCCAATGCCCGACACTATAGGCCTACTTGGGGGATTTTTTTATCCACTTATGAATTTTGGGTAGGTGATAGAATATCGGCAGCACGGGATCCTCAACCACCAGGTAATTATTTTCCAAGTTTGTTAAGACCAAGTTTATTTTACCTTCATTAATCAGATTTACATACTCTCTTAAAAAAGTTTTTGGGGGATTCGTGTTTAATACATGGTTCAATCAGTGTCACCTAGTAACCTATGTGCCTCCTTGATATATTCTTTTCTATCTTGCACTACAATGCCTCCACCATTGTCGGCATTCCTAATTACCAGGTCATTATTATCACTGAGATTATTTAGGGCTGTTCTTTCCACTCTAGAAAGATTCCCATATATTTTTTTTCTATCTCTGATATTGTTCTTAATCCTATCTTTGCACAGATCTCTCTGACCTCTTTTTCTAACACCGCTATACAATTTCCCTTTGATTGGACCGGGTAAAATGAGGATTGTTTCTTTAGTGTCCTATGGGTAATTGGTATATTTCTAGCTTCCTCTTCCAATTCTTGGAGTATATATATAAGGATAGTATCTGTATTTTAACCGCCCACATTTTCCTCTAATTCTAAGATCCCTGGCATAGTTATAGACTCATCATGATTTACTGTCGCTCCTTCAAAACCTAATCCTTTTTCTTTTAATTTAAAATGCCTAGCCAAAGTCAGTTTTCTGACCATTCTTTTGACATCAGTATATAATTTAAAGTCATTTGGCGCTGCATCTGGAGCAAAAGATATCCCTTTTTGTAATAGTCTTTCTTCAGCTCTTGTTAGTTGTTTGTGTGATATATTAAAAATTTTCTGACCATATGTTTTTAATAATGTATTTTTTTCCCTTTTTTGTTTTTTGGCTCTCCATACCACACCTCCTCTACATCCTCTTCTTCTAATTCTATTCCTCTCTTTGGGTTCCGTGTCCCCTCTTGGGAGGTGTCTCTTGGTCGCTGGCCTAAAAAATGGTTCTCAACTTGTTGTTTTCTATATGGGAACTAACCCCCAATTTCTCTCTGTTGTTCTTTCTTGTTATTTACATTACAATTATTACCATTATTATTATTATTTTTCTTCCCCTTGTGGCCATTATTGTGATAATTATTAGTGTAATTATTGCCATTTCCAGTTTTCTGGGGGATTACTTTAGGTCTCGCCCCTAAGTCTCCTTGATACTGTCTTTCCGGATTGTTAAATGTGGAAAATCTCCTCTCTCTATAGGGTGTTCTATTTTTGTGATATTGGTTTTCACCTCTCTCATGTGTGTTTGAAAAATTCTCTTTGTTCATACCCGTGAACCCCTTATTGGTATATTGTCCCCGCTTGTCATTACTTTGACCTATTTTGTATTTTGGCTGGCCATTTATGTGATACCTTCTCTGGTCATATCCTCCTTTTGTAGTAGAGTTTCCTAAGATGTCACTTTTCCCTCCACCTTCATTCCCTATGGAATTCTACTTCATCCAGCTCAAAAATACATACTTTCTGTAAACAGAACAGCTTTAAAACAATTTGAAAAGATCCTTCAAACCTGAGGTACTGCTATGGGGATGAAATTCGCCCCCAACTTTGCAAACCTCTATATGGGTTGGTGGGAGGATCTATTTGTCTTCAATACAGAAAACCCCTTTAAAAGCCAAATTAATCATTGGTATCGATATATAGATGACATCCTCCTGGTCTGGCAAGGGACAAGAATTAGGAGAGTTTGTCAAATATTCCAATAGGAATATGCTGTATCTGAGATTTAAAATGGAACATAGTACTAAAAAAGTTACATTTTTGGATTTAGAAATAATACAAGAGGGAGGTACAGTATACACCATCCTCTTTAGGAAACCCACTGATACCAATGGCTTCCTGCATGCCAAAAGTGGGCACCATACAAAATGGAAGAGGAATATTCCCTTAGGCCAGTTTCAGAGAGCTAAGCGTAATTGCACCAAACGTGAAGACTTTCTGAAAGAGGCAGGAACAATTACTAATTGATTTCTAGCTAAAGGATATCAAGAAAATTTACTGACAGAGATAAAAGAGAAAGTTGATAAAATGGATAGACATACTTTGATCAAGAATAAACAGCAAACAATATCATCCAAGAGAAAATCCTAAAAACCAAAGTGTTCAATTAGTAACGAAATATAATACAGCATCAAAAGAGATCGAAAAGGCAATTAGAAAACACTGGCCTATTTTGATGCAAGACCCCATCCTTAAGGATACACTTAGCAAAAGGAGGCAGGTGATTTTTTTAAAAGAAATGCCAACATAAAAAATAGGATAAGTCCCAGTATGCTGAAACAGAATAAAACAGGAAACTGGCTTGAGGGAAAAGCACAGGGGGTTTCTTTAGATGTGGAAGGAAAGGGTGCATGTGTTGAACCCATATGGACACACAGAATCAACATGTTTGTATAACTAGGGAAGACAGACAATTTAAGATTAAAGGATTAATGAATTGTAAGACAAATTACATTGTCTATCTTCTCAGATGTTTGTGTGCTAAAATATATATAGGGCATACGAAACACCCCGTCAAGACAAGGTTTGGCGAACATCTGAGAAATATAGAAGCAGGTCTGAAGACCCATGGAGTCTCAGCTCACTTTTCAGAATTTCACAATAAGGACAGTACAGGTTTAACTATACTAGGAATCGAACATGTGAAGAGAGCTGTGAGAGGGGGTAATCCCCTCCTTCAGCTCAGACAGCGGGAGACCTTCTGGATCCATAGATTGGGTGCTATGGGTCCGGGGGGTCTCAATTGAGATATAGATTTGGCAGCATTTTTGGATTTTTAAATCTATTTTCTGGTAGATAACATTTCATTTAAGTATGAATTCAGTTAGTTTACATAAAACCCCCTATGTTATTTGGGTCATGAACATAATATAGGTAATCAGGATTTGTAAAATGATTGAGCAAATATGTTGTGTGTGGTAATGTGTATACATATACCCCCCTCCAAAAAAGTATTGTTAATGATAGTATTTGAAGACTTGAAGGGTGTATGTATACAGATTTCTCCAGCATTCAAATAAACTTATGATGTTGAAAGTTCATATGATGCTTACAGGTAAATGGATTAGAAGTGCATATAGTCCACTCATTTTAAAACATTTTTTGGTAATAAACACAACGTGATAACATAAAATCAAACCAATTTGCAGTATATACTAGATATTATGTATCTCAAATCCATACCAGATGACAATGATTTTGGAATGTGCCACAGTAATATGAGGTGTCTGAAAAATATAAGACACTGGCGTGTATGTACATATGTATTCTCTAATTAGAATGATAAACAGTTTTAAAGATGAAGATATAACTGATGGATTCTAGTCCATTATAGAATTTTAAATTATTGTGTGTTATGATTGTTTTATAAGTGTATAATTAACTTTTGTAATGATTGTGTATGTAATGATTATCTATTTATTTATCTTTTTATATGCCATTATTAGGTTTTAACAGCTAAGAGTGTACAGATATACAGGTAGCCCTCAGTTTATGCCGGGGTTAGGTTCCAGAAGGAATGGTTGTAAATCAAAACCGTTGTAAATTGAAACCCAGTTTATAATGTAAGTCAATGGGAAGTGAGGGAGTTAGGTTCCAGGCCCCTCTCAAAATTGACATAAGTAACACCTAATACATTATTTTTAAATCTTTGAAATGAAGACTTTAAATGTGAAACAGCATTATTAACCTAATAAAATAGATTGTATCATCATCAAACTAAGTTTAATGAACAAAAACATTTGCTAAACCGCATCTAATAAAATTATCACACAAACACAGACTGTATCATCATCAATCTAAGTTTAATGAACAAAAACAAAATAATCACACAACAGACTGTATCATCATCAAACTAAGTTTAATGAAGAAAAACGTTTTTTATTGCCTTTTTCTGCAGCTAAGGGAAGTGGCTGCTAGATCTTGTTCCTTTGAAAGCTGATCCATTGATCATGTCTGGCTTGCTTTTCTTTGCATGTGTTTGCTGCAACACAAGCGGACAGCTCCACCTACTGGCTATTTTAATGTATGCATGTGCTAATGCTTTCAATAGCAGTCAATGCTTTTCAATAGCAAAAAAAAGGGCGTTATTCTGAAACAGCGTAAATTGAACCGTCGTAAACCGAGGACCACCTGTATATATATATATATATACATATAAATATATATATATATAATATAAATGATGCATGTATAAGTTCTAAGAAAAAGAAAGGATAAGGACGCTCCGATGTGAGTGTAATGCATACATCACTCCCATGGATACACACCTACCCACTAACTACCAATAAGAAGTTGGAGGAGGGATTCAATGTTATGGTGAAAAGGTAGATTGGAAGGGGATGTGGGCACAGCCTCTGATGAAGTGGGGAGGAGCCTGCAAAATGCAGTAGGCCACGCTCACTGTTTGCTACGAGGAAACATGAATGTGAAAGGAGCATTGTCAAACTTGAGCCGGCTATATGAGTTGTGGTGCTCTGATTTCACAGGATCTCTTTAGTTTGTTTATATTCTATAACCCCTGTGATTTAATAACTGCTGATATGCCCTAAAAGGACCACATTACCCATGTAAAGGAAATAAAAGAACCGGATATAAGGAGCAGGATAAGTAAAGGGATCAAGTGGATACCTGGGCTGGACGTTTTTGAAGGGGACACAGTTTTCACTGATTGCCACAACATAATTCATATGTTTGAGGGCACCTTTGTCAGTGCATATACGTATGTTTTTCTGTAACAAAATAAAAAGTACTTTTAACTCTGCACTTGTGTGCTCCATATTGTTTTACAACCTTGTTTATTAAAATTTTAATTTAAATATTCATTTTGGTTTCACAATTTATGATGTACAGTACTTAGATGTCAAGATATATTCATAAAATAATAGTATATTTTGATTCTACTTGTTCTGCTAAAAAATATAATATGTGTGGATTTCTCACTTAAAAATGTTTTAAAATAGGGCTTAAATGTAAGCAGCATTTAAAAAAGTCCAAACAGCTCAGCACAGGGGTGGAAATGGCTCTGTGGCTCAGGGGTTAAGGTTTATAATGGTAAGCTACAAAAGTTAATGGAACAATTAAGAAGGTACCACAGGCGTGCACACAGGCTTTGGCACAACCTAATTACTACCATGTCCTAGGGCCTCCATCAGGTAGCAGAAGCTGAGGACAGGCACAGTTGCAGGGGGCAGTGAGCATGCCATTCAATGCTTGTGTTGAGTCTTTACAGGGCCACTGCGCACTAGCTGCCCCCCCCCCCCCGATTTTATACCATCCCATTGCTAGTAAAAGGGATATGAAGCCCAAATTTGTTCTATCATGATTCTACCATGATTTGCTCTATAACACATACTAAAAAACTTTGTATTATACTTTCAATGTTTTTTTGCCTCTTTTTCCTGTAACTGAGTCTACAATGCTGACGTCACTACTTGTCCTCAGTAAGGAAAATACGATAAAATTATATTTTTGTCACTCGCTAGACCGGTCTAACACATCAGATTTGGCTCCTACAAATAAGGGGTGGGGGCAAATTGGAAAACAAGTGCATGTTCCTATTTGATATACTACATAGTGATTGTTACGAGCAGTTTACAAGCACATAACAAGTAGTCCTAATTGGCCACTTTTAGGGGAGACCAGTGGTCCAGGAAATTTACAGCCTTTTTTTTTTACCATATTTAGGTTCAGAATTTGTTATTCAGCATGTGTAAGGAGTGAGCACAATTTTACATCAAAATCAAAATGAATCATGAATGCATATTGCAATATTATTTATTTGTCCTTTTATATTTTAAAAGCAAAATATAAATGCTTCTGATAAATTAAATGTTCAAACCTAAGGTAACAAAAGTCTTGTAAAATTAGTGCCCAATATCAGGTGGCAACATCAAGTACTAATAAGTAGGAAACATTTATTAAATCATTTGTGGGTATTGTCCTTCTCAACTAATGAGCAATTTATCCTGGTTTTTCTACAACAATATGCATCTCTAAAACAGTGCACGCTCCTGCACAATGCAAATAGTTTGTTAGTAATACAATAAAATAAACTCACATCAGTATTGTGTAACACAAGGTCTCCAGATGGCAGCAGTGTTTATTTACCAGTCTTGTCTGTTATGGGTACGTTTTAATTTGTCCAAGAAATGGTAGGTGAGGGGATTCTGTGTGCTGAGCACTGAAGGACAGCTCAATTATTCATGACCACAGACACAGTTTTAATATGTTTTACAATTCGACGTTGAACTGACAAGAGAAAAATATGTGTGAATGAGAAACTGCTGTAAATCTACACATTGAAAAAATAAGATTCTTCTATTCTTTTCCTTTATATGTTACCCTACATTACACCTGTGCTGGAACCAAGCATCGCTGTGCTGCACAGGGCCCGGTGTCTGGTCCGGTGGGCTTGACACAGCCACTTAAGCTCGTCTCCAGCATTGGGCTCTACAGTCTGTGCTGTGTGAAACTAACTGAGTCTGTGAATCATCGCACCATAATGATGGCGTGGCCCCTATGATAGCGCTCAACAGTTTGCCCTCTGCAGCATTAGCAAATTAAATTTAAAACAAAATATGCGCACTAAATGTTGCTGGCTAAATAAAAATATATATATATCAGTGTTGGCTGTTGCCACTCCAAGATTGCGCCCCCTGTTTGGGCAGAGAAAGGTGGCTGCCTAGCTACCTTGTGCAAACACTGGGTCTGAGCGGATATCAGGGGTCAGATAAAACTAATTTCTCTTCCATATGGGGACTGATTTTTGTTTAGCTCTGACATCTGTACAGGTATTTATATCCTTGGGCACTAATTGGAAACAAGTTTGTTGTTCTGTTAAGAAGAATATGAACTGAAAAACCCACTGATAATTTGCAACTCCTTGCCCTGGACTTTCAGTTTAGTGTGATTTAGTGGGGTCTCATGAATCTATTATTCGGTAAGGTGCAAGGAAAATGTCAAAGTTAAAGGGACGATAAAGTCATTTGAGCCCACCATGTATATGGTTGCCAGTAACAAACAAATCAATATGTTTTGAAATTCAATCTGCCCAAACTGGGATATCCAGCTTTAAATTTCCAGGGAGTTTGAATTGGGTTGTTGCACTAGGAATGGCTCTGGCAACATAATAACACACCAATGTCAGTAATGTTTGTGTCCACTTTTCTTTTCATTTGTCAGCATAAGAAATAGAGTGGTCTGTTTAGCTGTGATATCTCATACTTGACTCAAAGGTATCTTTTTCCTGGGTAGAAAAATGCTGGAACAAAACAATATGCTGAACATTCCACCCCTATGTCATGTGCACTGCTGAATATACTGTATGCAAACTGTGAACAACACAACAATAAATGAAAATGTTTCATGTAGTTTGCACTTTTTGGAATTGTATAATTGTCTGTCATGAATGTAAGTGCAAGCATCCAATTGAGTCTACTTTTACGGGCTTTGGACTCATAGCACTGAAAATACGGCAAGGTGTAAAGTACTACATCAGTTCAGTGATATGTTTGTTTTTGGAGCTACTTACATTTCATAAAAAAATATTTACATTTAATAGATAATGCAAGATATTGAATTATAGAGGACATGTATTGCCATGCAAAAATTATAACAATGGTTGTGTAATTGTGACACAGCTGTGGCTGCAGTTTATTAAATCATAAGAACAGTCTCCTCTGAAATCTAAGCATCCAGAATGTGTTTAATTTTACTGGAATTTTAAAATTTAAATAGATGTAAAGGCCATTCCCCTTTACATTAACATTAACTCCATGATTAACTAGACTAAATATAAGTGTGTACTGGAAAATATGTCTGTGTGATGTCACACCTAAAACTGAGGGTTTCAGTTACTGGCCAGAGCCACAATACATCTGAACTAACACATCAACCCTTACAAGACACTAATCTACTAAGCCTTAAGGTTTACACATTTACTCTTGTTGATGGATTTGTCACCCCATCAATCATCATACTGATGCTGCTCCTTTTGGTGAAAGATCATCACATGTAATAGTACAATAATCTGACAACAAAGTTTGACTAGCGACTAGCATATTCTTTTTTTCTATGCTGTAAGGTAACTAGCTATACATTTGCTAAATAGTTCCTTAACCTCCTGCACCAGAGAGAGATTGACAATTTGGCCTAGACATCACCACTATAAACTCTGTGGGATTGTAGGGCTTGAATTCATTAACCAGAGGTCAGACCTCTGGTTAATGAAATACATTTCCGTCAAAATAAAGTGTTGTGTTCCTTTTTTAAAATAAAAATGCTGAATATCTTTATTTTATTTTTTAAATATCTGCACAAAGCAGTTATAAAGGGTTAAAGTGAGGGGATGTGGGGTGTTAGAAAAAAAACAAAACAGCACTGAAAAGTGCCTTTACATACCAGTCTATGGGGACTGTGTTGAAACTGTAAATATATATGCATATGCTTATATACAGAAATATGCCAGTGAACAAGGGCTGACACCAGGCCCGAAACATGTTTGGCTGCTGCTGCTCAATGTCAGTTACAGGACTGTGGCTGATTTTTTGCTTTTTTTTTCATGTTTTTACATGCAACTGATTTTAACATTTTTTGTACCCAATAAAGCTGTGTTTTTCAATTTTTTAAAAATTGCCATATTTTTTCTCTTTTCATATGGTCTGGAGATGCGGATTAGCAGAGTGTTTGTATATACAGAAATATGTATGTGTTAATATGTGTATATACACATATAAACACATAAATATGCATGTATATATTCATATGTTATAGAAAGAGGGCGCTTATAAAGCTAATAGGATCCTCAGTAAAATATTGATGACTAGATTAATTAACACCCATTTGGTGTGCAAAACCTGTGTATTTGTTTATAAAGTCAGTTTATATAGAAAGTGATATACTCAAACAGTAGAGCTCTTAATTAACTATAATCATAGATAAATAGATATCTTATATATAAATTCAAAATATCCTAAGTTGATTCTTATGTTCAAAAATAATTTCTATTTGTGAACAATTTATTGCTGCTTTAGCAGTTTCTAATAGTGAACAATTAATTGTTGCTTTATAACATAGCTATTTTTATTTTTTAAGTGATTATATTCAAATAAACAAAAACCTAATTTAAAGGGACAGTCTACACCAGAATTTTTATTGTTTTAAAAGATAGATAATCCCTTTATTACCAATTTCCCAGTTTTGCATAACCAACACAGATATAATAATATACTTTTAACCTCTGTGATTATCTTGTATCTAAGCCTCTGCAAACTGCCCCTTTTTTCAGTTCTTTTGACAGACTTGCAGTCTAGCCAATCAGTGCCTGCTCCCAGATTACTTCACGTGCACAAGGACAGTGTTATCTATATGAAATATGTGAACTAACACCCTCTAGTGGTGAAATACTGTTAAAATGCAATCTGAAAGAGGTGGGCTTCAAGGTCTAAGAAATTAGCATATGAAACTCCTAGGTTAAGCTTTCAACTAAGAATACGAAGGCCTAGATTTAGAGTTGGGTGGTAGCCGTGAAAACCAGCGTTAGAGGCTCCTAACGCTGGTTTTGGGCTACCGCCGGTATTTGGAGTCAGTCAGGAAAGGGTCTAACGCACAATTTCCAGCCGCGACTTTTCCATACCGCAGATCCCCTTACGTCATTTGCGTATCCTATCTTTTCAATGGGATCTTTCTAACGCCGGTATTTAGAGTCTTGGCTGAAGTGAGCATTAGAAATCTAACGACAAGTCTCCAGCCGCAGAAAAAAGTCAGTAGTTAAGAGCTTTCTGGGCTAACGCCGGTTAATAAAGCTCTTAACTACTGTGCTCTAAAGTACACTAACACCCATAAACTACCTATGTACCCCTAAACCAAGGTCCCCCCACATCGCCGCCACTCGATAAAAATTTTTTAACCCCTAATCTGCCGACCGCCACCTACGTTATACTTATGTACCCCTAATCTGCTGCCCCTAACACCGCCGACCCCTATATTATATTTATTAACCCCTAACCTGCCCCCCACAACGTCGCCGCCAGCTACCTACAATAATTAACCCCTAATCTGCCGACCGCAAAGCGCCGCAACCTACGTTATCCTTATGTACCCCTAATCTGCTGCCCCTAACACTGCCGACCCCTATATTATATTTATTAACCCCTAATCTGCCCCCCTCAACGTCGCCTCCACCTGCCTACACTTATTAACCCCTAATCTGCCGAGCGGACCGCACCGCTACTATAATAAAGTTATTAACCCCTAATCCGCCTCACTCCCGCCTCAATAACCCTATAATAAATAGTATTAACCCCTAATCTGCCCTCCCTAACATCGCCAACACCTAACTTCAATTATTAACCCCTAATCTGCCTACCGAATCTCACCGCTACTGTAATAAATGGATTAACCCCTAAAGCTATGTCTAACCCTAACACTAACACCCCCCTAAGTTAAATATAATTTAAATCTAACGAAATAAATTAACTCTTATTAAATAAATTATTCCTATTTAAAGCTAAATACTTACCTGTAAAATAAACCCTAATATAGCTACAATATAAATTATAATTATATTATAGCTATTTTAGGATTTATATTTATTTTACAGGTAACTTTGTATTTATTTTAACCAGGTACAATAGCTATTAAATAGTTAAGAACTATTTAATAGCTAAAATAGTTAAAATAATTACAAAATTACCTGTAAAATAAATCCTAACCTAAGTTACAATTAAACCTAACACTTCACAATCAATAAATTAATTAAATAAAATACCTCTTATTACCTACAATTAAACCTAACACTACACTATCAATAAATTAATTAAATACAATATCTACAAATAAATACAATGAAATAAACTAACTAAAGTACAAAAAATAATAAAGAACTAAGTTACAAAAAATAAAAAAATATTTACAAACATTAGAAAAATATTACAACAATTTTAAACTAATTACACCTACTCTAAGCCCCCTAATAAAATAACAAAGACCCCCAAAATAAAAAAATGCCCTACCCTATTCTAAATTAAAAAAGTTCAAAGCTCTTTTACCTTACCAGCCCTGAACAGGGCCCTTTGCGGGGCATGCCCCAAAGAATTCAGCTCTTTTGCCTGTAAAAAAAACACATACAATACCCCCCCTCAACATTACAACCCACCACCCACATACCCCTAATCTAACCCAAACCCCCCTTAAATAAACCTAACACTAAGCCCCTGAAGATCTTCCTACCTTATCTTCACCTCACCGGGTATCACACCGATCCGTCCTGGCTCCAAAATCTTCATCCAAGCCCAAGCGGGGGCTAGACATCCATCATCCGACGGCTGAAGAAGTCCAGAAGAGGGTCCAAAGTCTTCATCCTATCCAGGAAGAAGAGTAGATCCGGACCGGCAACCATCTTCTTCCAAGCGGCATCTTCTATCTTCATCCGATGAGGACTGGCTCCATCTTGAAGACCTCCACCGCGGACCCATCTTCTCCTTCCGACGACTTCCCGCCGAATGACGGTTCCTTTAAGGGACGTCATCCAAGATGGCGTCCCTCGAATTCCGATTGGCTGATAGGATTCTATCAGCCAATCAGATTTAAGGTAGGAAAATTCTGATTGGCTGATGGAATCAGCCAATCAGAATCAAGTTCAATCCGATTGGCTGATCTGATCAGCCAATCAGATTGAGCTCGCATTCTATTGGCTGTTCCGATCAGCCAATAGAATGTGAGCTCAATCTGATTGGCTGATCGGATCAGCCAATCGGATTGAACTTGATTCTAATTGGCTGATTCCATCAGCCAATCAGAATTTTCCTACCTTAATTCCGATTGGCTGATAGAATCCTATCAGCCAATCGGAATTCGAGGGACGCCATCTTGGATGATGTCCCTTAAAGGAACCGTCATTCTTCCGTTGGACGTCGTCGGAAGAAGATTGATCAGCGCTGGAGGTCTTCACGATGGAGCCATTCCTCATCGGATGAAGATAGAAGATGCCGCTTGGATCAAGATGGTTGCCGGTCTGGATCGCCTCTTCTTCCCGGATAGAATGAAGACTTTGGAGCCTCTTCTGGACCTCTTCAGCCGCAGGATTATGGATCGTCAGCCCCCGCTTGGGTTGGATGAAGATTTTGGAGCCAGGACCGATCGGTGATACCCGGCGAGGTGAAGATAAGGTAGGAAGATCTTCAGGGGCTTAGTGTTAGGTTTATTTAAGGGGGGTTTGGGTTAGATTAGGGGTATGTGGGTGGTGGGTTGTAATGTTGAGGGGGGGGGTATTGTATGTTTTTTTTTACAGGCAAAAGAGCTGAATTCTTTGGGGCATGCCCCACAAAAGGTCCTTTTAAGGGCTGGTAAGGTAAAAGAGCTTTGAACTTTTTTAATTTAGAATAGGGTAGGGCATTTTTTTTATTTTGGGGGGCTTTGTTATTTTATTAGGGGGCTTAGAGTAGGTGTAATTAGTTTAAAATTGTTGTAATATTTTTCTAATGTTTGTAAATATTGTATTATTTTTTGTAACTTAGTTCTTTTTTATTTGTTGTACTTTAGTTAGTTTATTTAATTGTAGTTATATGTAGATATTGTATTTAATTAATGTATTGATAGTGTAGTGTTAGGTTTAATTGTAGGTAATTGGAGGTATTTTATTTAATTTATTTATTGATAGTGTAGTATTAGGTTTAATTGTAACTTAGGTTAGGATTTATTTTACAGGTAATTTTGTAATTATTTTAACTATTTTAGCTATTAAATAGTTCTTAACTATTTAATAGCTATTGTACCTGGTTAAAATAAATACAAAGTTGACTGTAAAATAAATATTAATCCTAAAATAGCTATAATATAATTATAATTTATATTGTAGGTATATTAGGGTTTATTTTACAGGTAAGTATTTAGCTTTAAATATGAATAATTTATTTAATAAGAGTTAATATATTTCGTTAGAATAAAATTATATTTAACTTAGGGGGGTGTTAGTGTTAGGGTTAGACTTAGCTTTAGGGGTTAATCCATTTATTACAGTAGCGGCGAGATTCGGTCGGCAGATTAGGGGTTAATAATTGAAGTTAGGTGTCGGCGATGTTAGGGAGGGCAGATTAGGGGTTAATACTATTTATTATAGGGTTATTGAGGCGGGAGTGAGGCGGATTAGGGGTTAATAACTTTATTATAGTAGCGGTGCTGTCCGCTCGGCAGATTAGGGGTTAATAAGTGTAGGCAGGTGGAGGCGACGTTTTGGGGGGCAGATTAGGGGTTAATAAATATAATATAGGGGTTGGCGGTGTTAGGGGCAGCAGATTAGGGGTACACAGAGATAATGTAGGTAGCGGCGGTTTACGGAGCAGCAGATTAGGGGTTAAAAATAATATGCAGGGGTCAGCGATAGCGGGGACGGCAGATTAGGGGTTAATAAGTGTAAGGTTAGAGGTGTTTAGACTCGGGGTACATGTTAGAGTGTTAGGTGCAGACGTAGGAAGTGTTTCCCCATAGACAACAATGGGGCTGCGTTAAGAGCTGAACGCGGCTTTTTTGCAGGTGTTAGGTTTTTTTTCAGCTCAAATGGCCCCATTGTTTTCTATGGGGATATCGTGCACGAGCACATTTTTGAAGCTGGCCGCGTCCATAAGCACTGCTGGTATCTAGAGTTGCAGTGGCGTTAAATTATGCTCTACGCTCCCTTTTTGGAGCCTAACGCACTGAAAACCCAGCCATTCTGTGAACTCTAAATACCAGCGGTATTTAAAAGGTGCGTGGGAAAAAAAGCACGCGTAGCTAACGCACCCCTTTGGCCGCAGAACTCTAAATCTATGCGCAAGAGAACAAAGCAAAATTTGTGATAAAATTAAATTGGAAAATTGTTTAAAATTACACACTCTATCTGAATCATGAAAGTTTATTTTTGCCTAGACTGTCCCTTTAAATTAAACATTTAATGTGATCAATTAAAACTGAAATAAATAAATAAACAAATATAAACATACATAAACAAAATACAGACTAGTTTTAAATATTTGCTTTGAGATCTGATAACTTTGTGGGTTACCAGCAGGATTGATGTACAATTGACATACGGCTAGATTTGGAGTTCGGCGGTAGATGGGTTGCTAACGCCACGCGTGTTTTATGTCTAACGCACGGCATTGTTTGACTCTGGTATTTAGAGTTCAAAACAGACAATCTAACGAAGCTCCTAACGCGTGTATGTCACACGCGTAATACTGCCCGCGTAAGACAGTCTCCCATAGAGATCAATGGGAAAGCAAAAAAATTGCTTTTTTCACCTAACACTCGATCTCGCGAGAATACGCACAGCTCGGTCATATGACGCATACCACATCATGCACAACAATAACACGCCGCAAATGTCACAACAACAATCAATCAACAAAGCACACAAGCATTACACATTCACAAACGGGGGGATTTGAAATAAAATTTAATACGGGGAATACGCATATACTTTAAGATGCGGAAAATCGCAAAATAACAACAAGGAATAAAAAATATATACATACACTAGAAAAATAATCGCATTCAATATAACTATATATTAGGACAAACATACATATACAACACTTCACTAAGAACACACCATCGCAAATTCACATTTAAAAAGAATACTATTGGACAATGTTAGAGAAAACGACCACTATGACATCATCGCATTCTACACATTCCACAAATACTAACTCCAAATGAGCATGGGCAAATTCACACACCTAATACACATTGCACTAATATTAATTGCTAATAAAGCACACATGAACACAATTTACAACGCAAATAGGTACATCATTAAACATTTACACAGGGTATATAAGCACCACACAAGCAGGGCTTCTTTGACTGTGTTGCTGTTGGGTCTTTGGAGATTGGAGGTTTAATATTAGAGAGTTGGTGCATTATTGTGAGTGAGTTAGTGTTAGCGTGAGAGAGTCAGTTGTTAGTGTTATCGTGAGTGAGTTAGTGGGAGTTAGTGGGAGTGGGAGAGAGTCTGTTAGTGGGAGCCTGAGTGAGTTAGTGGGAGTTGTTAGTGAGAGTTGTTAGTGGGAGCGTAAGTTACTATTAGTTAGTGAGAGTTAGTGGGAGTGTTTGTTAGTGAGAATTAGTAGTAGTGTGTTAGTGAGAATTAGTAGTAGTGTGAGTTAGCGAGCGAGTGATTTTTCTGTACACTTAACACATTTACACGCAAAAACATTCAATACATACATGCACTTATCAATAACACTACATACACTCCATACCCCATACCCCCTCATACTACACTCCATACCCCATTCCCTGTAGTCCCATTCCCTTTCATCCCATTTACTCTTATCCCATACCCATCCCATACCCATCCCCTAGTTACATTTAGTTTACATATCCTCCTTTTAGTCTTCTTCTTCTTTTGGTTTATTTAAATACTCCTTACCCTCTTTGTTTTTTTACATCCCTCTCACACTTTCAGCACTTTTTCTTGTCTTTTTAGTTCTTTATTTTGACCCCCTTTCATTTCATCACACTCACTTTTTGTTTGATTATTTGGGGTTTAGTTTAGGGAACAGATGGAGGCCAGGCAGGGGAGAGGTAGAGGGGGGAGGAGAGGGAGGGGGAGAGGAACAGGGCAGGAAGGGGGACAGGAAGGGGGGCAGGAAGCGGGGGTGGAAGCGGTGGGTGGACCCAGCCACTTGGTTCAAGATGAACAAGTGGCTGGGCCCAGTGGCGGACAGAGTAGGGCTTCACAGTCCGGGAAACAGAGGGCATCGTCACAGGGGAAGGCCAAGGCGACTAGGGAGGCAAGGTTTTCGATGGAGGAGAAGGAGGCCCTCATAGAGGCCTATATGGCCAGGTATAGGAGGCTGCAGCACCAGAAGACTACCCCGACTGACAAGAGGAGGCTCTGGAATGAGATAAGAAATGCAGTCAATGCAGTGGGTGGCCGGAACAGAGATCTTGAATCGATAAAACATCGCTACCGGGACTGTAAGATGGATCTGAAGAAAAAGTTAAGTCTGGAGGCCCGACATGCCGCAGGAACCGGTGGCGGACCTGCCCTGGAAATAGAGTACTGCCGATGGGAGGAGATGTTGCGGCCCAGCATCTCCGAGGTGGAAATAGTCGGTATCGGAGGAATTGATACCAGGAACCTGCCACTCTCATCTGACGGTAAGCTCATTGAACAATAATTTCACATACGAATGTATTTCAAGGGACACTATACGCAAACATTTACTTTCATGATTGAGGTAGCGAATACAATTTGACAAAACATTCAAATGTACTTATATTACCTAATTTGAATCATTCTTGAGATATATTTTAATTAAGAAATAGCCATGCACACGGTGAAACAATCACAGGAGGCAGCTATATTCAGCTAACAATCAGCATCTTTTAAGCATATTTAGATATGCTTTTCAGCAAAGAATATCCAGAGAATGAAGCTAATTAGATACGAAAAGTACATTAGAAAGTTGATAATAAATGTATGCTTCTAAATCATGAAAGATAAAACATTGGGTTTCATGTCCCTTTAAGGATCAGATTAATGCTATAACGTTGTTTACACGCATTCAATTACTTTGCGGTTACATCAGTATCTAGGCTATAGGTTAGGTGTGCATTTAAACAGACTGAAAACAAACGCGAAAAAATTCAGATTGACCAGAGATCACAAACACGGTTTTGAAAAAGCGGAAATCGTATTGATTGTTTGTTAGATTTCAAAGTGGATTAATGATTCTGCATTTGTAATTGTATCGTAAGCTAAGTCATTTAAAGCTTGATTTTCAAATATGCTAATATATACATTTTTTTTTTTTTTTTTAATATACAGAGTCTGGGGAGGAGGCAGCACAAGAAACACAGCCTCATCTATCTCCCCGGGATGAGAGTGGTGGGGAGGAATTTCCACTTCGGAGGGAAGAGGCCTCCCGTGACGAAGAGCGCACGGAAGCTGATGAAGAGGCCCTGGAAGCAGAGGAGGAGCACGCGGAACCAGAGGACCATCAAGGACCCGCACACCACCATGCACGGGCACCCCGCCGTGCACGCGTACCCCGCCAAGCACAACAAGAGGAAATAGCGGAGGTGCGGGTTCTACTGGACTACATAGACCAGATGCGTAATTCCCGGATACAAAATATCGAAGGACGCACTAGAATACTTGATGGCCAAGATCAAATAATTGAAGGACAAAACCAAATAATAAACATACTCAATAGAATCGAACAAGGCCAAAACAGAATCTTTCATCTGCACCAAGAGATGTTCAATTTTTTCCGGGAGGCGCATGCTGGTCTACCTCCTGGTCCGCCTCCTGCTGCTGGGCCTCTTGCTACTGGGCCTCCTGCTGCTGGGCCTCCTGCTGCTGGGCCTCCTCCTGCCGGCCCATCTCCTCCTGCCGGCCCATCTCCTCCTGCCGGGCCATCTACTCCTGCCGGGCCATCTACTCCTGCCGGGCCATCTACTCCTCTTCAGCCATCTCATCCTCTTCAGCCATCTCCTCCTCTTCAGCCAGCTTCTCCTCTTCAGCCAGCTTCTCCTCCTCAGCCATCTTCTCCTCCTCAGCCATCTTCTCCTCCTCACCTTGGTCGTCCCAGTACTCTTCCTTCCACTCTTCCCACAACCTCTCCAAGGAGAACTCTTCGGAGTCGGCAGTTGCCCCTCCCAGAGCCTCAGCCCCGTGGGAAGAGGGGAAGGAAGAGGAAGTAAGTATTTATTTTCATCTTTAATTTTTTTTTATTTAATGTGTAATGGATAGGTATGTGATGATGTGGTTTTCATACACTTGTGGACCACACTCTGTATATAATCTACTTCTATGGGACCGGGTCCATGGAGGCAGATTGTTTGCAGAGTGTGGGTTATAAGTGTGTGAAAACCACATCATCACATACCTATCCTTGTTCATGATATTGATTGGTTTCTGTGATGTGATGTCCAAACTGTTTCCGAATCGCAAACAAAATTACCATTACAATTATCCATGATGGCATATTACTGTTTGAATGCCAATAACACAGCTTAAAGGGACAGTCAGAAAATTATTGATTACAAAGAAAACACTGTATTACGCATTATCAAGTTGGAAACAACAAAACATGGAGAAATATGTGTGACTTATGTGCTTAACCTTGTATCTATGCCTATGAAAAATGACCACTTATTTGTTGTTCTGACATAACAACCTTTTAGATATCAATGATCAATACATGGTAAATAATATGCTGTATGAGCACAAGGTTTTACATATACAAATGCTATCCAAATGCCCTCTAGTGGTCAAATTGTATAATGATTACATGCACTCTTCAAGCTCCAAGAAATGAGCACACGAACCTCATAGGTTTAGCTAGCAAATTTAAATAAACAAAGACAAATGATTAATTGGTGAGAAACCTTTGATATCATTGATATTACAAAATTGACTTTTATAATAATGCAAAACATTATTTGTTTTCTAAACTGTCCCTTTAACAAAATTACATATGCTAACACATATTTGAAGCTTGTTGGTATATCTACATGTACTTGGTCAAAAATTAAATATTGAAATCAGATTTATATTGACGTGTTAAATAAAGTATATTTTCTTAAAGAGACATTATTGTGATATTTTTTTTTAAGAAAGACATTTGTTTGAACAATGAATATGGTTTAAAGTCCTTTTAGGAGTGGGGGGTGAAAATATGCTAACAATAATATATTTGAAGATTAAACAATGTGGAACTCATACATGATACAAAAATCAACATTTGCATTAAAGGGACAGTATACTATATTTTTAACAGAACTGTATGTAATAGACACTACTACAAACAACAAGATTAACATATACTGATATCAATATTACAAAGCTTCAAACACTTTCTAAGAAAATCGGGTTATCTCTATTGAAAATACAGATGAACCCCCATTACAACCGTAAAACCAGACAATACCCCATCATTAACATATGAAAAGACCCTTTACACAAATAGGAGAAAGCTGGAGATGGTACTCACATGAAACTTAGAGGCTTGGCAAGGAGTCTGATAATTAATTACATTTTCTTTGAACAGAAGCAAAATGAAACGTGTATTAGTTAAACAATGGACTATCTAACTAGAGACAAAATAAAATATTTTGATTTATAATGTGAGTGTCTAATGAACCTTTAATAAAATTTACAACAAAATTACATTTAGAAGAAGTCGGCATCATATATTTAGCATATGATAAAGCTAAATGCATATTGATTACTTTATTCTAACACAATAGCGCATATTTATTAATTAGATATCTTTAACATTAAAAACAACAGTCATTTTTATGAAAAAGGAACATATTGTTGACAAACATATTAAACAACATGGACTATAGAGATTTGCACTTGCCTCGAAATATCATATGCATGAAAACATTTTGCTTTCGTTCGTTTATTCAACCAGACATCCAGCAAAAGAGAATGTGGTGGTCTTTATCAGCTACGGGTCAACAATGTAACATGATGCAAATAATACATATTCTCAAGGTTTTTAAAATTGCCTGCAGTCACAAACGTGTTTAACGTGCACAAACAAATATTGCGGGACTACGCAATCCAATCATACGTTTTTTTACCTTTGCATGTGACGTCTTAACATGGCGCTTCCTTGATCACATAAGAACGCCATCCAATAAAAGGCACATTCTTGATCACGTAAGAACGCCAAAAAAAAGGCGCATCCTTGATCGCGTAAAAACGCCATCCAATAAAAGGCACATTCTTGATCACGTAAGAACGCCAAAAAAAGGCGCATCCTTGATCGCGTAAAAACGCCATCCAATAAAAGGAACATTCTTGATCACGTAAGAACGTCAGTCAATACAAGGAATCATTGGACAGCCTGGCAGGTGACGTTTTGAGCAACATGGCGCATCCGAGATAGCTGAAAAACCGCAGCCAATACAAGGACGCAGTTGACAGCTTGGCATATCACTAAAAAACGTATTTATATTTTAGGAACTAGTATGTGTCTAGATTGCTATCTAGGAATGTCACCAAATCATGAATCATCTTTTCGGACTTGACTGTCCCTTGAACTATAGCTATGGTGTATATCTTTAACATTTAAAAGATACACATGAGAAATACATATGCCATTGATGTTTTAAGATATGTTTTGATTGTTTTGGATTAACAATAATGATACATGGATTGATTAAACGTGTCATTTATTCAAGTTTAAATATGGTCAGCCTACCTATAGCCATATATGGGAGGAGAAGTATTTTGTTAACATATTTGTTAAAAAATATTCATCATCTAAAATATTTGCATTACACACAGAGATTTATTTGGTTACACTTTTACAATAAGATAGAATTGAAAATGAAATACATGTGCTGTCAACATTACAATAAGATTGTTTATTAATAAGATTATATGTCCTTGTTCATGTAAAAAGGACAAAAACGCTTTAGAAATGGAAATACATTCATTAACAATTGTGCTCACCATCACTTAAAGGGACATGTTTTTTTTATAAAAAGAGGATACACATAGACAATACTATTTCAATGAAATGAACACTTTACAGGGATTATATCATTGTATCAATACTCAGATCATTTGTTAAAGGTGCATCAATTCATGCAGAGTTTCTAAATACACACATGGATCTGAAAATTGAAATATACATATATACACAAATAACAATCTATATATACATATATAAAACAATTACTATGCTAATCATAATCATGCAATGATAAAACTAAGAGAAAAATATATAAAGACAAATAATAAGATTACATTGGAGATGTTAATCTTAAAGTCATTTACAATTGTCTTACATATATGATTTTTTATAATAAATTATTTTTGGTAGGTCCCTTTAAGGATCAACAAGATAAACTATAGCTTTCAAAAAATAACATGAAGAATGAGGACAAAGATTGGTGCAATGACATGTCTTTTATTAGTATGTAAGAAAACATCAACAACGTTTAGAAATAATCTTGTAAAAATAAGGAATATTTGAGCCATATCCCAAGGTAAAAGAGTGCATCACAGTCCATGAAGAGAGTTGCCAAGGGCCACCATAGCCCCATTGGAGACATATGCCAAGGTAAAAGAGTGCATCACAGTCCATGAAGAGAGTTGCCAAGGGCCACCATAGCCCCATTGGAGACATATGACAAGGTAAAAGAGTGCATCACAGTCCATGAAGAGAGTTGCCAAGGGCCACCATAGCCCCATTGGAGACATATGCCAAGGTAACACAGTGCATCACAGTCCATGAAGAGAGTTGCCAAGGGCCACCATAGCCCCATTGGAGACATATGCCAAGGTAAAAGAGTGTATCACAGTCCATGAAGAGAGTTGCCAAGGGCCACCATAGCCCCATTGGAGACATATGCCAAGGTAAAAGAGTGCATCACAGTCCATGAAGAGAGTTGCCAAGGGCCACCATAGCCCCATTGGAGACATATGCCAAGGTAAAAGAGTGCATCATAGTCCATGAAGAGAGTTGCCAAGGGCCACCATAGCCCCATTGGAGACATATGCCAAGGTAACACAGTGCATCACAGTCCATGAAGAGAGTTGCCAAGGGCCACCATAGCCCCATTGGAGACATATGCCAAGGTAACACAGTGCATCACAGTCCATGAAGAGAGTTGCCAAGGGCCACCATAGCCCCATTGGAGACATATGCCAAGGTAAAAGAGTGCATCACAGTCCATGAAGAGAGTTGCCAAGGGCCACCATAGCCCCATTGGAGACATATGACAAGGTAAAAGAGTGCATCACAGTCCATGAAGAGAGTTGCCAAGGGCCACCATAGCCCCATTGGAGACATATGCCAAGGTAACACAGTGCATCACAGTCCATGAAGAGAGTTGCCAAGGGCCACCATAGCCCCATTGGAGACATATGCCAAGGTAAAAGAGTGTATTACAGTCCATGAAGAGAGTTGCCAAGGGCCACCATAGCCCCATTGGAGACATATGCCAAGGTAAAAGAGTGCATCACAGTCCATGAAGAGAGTTGCCAAGGGCCACCATAGCCCCATTGGAGACATATGCCAAGGTAAAAGAGTGCATCACAGTCCATGAAGAGAGTTGCCAAGGGCCACCATAGCCCCATTGGAGACATATGACAAGGTAAAAGAGTGCAACAGGCACAACAATAAACTTTGAAAAAGGCCAAATGGCAACAATAAAACAAAACATCAACATGTGGACAGAGGATTCTTATCTGCGACCTTGGAGCATCTCCAGATCCTCCACTTACTGGTCATCCTCTTCATTGTCCTGTGCATGTCCAGCTCCAGATTCAGGCCTTGAACTTAATTGCATTATTTCACGCAGAGTCAATTCCTGAATCCGGAGCAGGGCCTGCATGGTGTCGTTCATCCCTCTCTGGCCAGCTGCATTCCTCAGCATGGCCTGCTCTACTCGTGCTAGACCTTCTATCATGAGCCAGGCTGAGTCACAGCCTAAAATAAAGAATAAATTAAATATTAAGGATAATTACACAACAGACGAAAAAATAAGCAAAGATACATTGTCATCATAAAGACAAATCATTATTTACATCTATTAGTTTTCATTGATTCTTTACACATGAAATATGTTATTCAGACAGACCGAAATCATTAAAGGGACAGTTTACTCAAACATGTTGTCACCTTTAATTGGTTTTCGATGATCCACTTATACAGCTTGAGTGTATAAAATCTTGTTAAAGGATTTACATTGTACTTACATTAGCAATTTAAATATTTTAATTATACTGTGGTAGGCACACCTATCCTTAAACATTTTGGCGTTGAGGACAAGCTGTGTAAACATAGCAACCTGAAGAAATTACATTCCCACTGGGTTAGACAAGAGATAATGTATCAACATTTGTGCATAAATTGTTGGATCCAAGTAGTGGTGATTGGTATATGTAGTGATATCAAATTAAAGGGACACTGAACCTAAATATTTAATTGACTGATTCAGATAGAGCATGACATTACAAATATGAAAAAATTACACATATTCTTTAAATGTTAGAATTCTCTAGCTAGATTTTGAATGCAAGAATGTCGGTTTTTAGGGCAGCCCATATTTGTTTATCAACTTTGTTTGTCCCTGCTGGTTGATGGATACATTCATCCAACAATAAAGAAATGATGTCCACAATTATATTCTATTTAAAAATAATTCTAGGCATTTCTTTGTTTCAATAAATATAGCAAGAGAATGAAGAATAATTCATAAGAGTAGTAAATTATAAATTTGATTAACATTGCATGCTCTATTTGAATCACAATATAAAATATTTACGTTCAGTGTACCTTTAAGTATCTTATAATGTTGATTTTGAATGATACTTACAGCTGTGCCTGGGAAGGACAATCCGACACCCAGGACAATGAAGGTTGAGACAGGGGGGAGGGATGGGATTGGGTTGTGGAGGGATGGTATTGGCTTGGGGAGGGATGGGATTGGCTTGGGGAGGGATAAGATTGGCTTGGGGAGGGATGAGCTGCTGCTCCGGGGTAGGCCGTACAGCTGGGGAGTGGTGAGTTTGGGTCTGGGCAGCTGTACGGCCCATAATATGGGGAGAGCGGCGAAGGGGGGTGTAGGGGCGTGTTTTGGGAGGGACAGGAAATGACGAATGGGAAGGGCCGGCAGGGGTCAGGGCATGGTCAGGAGTCTGGGCAGGGGTCTGGGCATGGTCAGGAGTCTGGGCCTGGGCAGGGGTCTGGGCATGGTCAGGGGACTGGGCAGGGGCGGAAACCAGATGACCAGAAGTGGCGGATCCATCTGAAAAAAAATAAAAATATATTAACATATCATACATCATGAAATCAAATAAACGCATTTCAAATTGATTATGTTTTCAATATACTTCGAAGTGTGTTTGAATTTGTAAACAATTATGAAATGAGGATATGGTATGCATATAGGCACTCAGATGAATATCAATTACTGTATGTACAATTATAACATTATTATTGTGTTTTGGCCTGGAATATGCATGTGACATAATGATGGCATGAATTATACATTTTTAAAAAGAAAAATATTTTCATGCTGCCTGATATAGAAAGGGGGCAGTAGTGTATTTGAACAGACAAATCATATTCCTTTTTAAAGTGCAAAAGCTGTAGACTTTGAATGTCTTCAATAAAATGATTTCAAATAAAGCAACATGTTGGAAACATGATAGATATATTTCACATACCATCAGACTCCAAGGCAGCCTCTTCCTCCTCCGTCACACATGTTACATCAAGCTCTGTAAAACATAACATGTTGTGTACACGTTAAGATCAGATATTATAACATATGTTACTGTTGTTCAAAGACACACATCAATGTTGCATTAAAGATATACACACCCAAAGTTATGATTTACATCATTTTGATGGAGCATACAAATTACATTAGATTTGTTATTCTCAATGATTCAGATTTTCAATGTATTGTTTGTATTAATTTCTAAATCAGAAAAGCATAGTACATAGAACATTTAAGATTTCTCATGTGTGTATCACTTGATGACTGTTGTCAAAAATGAACATGGAAACAAACATATGCTATACATCTTCTGAATAACAGAGGTGTAGACTAATAAAGTTGTAATTATTAATCTTTCAATATTCAAAGAAAATTAATATATAATCAGAAGAGAAAATTATATGTTTGTTTCAAATGTTATGCTTCATCAGAATCATGCTCATAATATTGATTACCAATACACCTTCAATGACATATAAATGAGTCAATGGACTTACCAGGGGACCGCAAAGGCGGCTCTGTGTCACTGCTGTATTCCTGTGGGCTCCCCACACCAACTCTCTCTATGAATGATATAGATATATATTAGGAAACACATTTGGGATATGACTAAATCACATCTGTATCGAATTTTATGATTAATCAACTTGAAAATGTGAAGAATAGAGCAGTCATTAAACAAAAAAATGCTTTATTGAATCAAGGGGATTCTGTTAAAAATTATGTATTGAACATATGTTTAATTTCTGACTATATTAGACATCAAACTCATCTCATACGATGCTATTGCATATCTAAATATACCCATTGATCAATGTTCTTCAAACAATACACACAAACCACATTTTGAAGAACAGCTGTTGACAAATATAAACAAAGACATGTGGCACATCGAGGCATTTGTGCAATGTACAGTAATCTTGTTTAGGACACAACACATATTGATCACAATACAAAACAAAATTGATTAGTACAAATATGTAATCATGGTGCTGTGAGAGTATGCTGATATCTATAAAGTAACTCCAACAGTGAATATGTGAATTATATATCAATATTGTTTAATCCAAAGAATGTAAAGATGAATGAATCTATTGTTTATTAAAGGGACACTGACATGATTTTTTTCAATCATAGATTTCACTGTTCAAACTGTTCAAAATGATTGAACATTGACTCCTATTATAATTTTAATGTTGCTACATTTTAATATTAAAGGAAGATAAGCAATATTGGATTCCATAAATATTGTTTGTTGAAGGTATCCACCAATCATCAATAAAAACCAAGGTTGGTCAACCAAAATTGAGCTGCAGATAAACGTGTATTCTTGATTTTAAAATACATTTAGCAATAGAATATTTCACATATGATTATAGTATTATATTTAAATGTTTATTAATATTGCATACTCTATCTGAATGACAACATTAATAATTTTAGCTCAGTATCCCTTTAATATCAAATTTTATTGATTTGACAATGTTGTTGTTAATGAATTCTCTACTCCATATGTTGATGTAATGAATGGGATTGAGCATGCAATTCAAATCTAATATGTTATTTAAGGATATCCGAAGAATTATTTATTTTTCATCTATTAAACGGACATTACATATAAATATTGAACAATGTGGATTTAGTATGTAATGTTCTGTCCATGTTTCTAAGACAAATGTCAATTAAAATGAGACATACCATACTGTGACAAGCCCTGCCTTAAGGATCCAGCAGCAACATCCATATCTGTAATATATTAAATGAGGATTGCATATCATTAATACAAATCATGCCATGTTTAAAATCTTTACATTATTAGCAAATCAATTTAAAAATATTAATCCTTTGGTAGTCCCATGAGTTAATTGTTTCCTCAATTAAATTCATGATAAATATATCCTGTACTCTTATTTTCAATCAGTTCTGTTGTTTACTGTAGCTTTAATTCTTTTTTGTTGTTATTTCATTCTCATCAATTGATGGGCATATGTTATAATTTATTTGTATTCTTCTTTTTTTATTATGTATAATATTGAAAATAAGAATACTGTATTCTTCACATATATAATAATTCACATTTCATTTTGACCAACATGTGTAAAGCAATGCCACTTACAGCAAAGCCATGTTAACGTGGATGCGCAATTCCATTTTCGCGATCATTGCGCAATGATTCCAAGCGGAATTACGCATCCGTCATTTGACCAACATGTGTAAAGCAATGCCACTTACAGCAAAGCCATGTTAACGTGGATGCGCAATTCCATTTTCGCGATCATTGCGCAATGATTCCAAGCGGAATTATGCATCCGTCATTTGACCAACATGTGTAAAGCAATGCCACTTACAGCAAAGCCATGTTAACATGGATGCGCAATTCCATTTTCACTCTGTGACGCATATTCTGTAGAGCGCAAGACACATCATTCCTATTTCATGTATCACTAATGTAAAATCAGATATCTAAACATCATATGTAGTGTATGTTGTGAGATCTGTATAGGTTTAGTATCTGACTATATACACATTTTTGGATAAAAATAACAAATATTAAGTTATTATATGAAGTTGGATAATTACCTTGTTCAGATTCTCCATCTCCTCCCAGGCCACCGGACGGAGAAGCAGCTGCCCTGGCCCCCGCGTCAGGACTTTCAGATCCCGCAGCTGGGAGGGAAGAAGAGGAAGCCGAGGATGGCGAGGATCGAAATCTTTTGGGGACCCGGAGATTGAGGAGCTCGCATAAAGTCACCTCATAAGGGAGTAGGTACAGTTTCCGCGGGGCCTCTCTTTTGCCACCTCTTTTACGGGCTTGTACCCAGTCCCTTATGAGGTTGACTTTTTTTGTTAACCGCAACCTCATATCTCCGAATCTCCTCATGATCTGATCCTGGGTCCTCTGGACGTCACACACCAATCTAACCGCATTGGTGATAGACTCCCAGAGGGCCTTCTTAACGTGCGCATCTGTCAACCTCCTCTTGTTCCCAAACAGCTGGGGATAAAAGTCCTTGACGGCGTGGACCAGTGCAGCGCTCTCCTCCTTGGTGAACCTGGGAGGTGACATGCCTGCTGGGTTGTCTTCTAAAATATATATATATAAAAATATATTGAGTACGCCTGCAGGCATTAGAGAACTGACAAAGATGGCAACGTGTAATGGACTTTTATATGGTGAATTAAACATGAGATGCACCATGGGACAAGTTATCTGTACATCTGATTGGATAAAAGTTTGAAATATTGTTAGAATGTCTGTGAGACCATCCTGACTCAAGTTGTGTTTGTGTGATGAACTCGGATTGGCCGTTCATTAATGTTTCATATCTTATTAACTTCCTTACACATACCTCATGGTGGTGCTGTTACTTTATTTTTCATGTAGAATTATTAGTAACTCATGGGCCTGTCATGCGGATATGTGTGACGCAGATTTAATATCCGTGATCCGTTAAATGTTAATGATTAAATTCTCTTTAAAATCTAATATTGTCACATTATTAAATGTTGGAGACATTTCTCAGTTTAATAACGGTCTTTTTCTTTAATACAAATACACATTTAATATTGTATGTCTTTATTGTTCATAAAATAAATTTGTTGACTTATTGTGAAGTATTGACATTGCTCTATTAAATGTATTTCATAATGCACATTGATTGTGTGCTATTGCGTGACATTAGACTAATGTTTAAAGATGCTAATCTGGTGTTTCAAGATGCGTTTCCCACGCAATATTTCTTAATGATCAAATTCAGGTTATAAGGTCAGTAACTTGGATAATCTGTTTATAAATGTTAAACTACAGGTTTGTTTGTTATTAGCAAATAAACCTCGAGCTTGTATTTGTCGGAAGTGCTTATATATGTTATTTTGCAATGGCGTCTTTAGTTTTAAATAGACATTACAAACAAACAATTGTATCAAATGATCTGTAGAGATAGCAGATTGTTTAGACTTTAAAATGTAAATCAACTTATCTTAGTATTTATATATCCTCAACAGAAGAAATTTAAATGCACATGGTTGAGCCAATCACATAAGGCAGCTCTGTGCATCCACCAATCTTCATCTACTGAGCCTTTCTCGATATGCTTTTCAAGCAAAGTATGTCAAGATAGGAAGAGAAGTAAATACACTATTTAAATTTCTTAAAGGGACACTGTACAAACAAATTTAGCGTTGGTGATTCAGATTGAGCATGAAATGTTAAGCAACTTTATAATTTAATCCGATTCGAACAGTTTTCTTGTTATCTTTCTTTGCAAATCAATAATGATATTTTAGATTACGGACAATTGTTTCCAAAAAACCGGGGTTGTCCTTGATGATTGTTGGATAAATTAATCCAACCAAAAAAAACAAGTTCTGTCCAGAGTACTGAAGCAAATAAATTATCTATTTAATGCCTTTTTTTTAAAGTAATGATAGCAACATCACAAGGAGCATTCATAATACGAGACAATTTTTAAAGTTGCTTAAAATAGAATACTCATTCATAATGTATAAATCATTAATTTTTAAACTGTCTCCCTTTAAGTATATTTTGATTTCATGTCCCTTTAAGGAAACATTTCACAATAATGCTTAAAATATCAGAAACCTAGGCACATTCCTTTTGATAAATTAGTATAACATATGAGTATAGCAAATTTAGATTAACTTCTGGATTGTTTTACACACTGACTGAAATATATTTTGTAAAGGAGGTATTTTGGAGCCTTCAGCTTAGAGGGACATTAAGCTATATGTTATGTATGCATTTTGTATAAGATTATAATATTTGAACAACTTAATATGTTTTGTTATTCAATCAATAGATTGTAATTATATATATTCTTGGATTAAATACATATCTACATAGTCTATTTTGATGCTGATTGTTGGTTGCACATAGATGCCTTATGTAATTGACTAAGATATGTGCATTGATGTATTTTTTTCTAAGTATATTTAAAGACTGAATGTAATTCTATATTACTTTCTAAATATGTTTAAATTATTTTATGATTTTTAAAAAAATCTATACGCAATATACTTTGTGAATGTCCCTTTAAGGACCAAAACATTTGGAATGTTGATTTAACATTGACAAAATAAACTAAAGGGGAATTAAAATTATATATAGATATTTGATGTCTAACCCAAGAGGTAATATTTTAAAAACTACATAATATTAATAACTATAGTTAAATGACTCCACTAGAAAATTACATCGATTAACCTGGCATCCAATAACTAGCTTGTGAAAAATATCAAGTTAAATGACCTACCATTTATAAAAGTAACAATTTAAATAATTTCGAAAATAATGTTTTGAGATACCTAAGGAAGATACAAGATATTATAAAATTAATTTTACATTCAACAAACAACACTGTCACTTTAATGTAATTGAACCACTTCCCCTTCTTAAAAGTGAAAATAAATAATTGTTGAGAAATTTTGAATACATATCCGAAATTAATGTAACATCTAAGAATTTCCAAAGAAAAGCATCGATGGATCTCACTCCCCAATTAATGTTAAAAAAGATAGTTTTATGTAATATTCTCTGAATCAGTAGATTTTCTAAAATTAATGCATTATTTGATCTTATGCATGTGCTTGTCAAATAGCCAACTACCAGTCATGGGAGTCAAACTTTTTTTATTGACAGATTATATGGATATTTATTATAATCTGTTCAAAAGAATGTATTTAATAATAAAATGTTTATTATTAACATTTAATAAAAAAAAAGGTTTATGAAAAAATAAAAAATTCCTGGAAGTCATCAGATGCCAATCTGAAATAAAAAAAAAAAAATTGGAACAAAGTTAATACACACGTTGTCAAATATTCATAAAATACATTTACAATCATCTTGTGTCTATGCTCTAACTTTGTTCAACATTTTTTAAAGATATTTATTAAATTGATTTTAAACTAAAATTAAAACATACACCATTATATTGTGGAGTAAAAATTAAATTTAAATATCCAAATTTCTAATTATACATAATAATGTATATCACATTTCAACAATATATGTATGCTGAACATAAATGTAATATTTCATGTCCATTCAAATACCTCTATATCAACTATAATATGTATTCCTTTTTCTGATTGTGATCCCTAAATATCTAATGATGAAATAAGTATGACTAATGTATGTAAGCTAACAATAATCAACATTCTTCCTGTGATTCTTAACTAGCATGCAGCAACCTGGATAATGCATGGTCTTTAAAAGTCAATTCAGGGGTAAACAGTTGATCTTCAATAGGTGTCTTATTCATCATTTCATTAAATAGAGGACTGGGAAATACCATCTAAAAAAGTAAAACCATCTAAGTGTCTGATTGTGATCCCTAAATATCTAATTAAGAACTAAATATGATTAATGTATGTAAGCTACTAATATTCAACAGTCTTCACTAGCATGCATTGGTACACCAACCTGGATAATGCATGGTCTTTAAAAGTCAATTCAGGGGTAAACAGTTGATCTTCAATAGGTGTCTTATTCATCAGTTCATTAAATAGAGGACTGGGAAATACCATCTAAAAATTAGAAAATCATCTAAGTGTCTCCAATAGGATGCCTCCACAGCCTTATTCTATCAAATATTTGGCACTTACCATGTGAACATGTCTTTGTATGGTTTTCAAGGTCAGCAGATTTGAAAGATAATGCCAGACATGATCCCATTGGTATACTTCAATTTCAATCTTGGCTTTTTCCACTGTCAGTCTGGGCAATCTTCACTGTCAGGCTTCTAATTCTTCCCTTTCAGTCTTTAGATTAAGTCAGCTCCCTAATGGCATAAAGAGTTTATTCAAAATTACTACAAGTGTGTGAATCATTTCTGTAGCCCTCTCCCACCCCCCATTTAATAAGAAATTTCTGTCACTAGCTTACTAAGCATGTGTAGCATCTTGTGTTATGTTCTATCAAGTGTGAAGATGAGTCATATTGAGCAGAACAAACCTCTAATGTGTGACATTGAACCATAGTCATGCTAGAGGATCCCTTTCTGAATATTTACATTTTAAGTAATGTGTAAACTAAATACTAGTTTATAAAATGTATGCCATATGATGTATTTGTGTACAATTCATGCCAGCAACAGTCAAGACATTTATACTTAGCAGCTGATGTCCTCTTTAAATACCAGGTGGCAAAGACTCGATACAGGACCCAATGCCCAGAGCATCACCTATATTAATAAATGAAACACATTTTTAGCATTGGATGAACAATCCTAACATGTTTTCACAATTCTCTACTTGTCATTTCCATAGAGTTCACATCTATTGATAATACTCCAGTCTAACTTCTATTCTTTACCGTCTAAAGTTGCGGTTGATGATGTCTGCTCTGACATTGAGCCCATCGTCCCGGAATGGCCCCTCTAGAACAGGATCATCCTCCTCATCTCTGAGGAGGTTTCTGTCCGGCCGGACGCCCTGCAGCATCCCAGCCCGCTGTGCAATATTATGCAGGACGCTACAGGCTACAACGATCTTAGCCACCTTCTTTGGGTTGTACTGGAGGGCTCCTCCCGACCTGTCCAGGCACCTGAACCTCATCTTCAGGAGGCCGAACATCCGTTCAACCACCGCCCTGGTTCTCTTATGAGCCCTATTGTAGCGCTCCTCAGACACATCAGTCGGGCTACGCAAGGGGGTAATGAGCCAAGTCCGGCTCATGTACCCAGAATCACCTATAAATTATGAACAGAACATAATTGTAACAGAATCCTCAAAATAGTATTTGTAGTACAATAAAAAGTTTTTTACACGATAATCCATTAACAAATGTTTATTTTAATTTTAAAATATCTAGTTCAATATAATTCTCTATCTTCCCATTTCCGCTAAGACATGCTACATATGCGTATTTCTCCTAAATCAAGGCTTGTGTAAAATGCTAACTACATGGTTACATTACATTCTCTATCTGAGCATTTAAGGTAAGACATGCTACATATCTGCATTGAACTAAAAGACATTTGCGGAAAGAGACAATGACATGGTTAAATTGCATTAGCTAATATGTTCCCATTTCAGCTAAGACATGCTACATATGCGTATTTCTCCTAAATCAAGGCTTGTGTAAAATGCTAACTACATGGTTACATTACATTCTCTATCTGAGCATTTAAGGTAAGACATGCTACATATCTGCATTGAACTAAAAGACATTTGCGGAAAGAGACAATGACATGGTTAAATTGCATTAGCTAATATGTTCCCATTTCAGCTAAGACATGCTACATATGCGTATTTCTCCTAAATCAAGGCTTGTGTAAAATGCTAACTACATGGTTACATTACATTCTCTATCTGAGCATTTAAGATAAGACATGCTACATATCTGCATTGAACTAAAAGACATTTGCGGAAAGAGACAATGACATGGTTAAATTGCATTAGCTAATATCTTCCCATTTCAGCTAAGACATGCTACATATGCGTATTTCTCCTAAATCAAGGCTTGTGTAAAATGCTAACTACATGGTTACATTACATTCTCTATCTGAGCATTTAAGGTAAGACATGCTACATATCTGCATTGAACTAAAAGACATTTGCAGAAAGAGACAATGACATGGTTAAATTGCATTAGCTAATATCTTCCCATTTCAGCTAAGACATGCTACATATGCATATTTCTCCATATTCAAACCTTGTGTAAAATGCTAACTACATGGTTACATTACATTCTCTATCTGAGCATTTAAGGTAAGACATGCTACATATCTGCATTGAACTAAAAGACATTAGCGGAAAGAGACAATGACATGGTTAAATTGCATTAGCTAAAATCTTCCCATTTCAGCTAAGACATGCTACATATGCATATTTCTCCATATTCAAACCTTGTGTAAAATGCTAACTACATGGTTACATTACATTCTCTATCTGAGCATTTAATGTAAGACATGCTACATATCTGCATTGAACTAAAAGACATTAGCGGAAAGAGACAATGACATGGTTAAATTGCATTAGCTAATATCTTCCCATTTCAGCTAAGACATGCTACATATGCATATTTCTCCATATTCAAACCTTGTGTAAAATGCTAACTACATGGTTACATTACATTCTCTATCTGAGCATTTAAGGTAAGACATGCTACATATCTGCATTGAACTAAAAGACATTAGCGGAAAGAGACAATGACATGGTTAAATTGCATTAGCTAATATCTTCCCATTTCAGCTAAGACATGCTACATATGCATATTTCTCCATATTCAAACCTTGTGTAAAATGCTAACTACATGGTTACATTACATTCTCTATTTGAGCATTTAAGGTAAGACATGCTACATATCTGCATTGAACTAAAAGACATTAGCGGAAAGAGACAATGACATGGTCAAATTGCATTAGCTAATATCTTCCCATTTCAGCTAAGACATGCTACATATGCATATTTCTCCATATTCAAACCTTGTGTAAAATGCTAACTACATGGTTACATTACATTCTCTATCTGAGCATTTAAGGTAAGACATGCTACATATCTGCATTGAACTAAAAGACATTAGCGGAAAGAGACAATGACATGGTTAAATTGCATTAGCTAATATCTTCCCATTTCAGCTAAGACATGCTACATATCTGCATTGAACTAAAAGACATTAGCGGAAAGAGACAATGACATGGTTAAATTGCATTAGCTAATATCTTCCCATTTCAGCTAAGACATGCTACATATGCATATTTCTCCATATTCAAACCTTGTGTAAAATGCTAACTACATGGTTACATTACATTCTCTATATGAGCATTTAAGGTAAGACATGCTACATATCTGCATTGAACTAAAAGACATTAGCGGAAAGAGACAATGACATGGTTAAATTGCATTAGCTAATATCTTCCCATTTCAGCTAAAACATGCTACATATGCATATTTCTCCATATTCAAACCTTGTGTAAAATGCTAACTACATGGTTACATTACATTCTCTATCTGAGCATTTAAGGTAAGACATGCTACATATCTGCATTGAAATAAAAGTAGACATTAGGGGGGGAAAATATATGGTTAAATTGCATCCTATAGCTGAACATTACGCTAACATTTTAAAACTACAGTGGCAATTGTCACAATAATTAACCATGTTGTGCACAAATACTCACCAACGAGATAACCAGGGGGCATTTGTCTTTGCTCAAACTGTCTCCACAGGGACGACAGAGAGAGGATGCGGGCATCATGACAAGCCCCTCCAAAATTCGCACACACATGCATAATCCTCATCTGTGCATCACAAACATACTGCACGTTAAGGCTATGAAAATGTTTGCGATTTCTGAAGGGCGAGTCATCAATTGGAGCACGCAGCGCAATGTGGGTACAATCTATGGCTCCCAAGACATTGGGCATTTGAGCAATATCAAAGAATTCCCGCTTCAGGCGCCTCCAATCACCATCATTCTGTGGGAATCCTATGTATTGCTTACTGATACGTACCATGGCGTCCAGAAAGTTATCAAACACCACAGAGAATGTACCTTGAGCCAGGCCATGCATGTACAGTTGTCCGGATTGAAAACTCCCGGAGGCCAGGACGTATAGACAGCTTAGCATCCTACTCATGGCGGGAACAGCAGTCCTTATTCTTATACGTGGCTCCAAATGAGGTTTAAGAAGATCGTAAAGGCCAATGAGCTGTTCGCGATCGAGCCGATACTTATCAAAAACCTCAAAGTCACTCATGTTTTCCAAGGTGGGTCTCACCCTGTAGACACGAGGACCTCGAACCAGATGACCCCTTCGTCTCAGTCTGAGCCGCCGAGGCTGCCTGATTCGACCAACAGCTAGTTCGCCAATAGCACCACCAGCAGCGTCTACCATGTCATCGTCATCCATCTTTCAAAACAGCGTAACAAGGTAAGCACTTGATCTGATGTGGATCACAAGTGATGCATTGGCCATGTTGTTTGGGGGATTTATAGTACAATTAGTCCAATGGTAGTGAGTTTGTAATGATTGCTAATTGTATTCACTTGTTTGTATGTGAGCGGCGCGAATGCTTTCACAGTGGGCGTTTTTTGGTTGTTTTCTGAAATGTTAGTTTCAAACAATGATTCTCAATGTGAAAGTGTCAAATGTGAAGAATGTTTGTTCATATGCGTAATCAATATTTCTTAAACGCGATCTTGTAGTAACAAGCACACGTCCAGGCTAACATGAATGAAAGTGCATAGTTGTGTATAATGTGCATCGAATGTGATCGATCAATGTTGCTGCAATATTGTTTGTAAACGATAAAGTAACAGCTGCCATCTGTAGTATTGTATATATAAGTGATTGTCGAGCAGTCAATATTGTATGCGTCCCTTTAAAATCGCAATAATAATTCCGAACTTCCCGTCTGCCATCTGTAATATTGTATATATAAGTGATTGCCGAGCAGTCAATATTGTATGCGTCCCTTTCAAATCGCAATAATAATTCCGAACTTCCCGTCTGCCATCTGTAGTATTGTATATATAAGTGATTGCCGAGCTGTCAATATTGTATGCGTCCCTTTCAAATCGCAATAATAATTCCGAACTTCCCTTCTGCCATCTGTAGTATTGTATATATAAGTGATTGCCGAGCTGTCAATATTGTATGCGTCCCTTTAAAATCGCACTAATACTGAATAACTTCCGGCTGTCATCTGTAGTATTGTATATATAAGTGATTTCCGAGCTGTCAATATTGTATGCGTCCCTTTCAAATCGCACTAATACTGAATAACTTCCGGCTGTCATCTGTAGTATTGTATATATAAGTGATTGCCGAGCTGTCAATATTGTATGCGTCCCTTTAAAATCGCACTAATACTGAATAACTTCCGGCTGTCATCTGTAGTATTGTATATATAAGTGATTGCCGAGCTGTCAATATTGTATGCGTCCCTTTAAAATCGCACTAATACTGAATAACTTCCGGCTGTCATCTGTAGTATTATATATATAAGTGATTTCCGAGCTGTCAATATTGTATGCGTCCCTTTCAAATCGCACTAATACTGAATAACTTCCGGCTGTCATCTGTAGTATTGTATATATAAGTGATTGCCGAGCTGTCAATATTGTATGCGTCCCTTTAAAATCGCACTAATACTGAATAACTTCCGGCTGTCATCTGTAGTATTATATATATAAGTGATTGCCGAGCTGTCAATATTGTATGCGTCCAATTAAAATGGCACTAATACTGAATAACTTCCGGCTGTCATCTGTAGTATTATATATATATAAGTGATTTGCGATCTGACAATATTTATTAATTGTCCCATTGAAATCGCCTTAATAATGCTGTTCCAAACTGTTGTTTAGGTATATGTTGTATTGTAGTATTGAGTGTTAAAGTTCCGAAAGGGGCGGTACAGTGGTGAATCTGTGATGTGTATGGTTGAATCTTCTAATGACGTCATGATATTATTACCCTGCCTATGTAGTTCATAAATCCTCATTGTGTTGTTGTTTTGTGCTACATTGTTATTGTGTGCTGAATAAAATATAAATGTGTGCTTTGTGGTTGCGTGATGGGTGATGCGTGTTATGTACATGTACGTATATATTGTGATTGTGTCCCACATATGCTGACTTCTATATAGCGGTCTGGCATTGTTGTTCCTTCCCATAAAGTGACATCTGTAATCTGGTGTACTGATGTTCTTGTTGTACGTAATTCCTAATGGTTTCTGGTGATGGAATCATGATGTTAAAAGTACATTAAAATCCATATGTTGTGTTTTGTGATTCCTCTAGAGAATGTAATGTGTTTGTCCCCCATCATTTGAATGCACATGTATGAGTGAATGTTAAAAGTAATGTATGTGCATCCATGAGTGTTCATGTGTTAAGCCTATGTAGATATGCTGTTGCTGCAAGCATATGAGTTGAATAACTGAAATGCAATAATAAAGGTAAATGAGAATTGTTTCCCATTGTGTAGTGTTTGTGAATCCTGAAAAGTTGACATTATTTTTGTGTCCGTTTAAATGTAATATTTTTAAAACTTACATTTTGTTACTAGTGATGTTGAATTGTAGTTGATGTAATATAAAATTCTGAAAGAATGTAATGGTGTTGTGAATATTCAAACAGTAAAATCCATAAATCCACCATAGGGAAATAGTCATTTCCTGATCTATTTATCATAGCTGGGTCTAACGCATGAAATCATGTATTTTCTAGCGCTGGTATTTGGAGTTTTTCTGTCTACGCTATTTGCGTGCGTTAGGGAAATGAGGGTTTCGCGTGCACGAGCACGTCTTCCCAATAGAAGTCAATGGAGGCTCTAAATATTTCTAAATTTTTTTTTCTAAGACTGGATTTCCTCGTAAAGTGAGTGACGTCATGAGCTTGTGTGAAAAAGTAACTAAATCGTGTTCTTTTTGTAATAAATAAATATTTTGTGTATGTCATGTGGTGTATATTGTTTGTATGCATCGATGAGTGTATGTTTGTGATAATGTTATTAGTTAGATGTAGGTATTTGAGGGTCTTTTCCCGTGTGTCAATGTAAGTCAATGGGAAAATGGATTTGTGTTGTTTGAAAAATAAACATAGTGTAGTGTTTGTATGAGTGTAAGTGTAGTTTGTGTAATATTTTTTATTTGATTCGTGGATGTTTTTTTTGTCGGTATATGTTTACTACTGGGTCAGAGGTGGCGGTAGAAATGTGAGCGTTAGGTTTTTTTTGAGTGTCGGTAACTGAACTCTAAATACCGGAGTACATAAGAAACCCGCGTTAGGAGCCTCTAACGCTGGTTTTCACGGCTAACGCCGAACTCCAAATCTAGGCCTTATAAAATTAGATGAAAAATCTTAGATGGCTATATTTTGTGAAAGGCAAACCAATAGGGCTATATAAGCAAAATGTTAATACGACCTACAGGTGACAGTATCGGCTCAATATTAATGCAACCTTCATATGACAATTTCAGGGCACTGTATTAACCTGATGTAACAAATAAAAGTCTCAACTAAGTCCCAGAGATAAAGTGTAGACTCTTAAAATCCGGAAAAAAATGATAAATCCATATCGGGAGACTTCTTCGTTAGTTAACAAATTTATTTTGGTATACCACAGAACCTTGGTTTTTCATTATCACTTCAACTTGTTTTATCGGTCAGTCTCTTGCAAGACAGAGGCTTCTCTCCGTCCTCTCTTTGAGAGGGTCTTACCTCCTATTCTTCTTATCTTTGTGTTTAGAGGATCTCATCTCTGATCTAGTCAGTTAGCTCTGTTTGCGGATAAAAGGACAAAACATTCTAAAATGGCAATAAATAATTTTTTCAAGCCAATGACGCCACACCGTCATTACAAAGTGATACACATGATAATGCCAGTGATTCAGATGACTCTGCAAATCTTCTATATACAATGAACAATCCAGGCCCTTAACGAAAGCTGATCTAAATTCTTTGCCCACAAAGGAGGACTTTACAGTGCATATGACTCAAGTTAGTCAGTGGTGTACCCAAAGGCATTCAGCCTCAACATCTGGAAGAATATTTGCAAAAACTATTTCATTCACTCCTGGGACCAGAATTGACTGGGGACATGCCATAAAATCGAGCACATAGGGCTTGTCGCCCTCAGCCAAGAGATTTTGATCCACTAAGGCATGCGATTCTAAAGTTTCAGCTGTATAAAGACAAGGAAAAATACTAGCTGCTGCTAGGAAATCAGAAATACATGAACTTGATGGAGCACAATTGTAAATATATGTAAATATATACAGCTTAAAAGTCCTTAGAGGATCACAAACCTTCATGTACTGTATAGAACAACAGAAGATCTGGAGACATTCTGCAAGAATCTTAATATCCCTCCACCATCTCTTCCTAAGCTTCAGGAAAACCCAGAAAATGGAAAACAATTTGATGCCTCATTGCCCAAGCCTCACAAACAACACTGGACCAAAGATAATAGAAAAAGGAATAGGCTTACTTCAGAGCTTTTGAAAGGAATCAGATCTTCTCAGCCGGACACTTGAAAAAACATCAAAAGATATAGGAAAAAGGTCTCACTTTACTCTCTGAGGAAGTCAAAACTTGTGAAGAGACTTGTACACTAGTGATGTCGCAAACCTAAAAATTTAAGTTCGCGAACGGCGGACTCGAACTTCTGCAAATTTTCACAAACCGGGCGAACCGCCATTGAATTCAATAGGCAGGCGAACTTTAAAACCCACAAGGACTCTTTCTGGCCACAATAGTGATGGAAAAGTTGTTTCAAGGGGACTAACACCTGGACTGTGGCATGCCGGAGGGGGATCCATGGCAAAACTCCCATGGAAAATTACATAGTTGATGCAGAGCCTGGTTTTAACCCATAAAGGGCCTAAATCACCTAACATTCCTAAATTGTTTGGAATAACGTTCTTTAAAACATCAGGTATGATGTTGTATCGATCAGGTAGTGTAAGGGTTACGCCCGCTTCACAGTGACAGACCAAACTCCCGTGTAACGCACCGCAAACAACCGCAAACAGTCCATTTGCACAACCACAAGATAGATAGATTTGATAGATAGATACATTGAAGGCAACTTCAATTAGATTACACTAGCAGACTGATGTTTTACAGTCAAAAATTATTTTTTTAAACTATTTACATTACTGTTATAACAAATATGATTGGTGGCACTAGTTGGCAAGTGGGCCTGGCACACACGATGGCAGGCAGGCAACTGCAATTAGATTACACTAGATGACTGATGTTCCTTAGTCAAAAAAGTTTTTATTTTAAATATTTACAATACTGTTATAACAAATATGATTGGTGGCACTAGTTGGCTAGTGGGCCTGGCACACACGCTGGCAGGCAGGCAACTGCAATTCAATTGCACTAGCAGACTGATGATTCACAGTCAAAAAAGTTTTTATTTTAAATATTTACACTACTGTTATAACAAATATGATTCGTGGCACTAGTTGGAAAGTGGGCCTGGCACACACGCTGGCAGACAGGCAACTGCAATTAAATAACAATAGCAGACTGATGTAAAAGTTTATTTTTTTAAAAAGTTACACTAATGTTACAACAGATAGGAGTGATGGCACTCAGGATAGAAGTAGGCACAGTATGTGCTGGCAGCCTGACACACAGGCTGGTACTAGTGGCAGGCTGGCCTGGCAACTAAATTTAAATAACACTAGAAGACTGATGTAATTTTTTTTTTTACAAAATTTAAACTACTGTTACACCAGATAGGAGTGGTGGACTGGCACTGAGGATGGAAGTAGGCACAGTATATGCTGGCAGCACATACAGGCTGACACTAATGGCAGCCAGGCTGGCCTGGCAACTAAAATTAAATAACACTAGAAGAGGACTGATGTAAAAAAAATAAAATTAAAAAAATTTACACTAATGTTACACCAGATATAAGTGGTGGAAAAAAGAGCTATTAATCACACTATATGATGTGGGCCTGACACACAGGCCTGATGGAAAATGAAATTAGATTACACTAGCAAAATGATTTAAAAGTTTTTTTTTTTTTTAATTTACAATAATGTTAAGCAGATATGAGTGGTGGCTGGCACAGCAATTAACCACAGTATATGCTGTGTAAGCCTGACACACAGGCCTGATAGAAAATGAAATTAGATTACACTAGCAAAATGATTTAAAAGTTTTGTTGTTTAAATTTACACTAATGTTAAGCAGATATCAGTGGTGGCACTAATCACAGTATATGCTGTGAGCCTCACACACAGGCTGAAAGCCAGGCAAATGCAAATAAAATTACAAATAAAAAAAACAAAAAAAACTGAAGTTATAGCCCTAAAAAGGGCTTTTTGGGGTGCTGTCCTTACAGCAGAGATTAGATGAGTCCTTCAGGACTGTAGTGGACACTAAATACACTAGCCTAGCTATCTATTTCCCTATAATGTCAGCAGCAGCAACACTAAATCTCCTCTCACTAAGAAAGCAAGATCGTAATGAATCTAAAATGGCTGCTGCCAAGGAGCTGGGAGGGTCTGTGAGGGAGTGTCTGCTGCTGATTGGCTCAAATGTGTCAGAAGGCTGTGAGATACAGGGTCAAAGTTTCCTCAATGATGACACATAGGGGGCGGATCGAACATCGCATATGTTCGCCCGCAGCGGCGAACGCGAACAAGCTGTGTTCGCCGGGAACTGTTCTCCGGCGAACAGTTCGCAACATCACTATTGTACACTTCAAGTTATGTGTCCAAGAAATCCAAATAAGACTCGTTGATGTCTGTACCCATCCTTATACTATATTACTCTGGACTCAAGTTGGTAGATATATTTAATGTTCTTAAGAGCTTTTCATTATTCAAAAGGTGCTAGGACTCTGGCCCCTGGAGTTAACACCAGTTTGATACCTCCTGTCGAGGTCCCTTGCATATTGGGTGAATACTTTAAACACTGTATGATTACTACTACTTTAAATTATGATATGCATCTGATCTGGTTATAATTTAGTTTTTATAGTTATAATGTAGAATGCTTGGATAGTCAAAGCAAAATGACTGACTAAAAATATTGTTCCTAGGAACTAATAAGTAATTCCCAAAATCTATGAAGAACTTTAAAGCTTTTCATCCTGTACATAGCTCTTAAAAAAAAAAAAAAAAGATCTACTAGCACCCCTTAATTAACATTTTATGCAACACTGTGAGGTATTGATTAATGCAATTGTTAGTAAGATGCAATCATTGCCTGTTGCTGTGTTTTTTATGTTTTTATTAAACTATCAGCTAGATTACAAGTTTTGTTGGTAAAAACTTGCATTGCTAATGAGCCTTTTTTTCCCGCGCACACTTTAAACAACGCTGGTATTACAAGTTTTCTGAATGGCTGCGTTAGCATCAGAAAAGTGAGCATTGAGCGAATCTAGCGCCACTTCTGCCTGTAATACCAGCGTTGCTTACGGTAGCAGTAAGCTGGCAAAACATGCTCGTACATGTCCCCATAGGATACAATGGGGCTGAGCTGTCGGAAAAAAAACCTAACACCTGCAAAAAAGCAGCGTTCAGCTCCTAACGCAGCCCCATTGTTTCCTATGGGAAAATACTTTTATGTCTACACCTAACACCCTAACATAAACCCTGATTCTAAACACCCCAATATTATACTTATTAACCCCTAATCTTCTGACCCCAACGTCGCTGCTATTATAATAAAGTTATTAACCCCTAAACCTAAGTCTAACCCTAACCCTAACACCCCCCTAACTTAAATCTATTTTTAATAAATCTAAATAAAATTACTATAATTAAATAAATTATTCCTATTTAAAACTAAATACTTACCTGTCAAATAAACCCTAATATAGCTACAGTAAAATAAAAATAAATCTTAAAATAGCTACAATGTAACTATTAGTTATATTGTAGCTATATTAGGGTTTATTTTACAGGTAAGTATTCAGTTTTAAATAGGAATAATTTATTTAATTATAGTAATTTTATTTAGATTTATTAAAAATAGATTTAAGTTAGGGGGGTGTTAGGGTTAGGGTTAGACTTAGGTTTAGGGGTTAATAACTTTATTATAGTAGCGGTGACGTTGGGGTCGGAAGATTAGGGGTTAATAATTGTAGGTAGGTATCGGCGACATGGGGGGGGCAGATTAGGGGTTAATAAAATTTAACTAATGTTTGCGAGGTGGGAGTGCGGCGGTATAGGGGTTAATACATTTATTATAATGGCGGCGATGTCCGGTTGGCAGATTAGGGGTTAATAAAATTTAACTAGTGTTTGCGAGGCAGGAGTGCGGCGGTTTAGGGGTTAATACATTTATTATAGTGGCGGTGATGTCCGGTCGGCTGTACTGCTTACTTCTTCCAAGACTTGTAACACCAGCGTTAGCTAAATCCCATTAAAAAGATAGGATATGCAATTGACTTAAGGGGATTTGCGGTATGGAAAAGTCGTGGAAGAAAAGTGAGCGGTACACCTGTACCTTCCAAACTTGTAATACCAGCGGGCGTTAAAAAGCAGCGTTAGGACCCCTTGACGCTGCTTTTTATGGCTAACACCAAACTCGTAATATAGCCGTATGTTTTTTATCTATCTGCTTTCTCCATCTACAGGAAACCGGTCTTTTAATTGTCCTTAACACCTTCCTCTCTCTCCTTCTATTCCTTATCCTGGAAAATATACTGCATGATGCTTCCACAAACCGTGAGTACAAAACTATATGCATTGGTCACAGTGGGGACTTCTCAACACCACACACTTTTTTAGAGCCCTCTAACCATTACGCTAATTTAACCTTTAAAAAAATGAAAAATGAGCCACCCTAAATTAAAAATTCCATCCCAAAATATAAATGGGTCTAAACTCACCCACAAAACATTCCATAGCTCTCAATTGGTTTCATAAACAAGAGGGGGATGCAGTGTTCCTGCAGGAGACCTATTTTTGCAGTACACAGGCCCTCAAATGCTCCTTCAGCTATTACCCCATAGATGACTACCATTCCAACTCATATCTCAACGTTCAGATAACGAGGGTAGGCTACTGATTCTCATTGGTATTTGATACAATCAACCAATCATTATGGTCAAAATAAATGCTCCAAATGAGGGTCAAGCGAAATTTATCAAAAAATCACTTGATAGAAGGGTATTGTCCTCCTGGCTGGGGATTTTAATGTAGCCTTATCTACTAACCTAGATTGCTCACATAGACATAGCAGTGTACCCCTGTCAACTCTTCAAAACATTAATTCAAAGTTAAGATCCCACTCACTTATTGATGTCTGGCGGCTACAACATCTGTGTAGCAGAGAATACACTTTCTACTCTCACCCACAGAAAACCTCTTCTAGAATTGACTACTTCTTTTTTAACTAGCTCAGCTTACACTTAGACTCCTCATATATATCACCCACACCCGGGTCGGACCATTTTATGGTGAATCTAGAGATCTTGTGGATATCAGCCCCTTTAACACAATTTTGTTGGAGACTTAATGAAGCACTGTTAAAAACATACGTAACTGATAAAACCTTTACTGTACTCTCTGAATATTTTACATTCAATCAAAGTTACTCTGTCAGTCCTAATATTGTATGGGCTGCCCATAAGGCGGTAATAAGAGGGGAGTTTTTGAAGCATAAGGAAATCTTAACAAAATCTAGAAGACAGTAATACAATGCTCTTCTCTATAAGTTGAACAAATTAGAAGAAAAACATAATCGGTCTCCTTCAGAAGCAACAATCCTTAAAGACCTCTCTATAGCTAGAACGGAATTAAACACATATTTACATAAAGAGGCACTGAAGAGGGCTTTTTTTCTTTAAAAAAGATATTTCATTGAAGAAAATAGAACCGGCGCTATGCTGACTAGGGCACTTAGACAGAAGACACTTAACTCCTATATACACTGCATATCTAGTCCCAACACTACAACTATTCAGGATAGTGAAGGGATAGCCGCCACATTCCGGGAATATTATCAAAAATTATATAACTTTCCACCAGTAGCCAACATACAGGACATACAGGAGATGGGAATTTACATTAAAGAAGCTGATCTACCCACCCTTTCACAGGAAGATTCTGATTTACTAGATGCACCAATAGAAATCTATGAAGTCTTACATGCAATCAAATTTTTACCGTCACAAAAAAGTCTGGGACCGGATAGCTTCTCTAATCTATTTTACAAAACCTTTAAACAAATCCTAGCCCGTCACTTAGTAAAAGCCTTCCAAGCAATAGACAAAGATGTATTTTTCTCACAAGAAACACTGTCCGCACACATAACCCTCATACACAAAACAGAGAAATCCCCTACCGATCCAGTAAATTATCCTCCTATCTCCCTCATAAACACTGATGCGAAAGTCTATGCAAATTTTTTAGCATATAGAATAATCAAATACCTTCCTCAGCTTATTCATGTGGATCAAGCTGGCTTTATTCCATGTCGGGAGACCAGAGACAACACGATCAGGACTTTACACCTGATAGATCATGCTACAAATGCCGGTTTAAAAAGAGTCTTGGTCTCTACCAGTGTGGAAAAAACTTTTGATAGAATCAATTGGTCCTACCTTAAATCTACCCTGAGAGGCTTTGGAATTGGCCCACAAATGATTAAGGGAATGTTTAGTTTGTATCGGGACCCTACCCCTTTTCTATAAACAACGGCACACAACAGGGTGTCTGCTTTCTCCCCTGCTGTTCACTATGGTGATGTAACCATTAGCTGGACATATTAGGCTAAATCAAGAAATTAAGGGAATCAAAATAGGACCCAATGACTATAAAATCAGTTTATATGCAGATGATCCTACTAACCGTAACTGATTCTTTCAGATCTATCCCATCCCTCTTAAAGGAATTTCATGATTTCAGTAAATTGTCACACTTCCACATTAACAACCAAAAATCAAATATCTTAAACATTTACACGAGTCACCAAAAATGTATAGATCTCTCTAAGGTATGTCAGTGTCAGCACCAAAAGCAGCATATGAAATACCTGGAGGTTAATATAACACCAAAATGTTCCTCTCTATTTCAATTGAATTTTCTTCCGCTGCTTAAAACCATACAAAGAGACTGCCAAAAACAGCAACAAAAGCCTTTCACATGGTAGTGGAGAATCCAAATCATTATCATTATCTAATTCATATATAACTCAACGATAAACAATCCTAAATAAGTTCATATGGAATGGCTGTAAACCCAGAATAGTAAGAAAAACCTTGCACAGGTCTAGGCAAAACGATGGTTTACGTGTTCCACACATTTTACGGTATTATCAAGCCAATACACTCCAAGGTAGCTTAGATTGGCACACTAGCACGGAGGAGAAAGGCTAAATTTCTCTAGATTCCCATATCCTTAAAACCCAAAGATTGGTCCTTTGTATTGGTTGCCTTCCAATTGTAGACCAGCTTGAGTGAAAACCTCACCCCCTCTACAGACATATCTTCTGTAGTTGGGACAACATTGTTTAGCAGATCCTAGGAATATCTTTCCCTTTTTCCTCTATGTCTCCAATCTTCCAAAACTATGAGTTATTGACAAGCTTTTACACTGTCACAGGCAACAATAACTATACCGACCTAGTTTTATCTTCCCCGATAATAGATTTTCTGCAGCAAGGAACATTGATACCTATACAGGATCTAACAAATCTGTTAGGTCAATCTGTAGAAATGGAAGATATATAGAGGGCGACTCCTAGTGCAGATCAGTTAGCTTTAAATTCTCCCACTAACAACTCCCCTTGGAAGAATACTCACACAGTGGGAAGCACACTATAGTGCTAATGCAGCCTGCGGGGTATATTGCAGTGGCCCAGCGCACATATACACTCTGGTAATGAACAGTTCCAAGGTTTTTTTTGCAGGATGTTCCAATAAAACAACAGGAGACTTCAGTGGATAAAAGGAACTTTATAAAAATATATATAAAAAAAAAACCTTGGAACTGTTCATTACCAGAGTGTATATGTGCACTGGGCCACTGCAATATACCCAGCAGGCTGCATTAGCACTATAGCACTAGGAGTCGCCCTCTATATATCTTACATTTCTACATATTGACCTAACAGATTTGTTAGATCCTGTATAGGTATCAATGTTCCTTGCTGCAGAAAATCTATTATTGGGGAAGATAAAACTAAGTCGGTATAGTTATTGTTGCCTGTGACAGTGTAAAAGCTTAACTGATCTGCACTAGGAGTCGCCCTCTATATATCTTCTATTTCTACAGATTGCCATAACAATTTAACAGGAGGAGCTGCCCTGCTATCTGGTGCACAGTCAACTGGGACACTGCTGAGTTCCCAGAGCGTTCACCTTGGCATTATCTTTGCCTTCACAATTTGTGAGTATAAAATTTATATCTGATTATATCTGTCCAGTTCTATATTGGCTACACTAGGAGGCGCCCTTTCTCTTTTTGTCTCAAATCTGTTAGGTGGCACATATACTAATTAGCTAAAATACAGCCAGCTACAACACCTGTTGAAACTATCTCCACACAGATAATTACTTCTTCAACCTACCACATCTTTTGAGGGGTTGTGTAGGCGACACACTGCTCTGAAGGGCTCTCTGCCCATAGCCAGGAGGATAATAGATGGCTAGAGAACTATCGATGGAAATACTACCAAAAACATGGGCCAAATTTTCAAGTATACATATAAATCTTCTACATCCACACAGATATTAGAAATGAACTATAAAATCTTATAGAGATGGTACCTCACACCCGCTAGACTAAAATTAATCTACTATAACGCATCCCATCAGTGCTGGAGAGGCTGTGGGGTGGCCAGAACACTTTCACACATCTGTTACTCATGTCCCAGCCTGAAAGATTTCTGGACTTCTATTGAAGGAACACTTGCTAAGTTATTTGATACCACATTTAAACTTACACCTACAATGTTTTTATTTAACGATAGACCCAAGTGTAGATGTAAGTTCAGACAGTTTGTCCTCCAGATTTGCTTAAATGGAGCAAAATCCCTAATTGCGAGAAAATGGAAATCTACGGTGGTCCCCACTGTGGCTGAATGGAAAACTCAAGAATTGCTATCCCTGGAGGAACACTTTTATCTCAAAACAAACAGAATAAACATGATTGTTAAGTTTTACTGGGACACGATAATTTCAAAAACACGTTAACAACCTGAAAGGCAGCTAGTTCTTTTTTAATATCAAAGCAAATGCAGACATTTCACTCCATCCCTCCCCTCTCCCTCGTTCACTCCCTCCCATTCCCACCTTTACCTTTCATATGTATTAGACTGGTTACTATTATTTTTTCTATTTCTCTACTCCTCTCTTTTCCCCTTCTTTTTTCTTACTCTTCTCAACTTATTGGTAAACAACTGAGTCCTCCAAGATGATGTACCATTTAAATAAGACAATACCTTATGAATATAAGCTGTTATGTGGAGAGATTTGAATTATTGTGACCCTTAACCAAAGCTTGAGATAGGTATCACTATTTTCTTCTTATTCTTTTCTGAATTAACTGTTATTATTGTTTATTGTAAATGATTATAAAAAACTCAATAAAAAATATTCTTACAACAAAAAAAAGAAAAAAAAGCACACATTACCTTGAAATATAAATAAAATAGTGATTTTTTTTTTTACAGATAGCAGTCTGATAGTAGAGCTGCTAGTAACAAAAAAGTACAGCTACATAGAAAAATAGATTAATTTAGCATACAGTTTATACAGTGGAACCTAGGATGGCAGATATGGGTTGGCACTGGAACACATGAATAAAATAAAGCAGGCTGTAGTTAAGCTGAAACTGGCACTGGCATTCAAGAACTCATGATGGTAGGCTGTGGTTAACCTGCAGATAGCATTATATCGCTAGAACAAGGGATAGCCTGTTGTGAGTAAACTGGTGAACTGCAGGAGGCACAGGAACTCGGGATCAAAGGATGTCCCAGGACGAGGACAGTGAACCCAGACTGGATAGGCCAGAGGCTCACTGCTGGTTTTGGAGTTTAATCCCATGCCTGGTTTGAATTTAAATGCTGGAGTTAGAATCATCAACCTTTATAATAAAGACTAAAAATCAGATTTGGCAAATGGCCAGAGGCAAAATGCAAGCTCAGGCAGTCCAAAATAGCCAGGGCAGGCAGCAACACTAGTAAGGTCACAGCAAGAAATAGAGGTCACACATCCAGGAAAGGTACAGATAGAAATACTTAGAAACAAAAAAGCTATGCAACTATAATGTCAGGATCAAGTGCACAGAAAAGACCAGCCTTAAAGGGGCTGTAAAGTCAAAGTTAAACTTTAATGATTCAGCTAGAACATGCAATTTTTAAATATCTTTCAAATGTACTTCTATTAACTAATTTGCCTTTTTTCTCTATTTAAAAGCATACCTAACTAAGCTCAGGAGCAGCAATGCACTACTATGGTAATGGGTGGCTGCACATATATGCCTCTTTTTATTGGCTCACCCAGTGCGTTTAGCTAGCTCACACTAGTATATTGTTGCTCTTTCAACAAAGGACCATGAGAAAAAAAGCAAATGTGATAATAGAGGTAAAATGAAAAGTAGTTTAAAATGGTATGCTCCCTGCCAATGGAAGCAAGCAGCGGTAGCAGTATGCTTGCTCCGCCCATCCAGAAGTCGCCCAGCTTGTTGTCCGCTACACTTCACCAGGCTTGGATACAGAGACCAGAGAAATGATTCAGCATGCGGAAGTTTCTTTGACGATTGACTCAGTCGCTGAGCCCACCTTCCCCACGCTCACTGTGCACCGGATGTGTGACGGATTGGCTGCAGCCTCCAGACAGAGAATACTGAGGCTGGTTTACATCTCATGAGTACTTTATCTAAAGAAAGCGGAATCCCAATTCCACTACACTCCCGGAAGAGTGGTCGGGAGACACAAGGGGACGGAGCTGACCGCTGCTTGTGAATCCTTCCCACACGAGAGGCCATCTAAGAGCTGGCCTGGTCCCAGCTTAGACGGGAGTAATAAAACCACAAGTATACACACACTTCATTATACTTGTTATATGGAACTGCACTGGGCACACCAATGAGCGATAGGGGATATAATCTGTATACACATGAACAATGCTGTATATGGACTTTTAATCTGAGGAGGTACTTTGGTTTAACCCACTGCACATACCACCCAGAAGAGACAGCTGTTTGCTTATTGTCTCTGAACACCATATCGAGAATCAGTCTCTCTGGAAAATCTAACTCTGATCTATACAGGTTGTGAAGGTGGAATTGATTTTGTATGGTGCTACACAGAATATGATGCTATAACAGCTGCCAAGGATAAATTCTACCTGCATAAATATATATTAGTTACATATGAAGATTATTTTTGCTACCCACATGTATAAACTGAGATAGATTGGGGCAAAGCCTGAGTAACACTATACCATGTAAAGACGATACAACTGGGAGACAACTGGGAGGAACTAGGTCTCAGGGAGACTGTCCTGTTGTTATACTTCTTCTGCAAGAGATAATTCTATAATCTTTACACAGGGACTTGAGAAGAGACTCTGATACTACCATTAATGCTTCACCAGATTCTGCCTGGGCTATCTTCTCTCCCCTATTTATGCTAAAGAGACTATTAACCAGGTTTTCATCTATCTCAGTTGCTGGTTCCAATTATAAAGCTTTGCCGCCAGTATATGTAGTTTTTAAGTGAATGCATTTTTTTTTCCTTTTTACATTTAAGAGTATGACCTAATTAATGGGTGGATCTGAGAAACAGGTCTCTTATATAAAAATGTCATCCTGATTGCTATAAGGTACTTTAATTTGTCACATATGTGGAAATAATTCTAGTAGAATTATTAGTTTTCACTCTCTCCCCCCCCCCCCCCGGAATTCAAAATAATTGCATGTGTTAAAAATTGTCGCTAAAGCACCTACTGGTTAGATATAGGAAGGGGAAGGAAAAGTTACAGGGGAATACCACTGTACATGGTGAGACTGTCTTAATACATTGTTGCAATGAGTATAGTTTCTGAATAGTGGATCAAGGTAACAGGATTAAACTACTAATAGTAGCTCCCTATATCTTGTTCACTGCAGAACTCTCACCTGCCTGAGCCTGCTACATCAGGGCCGCTTGTAGGTACTGTGGAATTAGCAACCAGGTTTATGATTTAAAAGCTCTTATAAGTCTGACACAGAGGGGCCTATCTATCAAGCTCCAAATGGAGCTTGGTGCCCCGTGTTTCTGGCTAGCCTGCAGGCTCGCCAGAAACAGCAGTTATACACTTCCCCTTTCTTTATCCCTCTTTACTTAACAATTAAGACAGCTGCTGTCTGGTTTATCCCTACAAATACATGAGTTGGTATATCAGGAAAAGGAGTTGAGCACCAATAACTCTTAGGAGTCTGAGCGTATTAAAAACCTGGAATAATCTCTCTCTCTCTATTATGTTATTTTTTTCTAGCACTTTTGCTGTTCTTTCTTTTTCTCACATCACAATTCACTGGCTTTTTCACACCTTGTTTTCTAATAATACTTCACTTTCTTTCAACGTCACGCTGGTCACCATCTTTGGTAGGATTACATTGGTCAATGTTATTAGTTCACATTTTTGCTCACTTAGTGGGAATCATCGTATTACATGGAAAAATGTGTATCCCACTCTAGAATAAAGTCTCTGGCAATGCCGCCTAAACACAAGGACAAGAAAACTAAACATGTAGACACTAGTTCGGAAATCACTATCAAGTCACAACTTGAAAATTCTGATTCTGCATCCTTAATGCATCAGCTCACTGAGATGATCATGCCCCAATTTGAAATACTTAAGCAAGATACTGTTAGTCTTACAAATTATGTTAAACAATTTTCTACTAGGTTATTAGAGGCCGAAGAGAGGATCTCTGATCTAGAAGACCATGTTAATTAACATGAACAATCTAGTTCCAGTTATGAAAACCAAATTAAGACACTACAATCTTAAACAGAAGAGTTGGAGGATAGAGCCAGTCACAACAATTTAAGAAAAGTGGGCCTCCCTGAAACCACCGAATTCCAAGATCTGATTTTATTTGCATCATCTAAGCTCCCCCAATTAGCATAGAATGAGCACACAGGGTTGGTCCAATTCAAAGTAACTCAGATGGTACCCCCAGAGATAGATCTGTTTTAATAAAATTTCTTAACTTCCAGGATAAAATGAATATCCTTAGGTGCTAATTTAAGATTTTTCTGCATAAACTTAGGCCAGAAAAAGAGAGATGTTGTCGTTCTGTTCCAGATTAATACAAGCCAATCTCAATGCTAGGATGTTCAATCATGCTAAAATTGTTCTAGAGAAGGACGGCGAACGTATTAGGTTTTTTTGTGTGTGTGTTTTCCCCCCTATCTTACTTCCTTTAAATGGATATAATAAAACTGGTTTCCAGTAATGTGGGAGGCATATCATGGCCGGACATTGTTCTTTATCAAGAGACACACCTCAATTTACAGGAAGTGAAGTGAAAGTGGGTAGGTGAAGCTTTATCCACTACATATATTAGGAAGAAATGCGGGGTTGCTATACTAGTGAACAAGCAGCTCTCCTTTCAGATATTGACACAAGATACTGATCCAGAGGGAAGATTTCAGTTAGTGGAATTCCTTATTAATAATTGCCATTTCGTCCTATGTAATGTTTACGGTCCTAATAATACAGACAAGGAATTTTGAAGTGGTTTGAGTCTGAAATTATTTCCATTTGTGGGGAGAAATATAATTTTGTCCAGGGACTTTAATATGATATTCTCTCCAGAGTTAGATAGATTTAAGTCCTACGAGACTCCTAAAGCGGTTAGAGATGCTAAATTACTCCACAATTTTTGCTATAAACTTGCATTAAAAGATATTTGGACACACAAGAGTTCACTTGTGAATCTAAGACCTTTAAATCATTCTAAATTCGAGCAATATGCTAGGTCTAGAGACTAAGGCTAGTATAGAGGATTTTACTATTTCAGATCACGCTATCATATCCTTAGAGATAGGTGCTTTTTCACCATAATGTAAAAATGGTCAACGTTTCTTCTTCCCACAATACTTAAAGGGACACTGTACACAAAAATTTTCTTTCGTGATTCAGATTGAGCATGACATTTTAAGCAACTTTCTAATTTACTCCTATTATCAAATTTTCTTCATTCTCTTGGTATCTTTATTTGAAATGCAAGAATGTAAGTTTAGATGCTGGCCCATTTTTGGTGAACAACCTGGGTTGTCCTTGCTGATTGGTGGATAAATCCATCCACCAATAAAAAAATGCTGTCCAGAGTTCTGAAACAAAAAAAAAGCTTAGATGCCTTCTTTTTCAAATAATGATAGCAAGAGAACGAAGAAAAATTGATAATAGGAGTAAATTAGAAAGTTGCTTAAAATTGCATGCTCTTTCTGAATTGCAAAAGAAAAAAATTGGGTTCAGTGTCCCTTTAAGTTCAAATATTAAATTTAGGAATTGGTTGCAATTTAAATGGAAAGAGTTTTGTGATTTTAATGCTGCACATGCAGAGAAGCCAAAATTATTCTTGGAAACGGCAAAGGCTGTCCTCAGAGGAGAAATAAAAGCATATCTGTGCAGGTGGAAGAAGAAGAACAGACCTAGGGAGGAGCAAGTCTTTAATATGGTGAGGAACACTTACAGGATGTACATTAGCAACCTGACACCAACACTTTGGAAGAAATACGACGCTAGGCTAGAGAGGGAAATTTTTATGAAACAAAATCTTATGACTCAAGAGTTCAAACAAAAAGCATTATTTAATGGGCATTACGGAAAGTCAGCCAAATTTCTTGCTAAAATATCCCAGAAAAGAAGTCAAAATAATTTTATAGCAGCTGTTAAAAGTGGAGGACAGAGATATACTAAGGTCAATGAAATAAGGCAAGAATTTGCTAAATATTACCAAAAAGTTTATTCCTCATGCAAAATTAATAAGGACAACAAAATGAACTTCTGGTAGGGTTTAAATTTGCCAAAACCTTCTGCCCAGGATCTGCAAAGTTTGAATGACCCTATTTTAGAGTCAGAGATCTCAGAACCCATTAAAAACTCTAAATTAAACAAAGCTGCCGGGCCTGATTCTTTCCTGGCCGAATTCTATAAATTACTACATGACCAGTTAATACCTACATTATCCTCTTTGTTTAATGAATACTATGTTAATAATAAAATGCACTCTCTATATTTTACGGCTCTGATTCTCAAAAAAGATAAAGATCCGAAATGCTGTGCATCATATAGACCAATTTCACAAAATTCTAACCTCCATTATCTCACGTAGACTCAAAGGCTTCCTAAACTCACTAATTCATCCTGATCAAGTTGGATTTATGATGAGTAGAAATCCGGTCAAAAATATATGAAAAGCTATGCTGGTGCTGGATTATTTCTAGAATAAACCAAAAGAAAAGAAATCTCACAAAAAAACTGATTTGGCACTACTAACAATTGACGTCGAAAATGCATTAGATTTGATTGTGTGGCTTAATTGGCCTATTTCAGCAGTTTGTTTGCTTGATTTACCAATCCCCATTCTCTTCAGTTATAGTTAATGTTGAGCTAACGGATAGATTCGACCTCCAGCGAGGTACACAAAAAGGATTGCCCCTTATCACCACTATTGTTCAACCTATCTTTAGAACCACTGGCAATATTATTAAGACAAGCACTAAACAGAATTAGTTTAGTGGGTGAAAAGATCCCGGTATAGCTATACGCAGATGATATACTATTATTCCTTAGTAATACAGACAAGTCTATTCCTCAGCTTTTATGAATTATCAAAAGATTCAGTTCCTTTTCAGGGTACAAAATTAACCTTGGGAAATCTGAACTTCCCTGTCTACTGAAAGCGAATTAAATAAGTACTCATCCATTTCGAGAAGTTAACCAGATCAAGTATCTGGGTATATTTCTCAGAACAAAAAAAACACATTTGTGATATAAATTAAATTTCCCAAAATGTCTTATGGTGTTCAAGAAGAAATTAAATATGTCTTTAATGTTACTACGGAAAGATATTACAGACCTTAATAAAATATTCTCTGGTTTTATCTGGCAAGGGAAGAAAGCAAAAGTGTCCTCTCAAAGCTTTCACTACTTAAAGTCAAGGGTGGTCTAATGTACCCCATTATTCAATGTTATAATTATGCCACACTTGCCAAATTTGCTCTGGATTGAATTATGGAGAAAGATCAAGTTCCCTTTTTCGCTATGGAATCCTATTTAATCACTCCCTTTGCTCTTTAGGCGATTATTCACATTCCCTTTGCCAAGTTGCCCCTGAATATCTTTCAGCTACATACTTTTAACCCCTTAATGACCACAGCACTTTTCCATTTTCTGTCCGTTTGGGACCAAGGCTATTTTTACATTTTTGAGGTGTTTGTGTTTAGCTGTAATTTTCCTCTTACTCATTTACTGTACCCACACATATTATATACCGTTTTTCTCGCCATTAAATGGACTTTCTAAAGATACCATTATTTTCATCATATCTTATAATTTACTATAAAAAAATTTATAAAATATGAGGAAAAAATGGAAAAAAACACACTTTTTCTAACTTTAACCCCCAAAATCTGTTACACATCTACAACCACAAAAAAACACCCATGCTAAATAGTTTCTAAATTTTGTCCTGAATTTAGAAATACCCAATGTTAACATGTTCTTTGCTTTTTTTGTAAACTATAGGGCCATAAATACAAGTAGCACTTTGCTATTTCCAAACCATTTCTTTTCAAAATTAGCGCTAGTTACATTAGAACACTGATATCTTTCAGGAATCTCTGAATATCCATTGACATGTATATATTTTTTTTTAGTAGACAACCCAAAGTATTGATCTAGGCCCATTTTGGTATATTTCATGCCACCATTTCACCGCCAAATGCAATCAAATACAAAAAATCGTTCACTTTTCACAAATTTTTTCACAAACTTTTGGTTTCTAACTTAAATTATTTACAAACAGCTTGTGCAATTATGGCATAAATTGTTGTAAATTCTTATCTGGGATCCCCTTTGTTCAGAAATAGCAGACATATATGACTTTGGCGTTGCTTTTTGGTAATTAGAAGGCCGCTAAATGCCACTGCGCACCACACGTGTATTATGCCCAGCAGTGAAGGGGTTAATTAGGGAGCATGTAGGGAGCTTTTTGGGATAGTTTTAGCTTTAGTGTAGTGTAGTAGACAACCCCAAGTATTGATCTAGGCCCATTTTAGTATATTTTATGCCACCATTTCACCGCCAAATGCGATCAAATTAAAAAAAAAGTTAAATTTTTCTCAATTTTAGGTTTCTCACTGAAATTATTTACAAACAGCTTGTGCAATTATGGCACAAATGGTTGTAAATGCTTCTCTGGGATCCCCTTTGTTCAGAAATAGCAGACATATATGGCTTTGGCATTGCTTTTTGGTAATTAGAAGGCCTCTAAATGCCGCTGCGCATCACACGTGTATTATGGCTAGCAGTGAAGGGGTTAATTATGTAGCTTGTAGGGAGCTTGCAGGGTTAATTTTATCTTTAGTGTAGAGCTCAGCCTCCCACCTGAAACATCAGACCCCCTGATCCCTCCCAAACAGCTCTCTTCCCTCCCCCACCCCACAATTGTCCCCGCCATCTTAAGTACTGGCAGAAACTCTGCCAGTACTAAAATAAAAGGTATTTGGCCATTTAAAAAAAAAAAAAAAAAAAGCATATTTACATATGCTGATGTGTATGATCCCCCCTTAGACCCCAACCTCACTGATCCCCCACCTAACAGCTCTCTAACCCTTCCCCTCTGCCTTAATGGGCGCCATCTTGGGTACTGGCAGCTGTCTGCCAGTACCCAGTTTTGCAAAAAAAGTGCCATTTTATTAAAAAAAAAGCAATTTTCTGTAGTGTAGCTTTCCCCCCCCACCAAGACCAACCCCCCACCCCTTCCAGATCCCTGAGATTATATTTTTTCAAGTTTAAACTTCATTTTTTTTTAATACTTTTTACTAAGTTTTTCTGTAGTGTAGCGGTTCCCACCCGCTCCCGCCCCGTGCACGCGCCCGCCCTCCAACCCCCGTGCACGCGCGCGCTCCCGTGCGCGCCCCCTTGGGTCCCGCCCCCCTCCACTCCATACACAACATCGATGGCCGCCCACCCGCCTCCCACGTAAGCTCCCACCCACCAACGATACCGGCCATCGATGTCCGGTGCAGAGAGGGCCACAGAGTGGCTCTCTCTGCATCGGATGGCCAAGGGGGGTTATTGCAGGATGCCTCCATATCGAGGCATCACTGCAATAACCGGAAAGCAGCTGGAAGCGAGCAGGATCGCTTCCAGCTGCTTTCCAGACCAAGGACGTACGCCACACGTCCTCGGTCATTAAGTGTATTTTTTTAGAGGACGTGTGGCGTACGTCCTTGGTCGTTAAGGGGTTAAATACATAATATTAGCCTGGCAAAAGATATACCTTGAAATAAAAAAAAAATGTTGTCGGTCCATGTTTCTACCTATTCAAGGAAACCCGAACTTCCCACCAGGTCTAACACAAGGTGTATTCTCTATTTGGGTAAATAAAGGGCTTCTAAGAGTAAAATATGTGTCTGCAGAGATGGTACCTAATTAGTTAAGCCATATCTTGAGTTAAGAACAGAATTTGATTTGCCGAGGTTCTCTTTTTTTGCCTTCCTCCAGATTAGGCACTGGATTTCAACACTCAAAACTGAGACTGATAATGGCCTTACTTTAGGAAAGCTAGATAAGGTAATTAAATGTACAAAGAAGGGAAGTATGCTATTTCACATATATACAATACTCTTATCCAGACACATGGGGAAATAAACATAAGAAATATAGTCACTAAATGGAGAAAGGTGCTGGTAGACATATCTAGGGAAACTTTTTCACAAAGTGTGCTCAATGTTAATAAGAATACGACTAGAGTATGAACAAATTGGAGAGAATCTCATTTTAAACTTATAAATGTGTCATATATAATGCCTCTTAAATTTACTAAATGGTACAAGGGAACAGAATTTTTTTTTTAAATGTAGCTCAGAGTTGGCAGATGAAATACACTGCTTTTGGAGTTGTCCTAAAATTTTGCAACTCTGTAAGAAAGTTATTTTTTGGCTTAATTGAATAATTAGAGGTAATTTCACACTCAGACTATCCATATTTTCTTTCTACTGGGACACTCTGACACAGGTCTCAATAACAAATTCATAAATGCAATAATCCTGATAGTAAATTATTTTGATTAGGTGAAAGAGTAGTAAAGAACTCAAATTTAAAGAGTTCACAAAGAAAGTATATGACCAAATGACATTAGAGCAATATGGTCTAAATGAGAAATAAGTCAAAAGTTGTTTTTTCAAAATGGGTACAGACAATTCTTTCTCTATCTCCAGAGGCGCAAATACAAGTGGTCTCACCCTTTAAGTCGTCCAGCTGGTTCAGCCAACAAATTAATTCAAACGCATTTCCCTTAAATTGGCAGCATAGGAATTCATTTTTTGCTTATGGTTCTTTATCCTCCCCCTCCTCCCCCCTTTTTTATTATTTACTCCCCCCCCCCATCCATTCTCCCTTATTTACTTATTATGCATTTTTTATATTTTCAGTATATACCTGTTATCACTGTAAAAACAGTAGCTCCATTATTTATTGTATTGTTCCTTATACAGCCTTTTTTATTTTCTTTTTATTTTCTTCTATTCCTATTATTCAAACCTTATTGTATAATTTAAATTTGATATAACAACTGAGATAAGATAGAACTGTTACAAATCTATTAATATGCCAATTCTATGTCTTGATTTTGATTATGCTCGAGTTTATGTAGACATTCTTTGCACTGAATGGTCTATAATTTGCTTTTTATTTCCTCAACTATATATAATTCAAGTTGATTTGATTTTTTTTTTATATAATGTATTGCTATAAGTATTTGATTTATGAGGATGGTGTATTTACCTTTCAAAAATAAAATAAAAAAATAATACAAAAAAAAAAAATACAAAAAAATTTGTATGCTCTTTCTGAAACATGAAAGAACATTTTGGGGTTTCATGTCCCTTTAAATAGCCTGTAGATTACAGATCAGGCACACTACAAGTGTGCAGGCAGTGACAAGAAAAGAATCAGCCAGTTCCCACAGAAAAAGGCCAGGATAGCTAAAGCCCTCTTGTGACTCACTGGAGTCACATGATCAAATGCCCATAGGAAGAGTCCAAGGTTCAGCGCACAGATTTGACATTCAATCTTCATCAGTGCATATAATCCTTTCCACAATGTGCCTCCATCACAGTTAATCTTTGCTTAATATATATTAACTGTAATATTAAAATTATAGTAGTAATCCAATTTCCCATCTCACTTATACCATATGTAACTGTCACATGTGACCTTCACTAAAAACACCCCACTTTATAACCAATATTAGTAACCCCCTTGCCACTAAATTTAGCTCATTGTCCCCCCCATAGGTTATTAACCTCTTACTTGATCCACTAGTCCATAACCCACAACACCTAACACTCCTAAACAATTGTTGGGATGGGGTGAAATACCATTAAGAAGATTAATTTTTGGAACGTTGTTTAAAATTGTATAATCTATCTGAATTAATGAAAGAAAATGTTTGGGTTTAATTGCCCTTTAATATAAATGTTGCCAAGGATAAAAAATGATCCAGTGTTGCAGAGTACATACCATGGGACATATTTATCAAGGTCTGGTAGACCTGATTCGACACTGCAAATCAGGTCCGCCAGACCTTGCTGAATATGGCGAACAATACGCTCGCTGTATTCAGCAATGCACCAGCAGCTCACAAGAGCTGCTGGTGCAACGCCGCCGCCCTGCATACTCGCGGCCAATGAGCCACCAGCAGGGGGGTGTCAATCAACCCAATCGTACTCGATCAGGTTGTATTGTGGCGATGTGTGTCCGCCTGGATCAGCCAATCGGATTGAACTTGAATCTGATTGGCTGATTTAATCAGCCAATCAGATTTTTCCTACCTTAATTCCGATTGGCTGATAGAATCCTATCAGCCAATCGGAATTCGAGGGACGCCATCTTGGATGACGTCATTTAAAGGAACCTTCATTTGGCGAGTAGGCGTCGGTTGAAGAGGATGGATCCGCATCGGCTGGAAGAAGATGGCTCCGCTCCGTTCCGCTCCGGATGGATGAAGATAGAAGATGCCGCTTGGATAAAGATGTCTGCTGGTCCGGATGTCCTCTTATGCCCGGATAGGATGAAGACTTCTGCCGGTCTGGATGTCCTCTTCTGCCCCATCGGATGAAGACTTCGGCCCGGCTGGGTGAAGATGACTCAAGGTAGGGAGATCTTCAGAGGGGTAGTGTTAGGTTTAGAGTAGAGGTATGTGGGAGTAGGGGTATGTGGGTGGTGGGTTTTAATGTTGGGGGGCGGGTTGTATTTCTTTTTACAGGCAAAAGAGCTGATTACTTTGGGGCATGCCCCGCAAAAAGCCCTTTTAAGGCTGGTAAAAGAGCTGATTACTTTTTAATTTAGAATAGGGTAGGGACCTTTATTATTTTTTTATTTTTTTTTATTTTATTAGGGGGCTTAGAGTAGGTGTAATTAGCCTAATATTCTTGTAATCTTTTTTATTTTTTGTAATTTAGTGTTTTGATTTTTTTGTAATTTAGTTTAGTTTATTTAATTGTATGTAATTGTAGGTAATTTATTTAATTAATTTATTCATAGTGTAGTGTTAGGTTTAATTGTAACTTAGGTTAGGATTTATTTTACAGGTAATTTTGTAATTATTTTAACTAGGTAGCTATTAAATTGTAAATAACTATTTAATAGCTATTGTACCTAGTCAAAATAAATACAAAGTTGCCTGTAAAATAAATATAAATCCTAAAATAGCTACAATATAATTATTTGTTATATTGTAGCTATATTAGGGTTTATTTTACAGGTAAGTATTTAGTTTTAAATAGGAATACTTTAGTTAATAAGATTTAGCTTTAGGGGTTGATGCATTTATTAGAGTAGCGGCGAGGTCTGGTCGGCAGATTAGGGGTTAATACTTGAAGTTAAGGGGCGGCGATGTTAGGGAGGGCAGATTAGGGGTTAATACTATTTATTATAGTGTTTGTGAGACGAGAGTGCGGCGGTTTAGGGGTTAATACATTTATTATAGTGGCGGAGAGGTCCGGTTGGCATATTAGGGGTTAATAAGTGTAGTTAGGTAGCGGTGACGTGGGGGGGGGGCAGATTAGGGGTTAATAAATATTATGTAGGTGTCGGTGATGTTAGGAGCAGCAGATTAGGGGTTCATAGGGATAATGTAGGTGGCGGAAATGTGCGGTTGGCAGATTAGGGGTTAAAAAAATTTATTAGAGTGGCGGCGATGTGGGGGGCCTCGGTTTAGGGGTACATAGGTAGTTTATGGGTGTTAGTGTACTTTAGAGCACTGTAGTTAAGAGCTTTATAAACCAGCATTAGCCCATAAAGCTCTTAACTACAGCCTTTCCATGGGCGGTAGGAGTTTTGTCGGTAGAGGTGTAACCCTCACTTCAGCCAAGACTCTAAATACCGGCGTTAGGAAGATCCCATTGAAAAGATTGTATATGCAATTTGCGTAAGGGGATCTGCGGTATGAAAAAGTCACGGCTTTAAAGTGAGCGTTAGACCCTTTCCTGCCTGACTCTAAATACCAGGCGGCCAAAAGCAGCATTAGGACCCCTTAACACTGCTTTTGACGGCTAATGCAGAACTCTAAATCTAGGTGTTAATAATTCACTTGATTTGAAAAGATATATAATATATACCTCAAAATACTAAAATGAAATGGCATTAATAACTGTATACAATTTGAAGGGGAGACTAAACATGCACTGATTGAAAATGAAGTAGACTGATCTCTTGGATATCCTTTTACCTAATGGCCTCAATAAACACTTTTAAAAAAAGTAAAATCCTTTAGTAAGAAGACAACAAAAGTGATATACAGGTGATACATTTAATAACTAATAGTTGATACAACTGCAAGCTTTCAGAACACTGAGGTCCCTTCATCAGGCATTCTGATAAACAAGAATAAAAACTTTAAAATTTGTCTTTTTCTTAGGGACCAAGATAGTTTTGGGACATATTCACTTGCTTTATCTCTCCGTTTTCCCTTTTTTTCTTTTCTGCTTTTGTCTTTTTCTTCTTCCATGTGTATTACCTTTTGATGCGTTGTATTATTCTTTAGATACTTTTTACTCTATAGACTTATAATGCATATTTTTGTGGACGATTACCTTATTGTAATCCAATTTCATCTTGATAACTGGTTAACTGTATAAATGCCATTTTATATAGGCAAGATGGTTATACTGGGCATGTTTGCTCAATAATTGTATCAACACTGTATTTTACTTTTGTTGCTATTATTTCTAATTATTGAATTAGATAACACCCTTTTCTGGTTTGGTCAGATTCATATCAGAAATTGAAAAGAACACTGCAGGAAATTTGTTTCTATTAAGAGAAAGTTGGAGAAATTGATAATATCTTCTAGAATGTAAGTTAAACAAAACAGTACTCAAACTTTAAATGTGAAACCACCAAGTGATACGATTTTAAATATAGTCCAAAGTTGCAGATCTCACTGTACAGACCACATTTCTGAAACCTGACTCTCACTGTACACAACAGGGTTTCTCTTTGTCGTAATTAAAACAAGACAGAACAGCAAACAATGAAATCCGAGTCACAAAGACATGATTCCTAGTGAAATCCCATTTATGAAGATGACATTACTGTAAATGAAAATCAATGTGAGAGTGAATTGGAAACAAACAATTACATAACACGAATGCTACGTACCATTTCTAGATGTTACGACTATGATTCCTGTTTTCTCTATTTTCCTGCAGATTTCATTAGTTGTACGGGATATTACGCATTACATACATATACATTGAGCACTTTGTGTCCTGCCCACTGCTAAAGGACTACACAATGATGCTGAATATAGTTTTTTTTTAATAAATCTAGACAGTATATAGTGTTTTTCTCATGCCAAGATAAAATAAATATTCTAAATCATCTTGAAATATTTGAAAATGTGTCAAACAGGCTTTTTTTGGGGAATATTTAGTGCCTTTAGTCGTCAAACTGGATAATTGTAAAATGGTCTAAAAAACTGTTAACAATTATAGAGAACATTAATTATTATTGAACTTTTTGTTAAATACAGGGCTATTGTTGGTGAGCCAAAATTGTGTTCCTGGCTCAGAAAAACAGCTAAAATCTGTGATTGTGATCACATCAATATGAAATCAGGTAGATATATTTTAATCGTATAATTATTTTAAAAATACATTTATTAGTTAAAACAGATACCATTAAATGTGCTATAATAATAGCAGGTATTTTCATTGCACTACTTTATGTCATATGGTACTGTCAACGCTTCAAGCTTTGCAGCTGTTCTTCTGCTGCTTGAAGTAGGTAGACCCTTGGGGATGTTTCTGCAAATTTGTTTTGGTGGTTTATGCTGTTTGCAGCACTGCTGCTTGCATGGAGAGTGACAGATCCCTTATGTTTTGCCTTATGTTTCTTAAATTTGATTCAGCTACTGAAATGTTTTTTTAATACAATGTGTATGTCTTTTGATGAATTCTATTTTGTTCTAAGTTTACTTTACTCCTGAATTTCTTAGCGATCATTTTGTAGTAAAAATGTATGTCCTTCAGTGTCAGTATTATCAAAGCATTGTGTTGCAAGTGCAACTTACGTCTGGTTTGTGCTGTGTCTGAATGAATTAAGAGAAAATTATCAATGGTCCACAAACTCCAGGTTTAATTGTTCTATGTTTATTTGAATTTACTGCTACATAGGGCTAGATTATGAGTAAAGCTGTATTTTGCACTCCTGCTCACGCATTAACAACACTTTTTGAGAGCGTCGGGTAGTGCACGTATTACAAGTTGAAAGTAAAAAGTTTCCCATGGGTGCTAACCTGATGCACGCAAAAATCAAACTTGGAATATCGTGAACACGTTAATGAACTGTGTTCCCCCATAAACTTCAATGAAGAAGTGTAAAAAAGTTGGGCAAAGCCGATCACGTTTTCTCAAGTGAACTAACCGGACATGACATATTAATATTTCACATTTCAATGTTCTTCACATAGCAGAGTATGCTCTATTTATTCCTAAAGGGACACTGAACTCAATTTTTTCTTTTGTGATTCAGATAGAGCATGCAATTCTAAGCATTTTTTTAATTTACTCCTATTATAATTTTTCTTCATTCTCTTGCTATCTTTATTTGAAAAAGAAGGCATATAAGCTAAGGAGCCAGTCCATTTTTGGTTCAGACCCTGGACAGCACTTGTTTATTGGTGGGTGAATTTATCCACCAATCAGCAAGAACAACCCAGGTTTTTTTTACCAAAAATGGGCCAGCATCTAAACCTTATATTCTTGCTTTTCAAATAAAGATACCAAAAGAATAAAGAAAAGTTGATAAACAGAGTAAATTATAAAGATGCTTAAAATTGCATGCTCTATCTGGATCATGAAATAAAAAAAATGTGTTCAGTGTCCCTTTAAATCCACATATATATAAATAAATATTTATATATATATATATATATATATATATATATACATATATATATATGTGTATGATTTTTTTGGGGTAAAATATATATCTATACCTATATGATTATATATATCTATATATGTGGCTATTTAAAAATATTCAGAACATATTCCCAAATGTTAAATACATTAGATATATTAGATGGTGAAATATTTATAGTACATACACAGTTAAACACTTTATTTAATATGAATATTGCATAAATATTATTTTACATGTTTTAAGATACTGTACTTGACTGCAAAGGGCTCCAATGTGTGTATATATATATATATATATATATATATATATTTATATATTTATATATATATATATATATATATACAGTATATATATATATATACATATCTGTAGAAAACAAATCCTCCCTCCTGGGTCATCCACCTGGGTGCAGCAACGCTATTATGTAACAGGAACAAAAATGATGCACTTGCAGGATTTTCACACCACAGTGTCAACTTTATTGGAAGTTGTCTCTTTCACTTTTGATCTGATGAAAGAGACAACTTGTCTGTGAAACGTCCAATTCAATAAAGTTGACACTGTAGTGGGAAAATCCTGAGAGTGCATCATTTAGTTCCCTGTATATGTGTGTCAGAGCCTTCGAAACGCGTAAGGAGTACTATTAGAATGCTTTTATCTTGGGAAATTTTGGAGACTTATACAATAGACTGAATCCGCATCTTAAGATTGTGTTTTATCAGCGTATTGAGCTTTTCAATTACCTCATATTTGATTGAGGTTTTTAAATGCAAGCAGGATAAGGAATGAGTGTTGCATTGCTTGTTGTGAATAAAATGTGCAGTGTTGCACTATTGGATTTCTCTCTGCTTTTTACCTTATGTGATACGTGATACGTTGTTGGAAGGAAATACTACCATAACCCAAGAAGTTCCGAAGTGGGGATTTCAAGACGCCTACGTGGGCTCTTCTCTTAACTGTGCGGTACTTACTTCATGTGATTGGGGGTAAGGAGTGTAAGTAGGAACCCCGACTAGGCCCCTGTTATTTCACTTCACTATATCTGCAGTACGATATTTGGTCTAACTACATTGCACAGATTTGCTTTTCAATATGAAACAAATATAGAACTCTTCATTCTGATACCTTCTGGAGTTTATCATTAATATTGTCAACTCTGATTTTCTTGCATATACAAATAACCTGTTTTTGTTGAATGTGAATTAATATAACAGTGAATTGTTTATATATATATATATATATATATATATATATATATATATAATACTTTTTTATTGGACTAACTATACATTTATAAGTTGACAAGCTTTCGGAAGAGTTCCTTCCTTTATCAAGTCTAAAGCAATACTCTATATTATTATTGCTTTAGACTTGATAAATATACATTGGAGCCCTTTGCAGTCAAGTATCTTAAAGCATGTAAAATCATATTTATGCAATAGTCATATTAAATACACTGTTTAACTGTGTATGTACTGTAATTATTTTACATTCCAATGATATCCAATAAAAACAAATACATGCATACACATATTTAGACATGTATATGTATGTATCTTTATGTTAAAGCCCTTTGCAGCCAATTTTTTTTAACTCCTGAGACCTCATATCTTTGAGCCCTTATAACTTTTGTATTATTTTTTTTAATAATTTTTATTCAATAGTGTTAATTTAAGTGTCATTGTACTTTTAAATATAATTTTGATGTGTTTTGTGCCACATTTTTTTCTGGCATAACAGTTAACCAGAACTCTGAAGTTGTGCTATCCTGACGCGCGTTAAATTCAATTGCGCTCAAGCAAATGTGTTTACTTTCAACCTTAAATATGCGCAAAGAGCCGTGATAAACCCCTTTTCGCATGCAACAGTTACCAAGCCCCTTGTATTCTAGCCCATAGTGTTTTATTTTCCCAGGAATGAAGAGAAAAGTTACATAATTTGAGAGTTGCAAACCAAGCCTTTCTATCTCCTTAGAGAACATTTTTTTTTTAATTACCATTTAGTGGTAGGTAAGGCTAAATTCACCCCTTCTGCAATTTTCACTAATTCTGGAGTTGACTAACCTGTTGCTATACTGTGTATGAAAAAGATTAGAATATTTTCAAAATCTTATGCCTGAAATATTTATTCTTTCATTTAATTGGCATGAGTCCATGAGCTAGTGACGTATGGGATATACAATCCTACCAGGAGGGGCAAAGTTTCCCAAACATCAAAATGCCTATAAATACACCCCTCACCACACCCACAATTCAGTTTTACAAACTTTGCCTCCTATGGAGGTGGTGAAGTAAGTTTGTGCTTAGATTTCTACGTTGATATGTGCTTCTCAGCATTGTTGAAGCCTGATTCCTCTCAGAGTACAGCGAATGTCAGAGGGACGTGAAGGGAGTATCACTTATGAATATGATGATTTCCTTAACGGGGGTCTGTTTCATAGGTTCTCTGTTATCGGTCGTAGAGATTCATCTCCTACCTTGCTTTTCAGATCGACGATATACTCTCAATTTACCATTACCTCTACTGATAACTGTTTCAGTACTGGTTTGGCTATCTGCTATATGTGGATCGGTGTCTTTTGGTAAGTATGTTTTTTGTTATTTAAGACACCTCAGCTATGGTTTGGCACTTTATGCATTTATATAAAGTTCTAAATATATGTATTGTACTTATATTTGCCATGAGTCAGGTTCATGTATTTCCTTCTGCAGATTCATATTTGGGGAAAATGAAAATTTTTTAAGAATTTTTTTCTTACCTGGGGTTTAGTCTTTTTTTTAATTGACTACTTCTTGCAAATTGCAGGCGGTATTAGGCCCGCGGGTGCGTCAAATGCTAGACTTTATTGCGTCATTTTTGGCGCGATAATTTTTTTGGCGCGAAAAATATGTCTATGACACAACTTCGTCATTTCCGGCGTTATAGTTGACGCCGGAGCCTTACACACGGCTGCGTCATTAGTGACGTGAGTGTGTCATTTCCGGTAATTATTGGCCCCAAAAAAGTTTTCAGTTACATGACCTTTAAAGTCGTCAATCCCCGGCCTTAACCTTATAACCATTATAAGCTAACATAATAACTATAAATAAAGAGTTACACCCAACTTTGGTATAAAATTTGGCCGCAGCCATTTTATTAACATCCCAAGTTAAATATTGTGTAATAAATATTTTCAAACATTTTTTAACAGAACATACCTGATGTTCATAAATAACATTCCAATCAAAACTGTCAAATAAAACTGTCAATTCCCCACAGCGGTGCTAGTTCCCAAACCCACAAAACAAGATGGCCGTTATTCAACAACTGGACTCAACTATATCCCTGTTGAGTCCGTCCAAGGACACCTACACTTTAATAGGGAACCCCTTGCCCCTATAAAACCAGTTGCCCACTCACCCCATGGAGAGGCAACTACTTAAAATCCTCCAAATCACTTGGCCATATTGCATACCATATTTGTCTGGGAACTAGCACCCCCGCCTTGCTGCGACGAACACGAAACAAGGAAGGAAAACAAAATTAGGGAGGGAGGGAGCACTTTCCAGAAAGGTTTGATAAATAATCTGATGACAGATTCTCCCGCTCTTTCCTTAAATGCGTAACAGCGCGTGCTAAGCCCGCCCCCTTACAGGTACCAACCAATCACACCCAAGGCCTAATTCCTCCAACGGTCAAGTCCCCTTCCCGTTACTTCGAACTCCCAGGGGTTCCCTGACCTTTAAAGTCGTCAATCCCCAGCCTTAACCTTATAACCATTATAAGCTAACATAATAACTATAAATAAAGAGTTACACACAACTTTGGTATAAAATTTGTCCGCAGCCATTTTATTAACATCACAAGTTAAATATTGTTTAATAAATATTTTCAAAATTTTTTTAACAGAACATACCTGATGTTCATAAATAACATTCCAATCAAAACTGTCAAATAAAACTGTCAATTCCCCACAGCGGTGCTAGTTCCCAAACCCACAAAACAAGATGGCCGTTATTCAACAACTGGACTCAACTATATCCCTGTTGAGTCCGTCCAAGGACACCTACACTTTAATAGGGAACCCCTTGCCCCTATAAAACCAGTTGCCCACTCACCCCATGGAGAGGCAACTACTTAAAATCCTCCAAATCACTTGGCCATATTGCATACCATATTTGTCTGGGAACTAGCACCCCCGCCACCGACTGGACTGACCGAACAGCCCAGTCCCGCCAAACCCAACATTTTTCCCAACGCTTCTTTTATATCAAAAAGAAATAGCTGCAGCCCAAATTGGTTAAAATGAACACCATCTTTTAAGTAAAATTCCTCAGCCCCTTCTACTTCGAAATCTGGGTGGAAAACTACACTTCCCCCCAACCTTTTAACAAAAGAGCTAACTATTTTGTTAATTTTCTTGCAGCTCTTTTCTAGCCTATCGTAATCCCTCGCTGATCTCCAAACCAGCCTAGGAGTAATCTGTGACCAGACTATTTTTATTCCGGGATAAAGCTCCTTTATATTGCCCAGATCCCTTTTAATTCTTCTCACTAATTCTTTTTGAGGAATCATACCTAAATCATTTCCCCCCAAATGCACTATCAAAACATCAGGATGGGGAAAAAATCTGCCATAGTCTAGAAACAACGGAAACAAGAGTTCCCAGCACATGCCCCTAATCCCAAACCATTTGACCTCCCATTGATCAACTGGACACCCGAGCTGAAGGCCGCCCATTTTCTTACTGGCCTCAGCATAGGCCCAGTATATAAACGAATGCCCCATCACCCATACGATCCTCACACCTAAAATAAAAGAAATAAAGAAAGTATTCAGGATGATTACAGCTCAAACATTCCAAAACATACGCTCTATTCAAGGGTTTTTTTTTTTTTTTAATAACCTTAAATCAGGCCTAACATAGGATTTATAACGACTTGAACCCCATCTACCAATCTTTTTTACTATATCCTCTCTGAGACCTAACATAGCAGCTTCAGTAGCAGCTCCAATCCGGAAAGAGTGAGATCCGAACTCTAAAGGATTAAGACCCAATAAAACAATTGAACCTTTTAAAATGGCTCTAAATTGATACTGTGATAAAAAAGAACCATCTGAGTGAACCAACAAAGGGCCATCCTGCAAAGGCCGTATGGACCCATAAAGCATCATTACCTGACATGGACATATCTCTCCACCACTAGGGAACAGCACTATGTTCTTGCCTTTCCCATATATGTCCGTTTTACTACTCCTCAGTAATATTTCTACCCTGCTATCGTTCCATATTACATCTTCTTTTTGTAAACCTCCTGAAACTTTTTTGCTAGGGCTTACCAATTCCGAAAGTCTAAATGCCCCAAAAAAGGCCAATACAAAGGCCGTTCTGAACAATATTATTTCAAATCTTGATGCACAAATCTCTGCTAATACTACCCAAATTTTTTTAAGTAAAGAAAATGTAATAGGCCTTCTCTTATCTCTAACCTTTGCCTTTTTCTTCAAGCCTTTAAGAACTTGACGTACCCAAAAAACTTTTGTAACATCAGACAAACCTAATAAACGAAATCTAAAAGCAAGGGCCGCCAATCTTCTTTCCATATTAGATGGTGACAACCCCAAATTTCCCCAATGCCACATCCATTCCAATAAGCAACCCGTGACATCATCAGACCCTTCTTTAATTTCAGATTGACATAACCACATTTCCCATTCCCTCCAAACTGATACATAGGACGACCAAGTACCTGGAGCCAAAGATTTTTTAATTAATTCAGCCAATCCTCCGTCCCAAGCTTCCAAAGTTGGACAGGAAACATCGCTCCAGCTACATCCGCCTGAGGAGCCAACTCTCGAAAGCGAGACCACTGTGAACGAGATAAAGAATCTGCTATCAAATTAAGCTTACCAGGGATATGTTTTGCCCTGACAAATACATTCATACTTAAACATTTCAGGACTAGTACTCTTAATAAACGCAAAACTGGTAATGATGATGCAGATAAAGAATTAATAGCAGAAACAACACTCATATTATCCGTATGGAACAATATGGATTTATTCATCAAATCAACTTCCCACACAAACAGAGCCACCAGAATCGGAAATAGTTCAAGGAAAACTAGGTTCCTAGTTAAACCCAAATTGACCCACTCTTGAGGCCACACCTTTGCACACCAATGCCCCTGAAAATAAGCCCCGAAACCAACACCCCCTGCTGCATCAGTTATCAAATCCAAATCAACATTAGAGATCCTAGCTTCCATAAATATTGCAACACCGTTAAAGTTTTTAAGGAATTCCAACCAAACTTTCAAATCATCCTTGTGGCCTTTTTTAATCCTTACAAAATGATGAGGCTTACTAACACCAGACGTAGCCAATGACATTCTTCTAGAAAAAACTCTACCAATAGGAATGATTCTGCAAGCAAAATTCAATTTTCCCAGCAAAGATTGCATTTTTCTCAAAGTCACCTTACGGACCGCCAAAAATTGCTGAATCATTTCTGACAAATCCACAATCTTTTCCACAGGTAGCCTACATTCCATACTTTCAGAGTCGATTGTAATACCCAAAAATTTAAGGGCCGTAACTGGACCCTCAGATTTTTCCATTGCAATAGGAACCCCAAAATCAGATGCCATTGAATAAAAACAATCCCTTAACTTCAAACAAACGTCCGAATCAGGGGGACCAACAAAAAGAAAATCATCCAAATAATGAACTAATGACGAGACTCCAGACTTGAATTTAACGACCCATTCCAAAAAGGAACTAAAACACTCAAACAAAGAACAAGAAATAGAACAACCCATCGGGAGGCAGAGGTCGATGTAGAAAAAACCCTCAAAACAACAACCCAAAAGATAATGTGAAGAAGGATGAACTGGAAGTAACCGAAAAGCCGCCTCAATATCCACTTTAGCCATTAAAGCAAATTGACCAGCCTCTCTAACCAAATTAACTGCCATGTCAAATGATGTATAAGACACAGACGATAATTCATCCGGAATATCATCATTAACAGATCCACCTTTTGGAAAGGATAAGTGGTGAATTAGACGAAATTTACCAGGCTCTTTCTTAGGAACCACTCCTAAAGGAGAAATACGCAAATGGGGGATAGGAGAGATTTTAAAAGGACCTGCCATTTGACCCAAAGAAACCTCCTTCTCAAGCTTAATCCTGACAACCTCAGGCCATTCTCTAGCAGACTTAAGGTTATCCCTGTAATGAACAACACCCCCTGAAGATGGGATTCTGAAACAAGGCCTTATCACCACAGCCCTTCTGTTTAGCGTAGAGTACGAGCCACAGCTCCATCCCGCTTAGCCTCACCGGAGTTAATCCCTTTTTCAGGAAGCTCCTGGGTTCCTCCCAATTTGTTCTTTTTGAAACACTTAATGGAAGGGTGGGATCCCCCACACCCTGAGCATTCGTGTCTAAATTTACAGGACGATCCCCATTTACAGAACTTTTCATTGAAAGCAAAACAGAAACCTTTTTTGACTGTTGCCAACGAACCGCTTTGAAGAGACCCGCCGGCATCCCCGAGAAAAGGCTGCGAAGACCTTAACGGGGTCATCACTTTTAACCATAGACCCATATCACGATCGTCCCATTTCATCTCAGGCTTAACCGACAAACGTTGTCTAAATTGTTCATCATAAAACCACCAAGCCATACCACCATATGTTCTCTGAGCAGCGGCAATTTCATCTAAATAGCAAAAGAGGGCCGCGCCTTGATCAGGGAACTTAACAGCAAATACACCACCATAAATAACAAAAGCCTGGAACCAGTTAGTAAATGTTTTCGGTAATTTTCTGTAACGTCTTTTCCTTTCCTCCTCCTCCTTCTTGGCCGAATCCTTTTTTGAGTCTTCAGGTATCTCAAAAGACTGATCAAGAGGAAGGAGGGAAAAAAATTCAATAAACTCTCTCTTGTATATCTTTTCCCTTAACTCGACCGTCAAATGCATACCCAAAGGCCCGATAGAACACAAACAAGACCTGGCCAAAGCCGTGTCAGCAATCTTCAGCTCGGGACCCCCAGACGCTTTATTATCGACATTAGCCACCTTTTGCTGGGATAAACCGACCATTTGAGATTGGGGTACCGACCCTACATCTTTTGTTCCCTCACCAACAATCCCTAATACCCCATTTTGGAGAGCCAATTCAGGGGGAACCCATGAATTGGCAACTCCCCCCGGGACTTTGGCTCCTTCTAATTTGGCTAACAAGTCCCTTAAACCCGCTACAACAGTTATAGATAAAGGATCAGCATGCACACCAACTGTATCAACCCCCACATTCAGATTCACCACCCCGGATCCCTCATTACCTGTACTCGGATCCTGAGTCGCTGCAGACTGAACCCCTTGAGATGCAGCCGTAACCTTCTCTATATTCTGGAAACCAGTAGTCCTGGGATCCGTATTAGCCATTAATTGCTGACCATTTTCCGCCTGCAAAAAAGAAACATGTGACAAACCCCCAGAAGGTGCCCAAATTCCAATGCCCCTACTAGCTGTAGACATACCCAACCTACTATCCACTAAAACACCCTTACCCTTCTTAGCAGATGGAACCTCAAACCCTTCTCCCTTTAAATCCCCATACCTCTTGCGTTGTCTACCTCTACCTTGTATTCTCCCAATCCCAGACCTGTTTGGACGTTGAACAGAGTTAACCGAGCTATGAAACGTATTATTAATACTCTGACCCATCATGCCCTGAAGACCAAAATTAAGATTGTTGGCCGTACTCACCCTTGTTTCTTCTCCCCTTGCATAAAAACGTTCCGCCCCCGGAATGCCGTCCTCAATATCCAGCCTGATATTTTCCGTCCAGGATTCCTGCAGACCATAAGCATCCCCACTTAGGCCATCATTTCCCACCATTAAAAGACCCGGGGAATTCTCAGGCCGTGACCCAGTCTCATTCCCTTCTAAAAGAAAAACATCATTAGAGACAGGTAAATTTTTAATTACGTCAACATTCCTATCCCTCAAATTTCTGTTGCGGCTGCATCAACTTTCTGGTTGGAGAATTTAGCGCAACAAGAATTGGATTCTAACATATCTAGCATTATTCACTTACTGCAATATGCTAATCATTTTATTTGTGATGCCATTTTTGATATTATCAAAATTGATGCTAGATCCATGCCTTTAGCTATATTAGCTAGAAGAGCTTTGTGGCTTAAATCTTGGAATGCTGATATGACATCTAAATCTAGATTACTATCTCTTTCTTTCCAAGGTAATAATTTATTTGGTTCTCAGTTGGATTCTATTATTTCAACTGTCACTGGGGGAAAGGGAGTTTTTCTGCCTCAGGATAAAAAATATAAGGGTAAATCTAAGGCTTCTAACCGTTTTCGTTTTTTTCGTCAAAATAAGGAACAAAAACTCAATCCTTCCCCCAAGGAATCTGTTTCCAATTGGAAGCCTTCCTCAAATTGGAATAAATCCAAGCCATTTAAGAAACCAAAGTCAGCCCCTAAGTCAGCATTAAGGTGCGGCCCTCATTCCAGCTCAGCTGGTAGGGGGCAGATTAAGGTTTTTCAAGGATATTTGGATAAATTCTGTCCAAAATCAATGGATTCAGAGCATTGTCTCTCAAGGGTATCGAATAGGATTCAGAGTAAGACCTCCTGTGAGATTTTTTCTCTCACGTATCCCAGCAAATCCAGTAAAAGTTCAGGCTTTCCTGAAGTGTGTTTCAGGCATGGAGTCTTCAGGGGTAATCATGCCAGTTCCTTTTCAGGAACAAGGTTTGGGGTTTTATTCAAATCTATTCATTGTCCCAAAGAAGGAAAATTTCTTCAGACCAGTTCTGGATCTGAAAATTTTGAATCTTTATGTAAGAGTACCAACTTTCAAGATGGTGACTATAAGGACTATTCTGCCTTTTGTTCAGCAAGGACATTATACGTCCACAATAGACTTGCAGGATGCATACCTTCATATTCTGATTCATCCAGAACATTATCAGTTCCTGAGATTCTCTTTTCTAGACAAGCATTACCAATTTGTTGCTCTTCCATTTGGCCTAGCAACAGCTCCAAGAATCTTTTCAAAGGTTCTAGGTGCCCTACTCTCTGTAATCAGAGAACAGGATATTCCTTATTTGGATGATATCTTGGTACTAGCTCAGTCTTTACGTTCCGCAGAATCTCACACTAATCAACTAGTGTTGTTTCTTTGGAAACATGGTTGGAGGATCAATTTACCAAAAAGTTTCTTTATTCTTCAGACAAGGGTCTCCTTTTTAGGTTTCCAGATAGATTCAGTGTCCATGACTCTGTCTCTAACAGAAAAGAAAAATTTAAAATTGGTTGCAGCCTGCCGGCACCTTCAGTCTCAGTCATTCCCTTCAGTGGCTATGTGCATGGAGGTTTTAGGTCTCATGACTGCAGCATTGGACACGATCCCCTTTGCTTGTTGTCACATGAGACCTCTACAGCTTTGTATGCTGAACCTATGGGGCAGGGATTACACAAAGATATCACAATTCATATCCTTAAATCCCAATGACGTGGTGGATAGATCACCATCGTTTAGTTCAAGGGGCTTGTTTTGTTCGACCAACCTGGACTGTGATCACAACAGATGCAAGTCTTTCAGGTTGGGGAGCTGTATGGGGATCTCTGACAGCACAAGGGGTTTGGAAATCTCAAGAGGTGAGATTACCAATAAATATTTTAGAACTCCATGCAATTCTCAGAGCTCTTCAGTTTTGGCTTCTGTTAAAGAGAGAACCTTTCATTTGTTTTCAGACAGACAATATCACAACAGTGGCATATGTCAATCATCAGGGTGGGACTCACAGTCCCCAAGCTATGAAAGAAGTATCTTGGATACTTGCTTGGGCGGAATCCAGCTCCTGTCTATTCTCTACGGTGCATATCCCAGGTTTAGACAATTGGGAGGTGGATTATCTCAGCCGTCAGACTTTATATCCAGGGGAGTGGTCTCTCCATCCAGATGTGTTTTCTCAGATTGTTCAGATGTGGGGTCTCCAGAGATAGATCTCATGGCCTCTCATCTAAACAAGAAACTTCCCAGATACCTGTCCAGGTCCTGGGATGTTCAGGCGGAAGCAGTGGATGTGCCGACACTTCCTTGGTGTTATCAACCTGCTTATATCTTTCTGCCTCTAGTTCTGCTTCCAAGAGTGATCTCCAAAATCATCATGGAACAATCGTTTGTGTTGCTGGTGGCTCCAGCATGGCCAAACAGGTTTTGGTATGCGGATCTGGTTCGGATGTTAAGTTGCCAGCCTTGGCCACTTCCGTTAAGGCTGGACCTACTGTCTCAAGGTCCGTTTTTCCATCAGGATCTCAAATCATTAAATTTGAAGGTGTGGAAATTGAACGCTTAGTACTAAATCATAGAGGTTTCTCTGACTCAGTGATTAATACTATGTTACAAGCTCATAAATCTGTCTCTAGAAAGATTTATTATAGAGTTTGGAAGACTTACATTTCATGGTGTTCTTTTAGAATTCCTAGAATTTTACAGTTTCTTCAGGATGGTTTGGATAAGGGTTTGTCTGCAAGTTCCTTGAAGGGACAAATCTCTGCTCTTTCTGTTTTATTTCACAGAAAGATTGCTATACTTCCTGATATTCACTGTTTTGTGCAGGCTTTAGTTCGTATTAAGCCTGTCATTAAATCAATTTCTCCTCCTTGGAGTCTTAATTTGGTTTTGAAGGCTTTACAGGCTCCTCCATTTGAGCCTATGCATTCTTTGGACATTAAACTACTTTCTTGGAAAGTGCTGATCCTTTTGGCTATCTCTTCTGCTAGAAGAGTTTCTGAGCTATCTGCTCTTTCTTGTGAGTCTCCTTTTCTGATCTTTCATCAGGATAAGGCAGTTTTGCGAACTTATTTTCAATTTTTACCTAAGGTTGTGAATTCTAACAACATTAGTAGAGAAATTGTTGTCCCTTCCTTGTGTCCTAATCCTAAGAATTCCTTGGAAAGATCCTTACATTCTTTGGATGTGGTAAGAGCTTTGAAATATTATGTGGAAGCTACTAAAGATTTCAGGAAGACTTCAAGTCTATTTGTTTTATTTTCTGGTCCTAGGAAAGGTCAGAAGGCTTCTGCTATTTCCTTGGCTTCTTGGTTGAAACTTTTGATTCATCAAGCTTATTTGGAGTCAGGTCAGACCCCGCCTCAGAGAATTACAGCTCATTCTACTAGATCAGTCTACACTTTGTGGGCCTTTAAGAATGAAGCTTCAGTTGATCAGATTTGCAAAGCGGCAACTTAGTCCTCTTTGCATACGTTTTGATGTATTTGCTTCTTCAGAAGCAGTTTTTGGTAGAAAAGTTCTTTAGGCAGCTGTATCAGTTTGATTCTTCTGCTTTTGATTTAAGTTTTTTTCTTTCATTTATGAGAATAAACTTATTTTTTTGGGTTGTGGATTAATTTTTTCAGCGGAAAATGGCTGTTTTTATTTTTATCCCTCCCTCTCTAGTGACTCTTGCGTGGAGTTCCACATCTTGGGTATTGCTATCCCATACGTCACTAGCTCATGGACTCTTGCCAATTACATGAAAGAAAACATAATTTATGTAAGAACTTACCTGATAAATTCATTTCTTTCATATTGGCAAGAGTCCATGAGGCCCACCCTTTTTATAGTGGTTATGATTTTTTTTTATAAAGCACAATTATTTCCAAATTTCTTTTGTTGATGCTTTTAACTCCGTTCTTTATCACCACACTGCTTGGCTATTCGTTAAACTTAATTGTGGGTGTGGTGAGGGGTGTATTTATAGGCATTTTGAGGTTTGGGAAACTTTGCCCCTCCTGGTAGGATTGTATATCCCATACATCACTAGCTCATGGACTCTTGCCAATATGAAAGAAATTAATTTATCAGGTAAGTTTGATGTATTTGCTTCTTCAGAAGCAGTTTTTGGTAGAAAAGTTCTTTAGGCAGCTGTTTCAGTTTGATTCTTCTGCTTTTGATTTAAGTTTTTTTCTTTCATTTATGAGAATAAACTTATTTTTTTGGGTTGTGGATTAATTTTTTCAGCGGAAAATGGCTGTTTTTATTTTTATCCCTCCCTCTCTAGTGACTCTTGCGTGGAGTTCCACATCTTGGGTATTGCTATCCCATACATCACTAGCTCATGGACTCTTGCCAATTACATGAAAGAAAACATAATTTATGTAAGAACTTACCTGATAAATTCATTTCTTTCATATTGGCAAGAGTCCATGAGGCCCACCCTTTTTATAGTGGTTATGATTTTTTTTTATAAAGCACAATTATTTCCAAATTTCTTTTGTTGATGCTTTTAACTCCGTTCTTTATCACCACACTGCTTGGCTATTCGTTAAACTTAATTGTGGGTGTGGTGAGGGGTGTATTTATAGGCATTTTGAGGTTTGGGAAACTTTGCCCCTCCTGGTAGGATTGTATATCCCATACATCACTAGCTCATGGACTCTTGCCAATATGAAAGAAATTAATTTATCAGGTAAGTTTGATGTATTTGCTTCTTCAGAAGCAGTTTTTGGTAGAAAAGTTCTTTAGGCAGCTGTTTCAGTTTGATTCTTCTGCTTTTGATTTAAGTTTTTTTCTTTCATTTATGAGAATAAACTTATTTTTTTGGGTTGTGGATTAATTTTTTCAGCGGAAAATGGCTGTTTTTATTTTTATCCCTCCCTCTCTAGTGACTCTTGCATGGAGTTCCACATCTTGGGTATTGCTATCCCATACGTCACTAGCTCATGGACTCTTGCCAATTACATGAAAGAAAATATAATTTATGTAAGAACTTACCTGATAAATTCATTTCTTTCATATTGGCAAGAGTCCATGAGGCCCACCCTTTTTATGGTGGTTATGATTTTTTTGTATAAAGCACAATTATTTCCAAATTTCTTTTGTTGATGCTTTTAACTCCGTTCTTTATCACCACACTGCTTGGCTATTCGTTAAACTTAATTGTGGGTGTGGTGAGGGGTGTATTTATAGGCATTTTGAGGTTTGGGAAACTTTGCCCCTCCTGGTAGGATTGTATATCCCATACATCACTAGCTCTTGGACTCTTGCCAATATGAAAGAAATTAATTTATCAGGTAAGTTCTTACATAAATTATTTTTTACAAATAACTTTTACTAGGATTAAACTAGGATCATTTTTTTGTAGTATAAGATCACTTTTTTGTAATTATCAAAAAACTGTAATTTGTTCTAACTTTATTTTGTTCATTACAAGTAATATTATTTAATTGCTTAAAAATGAAATATGCTATGTCAGTGTATGTCCACTCATACATGATGACACATTAAATCCTCCAACAATTTCAAGTCAGTACATTTATTTCATTTGCCAGTCTGTTCTTTTTTTTCCTCAGAGTCTTCCTTCTGGTCTTTTTTTGCTTTACTGTTATAGAGAATGATTTTGATGGATGTTTTTTCTGCATCTTTATGACACTGCAGACTTTTTCACAAATTTTCCCCCAGATTTCTTCCTACTAAAATACTAACATATATAATGTAGAAAATGTACCAGAATTAACATAAGTAACTATTTATTATAATAAAAACAAAATAATTTTGAATACTTAAACCAAATAATAAGTAAATACATCTTAAAACAATAATAATTTGGAACAAAAGAAGTATGAAATGAAAAATATTTTACCATAAGCTTTTATATGAGATTATATTACCTAAAGTTGTTGCAAACTTTAATATAAAAAATATATTTCCTAAATTTGTGGCTTCAGTCATCATTGGCAGCTTTAAATGATGAGACCCAGAAGAGCAATATCGGTTGCATATGATCCATTTGTTTTGACTCATGGATTTGCCTGCCTTGTCACAGTTATGTTTAACATAGCAACATGAATATTAGGGTATCTGCAGCTTGATGAGGTGGAGAGTGAAGTGTAGACAAATCAGACTTAGCTTTAAATACTCGTATTTTTAGTCAATGTATGAGTGAAACCTCCCTTTGTCTCTTCTTTGGCCTGTCAATCAGAAGCAGAACTTTAAAAAAAATGAACCCCTCCTATTTTATAGAACTTTTCTAGCAGAACATCTCATGAAAGTGTGGGAGAATGCTCCTATTCAGTTTGGGGGAAAATGCCTCTATACTTAGCATGTGCCAGATTTTTGATACTTAAAACAATTCCAGGGCAATTTTACACTTATTGACCAACACTTAAAACAGCTCGATAAACCCCAGTCATTTTTCAATCTATTACCAAGTACCCCAAAAGTTTTAGAATGGTTATGCTGGTTTTGCACATGTACAAAACACTCTTAAATCACCTCCTGCCATATTGGAGACAATGTAACCAAACAGATTCAGATGCTTCTATCTCAATCAATTAAAATTAAAAAAAATAATAATATTGAGAACTTTTGCACTAAAGAAAATGAGCACAATCAATACCAAACATGCCCACTATACTGACAATGCCCCTGTTAAAATCCCATAGAAAGGAAGAATAATTCCCACCAACACTCACACTGTTATTTAAATATTTCACACCGCAACAAACTCACCATCATATCTTGTCATCTGAAGAGGGTGACATTGTTTGAAGTGCATATTCTAGTTATAATAATAAAAAAGTGTTCAAAACTAGAAACAAATTAGTTAAATACATTTAGCCATAACGAGCTGGATTTAATTCAGAGACATTGTCATTTTTCTTATTTCACAGTGTAGCTTGAAATAATGTAAAACTACATATGCTTCTGTGGGAATTTTTATTTTTGTGGTACAGTATGTTTATTGTCTTGCTGTGTAAATAAATAAATACATTGTGCAACATATTAACATGTTGCCTTAGTCATAAACCCTTTGTAATACTTTTACAAAAGCTTTCATCTTCAAATTTTCCTTTATGCTACAATTTGTTTACTCTATGAGTCTATTTGACCATGAAGAATTTCCTTTGTGAATACATCACACTAATAACTACATACACAGTGGGCTATATATCGTGCATACAAATGATATAGAAATATATTCTTTTGGTTGCTCTGTATTCATATGGTGCATATATATCTCATATTATCTTATCTATGAGATTTTTTTTTGAGTTATCTGTTTGTTTGTTTATTTATTTATGTTGTGTAATGTCCCATGACCACCCTAGGATAGGTAAACATCCAGTGGTATATATATTTTTTTTTTAAGTGAGGTGTTTTTTTTTTTCCTTAGCAGAAAGGTTTATGCAGATTTTGCATTTCAGGTGAACTAGTACTTGTTTCCATAGCAACCTCTGGAATTTGTGCTAACAATTGTGTTTTAAATATGGATAGGCCTTTGTGTGATTGTTTACAGCTTTATACTATTATATAGAATCATATTACCATATCCAAAATAAATAATTTAGTACCATAATATCTGGAGACATAGGATGATGCAAACTACTGCCTTATACAAACAATATTACACTTTAACATGCCAATTCTTTGTACAACAGTAAAAAAAGAACTGATTTTAAATGTCTTATAGTGTTAAATATTTGTAATAAATTATATTGCTTGAAAAGTCAGTGCATTTATGATGGAAATTTAGGGCAAGCCATCTTAAAGAGGCATAAAAGCCAACATTTTCATGATGCAGACAGAGCATGCAATTTAAAGAACTTTATGATTTAAATCTAATATCTAATTTGCTTAGTTATATTAGTAATTTTGTTAAAAAGCATACCTAGATAACTGAGATTTAGCTGCTGATTGGTGGCTGCACATATGCCTCTTGTAATTGGCTTAACAATAAATTTAGCTAGCTCTCAGTAATGTATTGCTTCTCCTTCTACAAAGGATACAAAGAGAAGGGAGCAAAATTGTGTAGGGTTACTTCTTTTGTTCCTTAGCTCTGCTCTGGCTGATAAGGGTGCGGCACACGTTTTCTTCAGGGCCCTGGGGTGACCACTGAAATCACACACACATGCAACTGAGTGTTTTCACAAAAGTCCCGTTTATTTGAAGAACACACAAAGAATTTATAGTGATGTATACGTCATACATGAGGTCACAGGAAATATATAAAAAACGTAGTTAACTTCACATCTGCATAAGGGGCCCACAGGAAATAAGAATGTTGTTATAGCACATAACAGAATATGCCCATATAACCATTTGTAGAGAGGATCATATATTGGAACCATATGTTACAACTTATACAAAAAGAAACTTGTGGAATGCTGCATTATAAACATTTGATACAAGATTTAAAGTTACCCTCAATATGCTTAATATGTGAGATTCAAATTACCCATATAACATAATCTATATAATATATATATATATATACTAGGGTTGCACCGATACCGATACTAGTATCGGTATCGGTACCGATACCAAGTACTTGCATGAGTACTTGTACTCGTGCAAATGCACCGATACTTAAACCGATACCTCCACTTACTACCCATATGCTATCTTGTGGTGTTTTTTTCAAATTGCATGTTCCCTTTTTATTTAAAGCTGGAGTGGAGACTAAACTAAAAATTGTTTACTACTGTTCTGCCAATACAAATTGCTCTTATTTGTATTATTGTAGGAGAGATCACTGTATTGCGTTCAGACAAAACCCTGAAGTACTGGGCAGTTAATAAACTGTGATTTCCAGCTCTGGCTAATATGGCCCAAAAATATCTTTCTGCTCCATTCAGTAGTGTGGAAAGTTGAACCTCCTTGCTGATAGCAAGAACAGACTTATAGATGAACATGCAGAGATGCTTCTGTTCTGTTCCTTATAAAGAACTTGCCACTAACTTTTGAAAAATTATTCTAATTGCTAGATTGCCTTTTATACTGCTAGTTCTCATCTTGCACAATTATGTTCAAAACATACTGTACTCTGAGGAACATTTTAGCTTATATAATTGCAGGAAGAGTACTCATAGGAAAAATTAAATTAATCCCAATGAACACTCATCCTGCAATTATAGGACTAGATTTAGATTACATTTGATTGGTAAGCTTTACCAATGCTCTGTTCACATTTCCAACTCCATAGCCTTTAATGTGTAATGAGAGCATTGGTAAAGCTTACCAGTCAAATGTAATCTAGCCCATAGCGTTGTTCACCATGATTAAACAGTATTCTGTTCTATTTTTTACTGTATGGCACTTTTGGTTGGTTGCAATTTTATATTCGTTATTTATTGTTGTTGTTAATATATTTTATTGTAATATTTTTATTTCTAAACATGTTCTGTGAACTTTGTGACAAATAAAACCTGTTTTATTATTTCATAATGTCTTTTGAGCTACAGTCCTTCATAATTATAAAGAATGAATCTTAAATAATTAGTCTGTATTGTGCTTGGTAAACTGTCACATGACATAAAAAAAAAGTATCGGTAATTGGTATCGGCGAGTATTTGAAAACAAGTATCGGTACTTGTACTCAGTCTTAAAAAAATGGTATCGGTGCAACCCTAATATATACATATATACACACATATATACCCATCAAATTGATAATTAAAGTAAATTGGAAAGTTGATTTAAAATATATGCTTGATCCACATCATGAAAGAAAAAAAAGAAAATCATTGGCTTTCATGTCCTATTAAAACCCATTAGATGTGCATGTTGATGAAGCAAAAAATATAGTAACCTAGTAGATGAGATTAAAAGAAGACAGTAGTCCATTGAGTTCAACCTATACAGAGTCTACCTACCTTATTTACACTAAAGTTCATAACAATTGAACATATATTAATCAATTAGAATGGTGACTCATTTAACACAAACAATCATAGCTCTGATTTCTGTTATGTGTCAAAAAAGTATCTAAGCAATTTTTAAATGTATCTAAGGTATTGCCAGTCACTACCTCCATAGACAAAATGTTCCGCAATTTGATTGCTCTTACTGTGAAAAACATTTACATCGCTGGGGATTAAATCTCATTCCTCTAGCCTTAAATTGTGACCTTGTGTCACAAACAACTGAGTTGGAATAAACAGCTCTTCTGACAACTTTGTAGAGGAGCCTTTGATATATTTATATTAAGTAATCATGATATCTCTCAAGCACCTTTTTATTCCTAGAGTAATTAGACCCAATTTAGAGAATCTCTCTTCACAGTTTAAATCCTCCGTATTCGTTTTTTGGCCCTTCTTTGAAGTTTATTTTATTCTGTAATCACTCGTTTTTAAAATTGGCACCCAGAACAGCACTTCATAGTTATGGTGAGATCTTACCAGGGAATTACAGCAACATAATTATGCTTTCTTCCCTTGTATCTATGCCTCTTTTAATACATGCTATTATTGTATATTATTAGCCTTAAAACACCCTGCCTTGCATTACACACTCATGTTTAGCTTGTTATCTATAACAACGGTGCTCTGACAAAATGCAGAAGGACATTTGGCAGAAGGACATTTGGCAGATGGACATTTGGCCGACGGACATTTGGCTGACAGACAGAAAGCTAAAGAATGTTCCGATTTCGGCCGAGGGCAGATACGTTCCAGAGTGCTCTGTTCTAATCAGAGCCTCGGGCGCCGCAACTGCCTCTGGGAACCTTACCATTGGTCCCAGGCTGCACGTTTTGTAATTCTCTGTCTGGGAAATTATCTATCTATCAAATCTATCTATTTATCTATCAAATCTATCTATCTATCGTATCTATCAAATGTATCTATTGCATCTATTGATCTATCTATCTAATCTATGTATCTATCTATCTATCAAATCTATCTATCTCGTGCCGGACTGTTATCTGACAGCCACTTGTGTTTCGGCCAAATGTCCGTCGGCCAAATGTCCGTCAGCCAAGTGTCCGTCGGCCAAGTGTCCATCGGCTAAAAGTCCGGCCACGATAACAACACCTACATATGTTTCATCCTCTGCTTTTCTAAGTCTAGTCCCATTTAAATAATTGTTAGCCTGCATATTTATAAGGCCAAACTGTAGAACCTTATATTTAGCAGTATTAAATCTAATTTGCCATTTACCAGCCCATTCCACCAAATGTTGTAAATCACCTTACTCAGCTTAGTATCATCTTGAAAAATAGAGATGTTGCTAAAAAACAAAACAAAAAGAAATTATAATATGGACTGTCTTTTTGTGATAAAAGCAAAAATATTGATCACATCACCTCATGGATTAAAAGAAAGTTAGATTAAAATGTTTAAATTATGAAATGTAAATTAAAAAAAATCCCTTAATTTTACATAATTTACTTTGATTTAAATCTGAAGATATCACAAGGAAGGATTATATGCATATAGAGCTTGTGGTAAAGATGCTCAACTTAAAAAAATAAAAATAAAATAAAAATGACTGTATTTATAGAAACTTTTCACCCAGTATATACTCCCACTTCAAACATTTTTACAATTTTGCTTAAAATAGACAACTGTAAATCTGCCTCCCTATCAGGTCCCACAAGGAATATGTCTACACATGATTGACTATGCCCACACTATTTAAATTGATTTGGCTGGGCTTTTTGTCTACCATAAAGAAAGAAAAATATTACAAGACCTTTTTGGATGTGATCAAACTGATAAGTGCATTAGAGTTTTCCTCTGTGGAAATATAAGATGTCTAAAAGAGACTGTAACATAGTGTGTGACTCGTGAAGCAACAAGGTTGAGTTAATTCCCAGTTGTGTACATTCATAGAGACTGAATTACCATGACACTCAATGAATCAACAGAGCTATGCATTTGAGATCTCTTAAAGACCTTTGCATGTTTTAATAACTATTTAAAAGAACTCATGCTCAATTATCCACATGCATACTGTACATGCAGTATTAAGAAAATACATTTTGAGATATATATTAAAAAAAAAAAAAAAAAAAGCAGTCAAACACTTTATGATTCAATGTTTAAGATCAATCTTCTTAAAACAATCAACATTCCACACCAATGTTCTTCATTTTTTATCATGATGCAACTAATACTTATGTAGAAAATGAGTTTGATTATAACATCTAATCAATTATATATCTTTTCTTCACAGTCTACCAGTGAGATCAGACTAGCTTATAAGCTGATAAAAGGCACTGGGAACTACACACTTCACAACTTTGAGGGACCAGTCTATCTCTCCTGTGGTAACTTATTTATTCATTTATGTCCAAAGCACAGTTTAAAAGTTACAGTGCTCATCTTTCTTGAAGTTTGTAAGCTGCCATTGTGGTAGTGTATGTTGCATATTTGATTAATACATACTCTGGTGGATCATCCTTTTGTGACACAGCAGTTTCATTAGCAAACACAACCAAGCTGCAGGAGAGGAGGAGCATTTATTTTCAGTTATAAAGCGACTCAAAACCCAGTTGTTTTCTTCCATGATTCAGATAGAGCATTTATTGTTTAACAACTTTCAAATTTACTTCTTTTCTTCATTCTCTTGATAAGCTTTGTTGAAAAACATATCTAAATATGCACAGTAGCTGCTGGTTGGTGGCTGCACATAGATGCTTCATGTTGTTGGCTCACCCATGTTCATTTCTATTTTTTCAACAAATGATACCCAAAGAATAAAGCAAATTAGATCATAGAAGTAAATTGGAATGTTGTTTAAAATTGTATTCTCTATCTGAATCATGAAAGAACAATTTTGGGTTCCATTTCCCTTTAAATTTTTGTCTTCCTTGGCTATAATGTAAATGTTGTGTTTTTATGAATTCTGTGTGGTGGTATTAAAGGACATTTTCATGTCATATTTTGTCCTGCAAGGTTTATTTGAGATCTTTTATCTTTAATGTAGACATAAATTAACAATTTCCCAGAATAAAATAATGCAAGGAGAAGATGTTTGGATTATTTGCATCTACAGTAATATATACACACATGACCACATATGTGTAGATATTCTAAATACTCTCATTTTCTACAGGATAAATCAAATTACTTCCTACAGGCTGCTCAGCTTGCAGTAATCCACCCTTGGGGAATAGCCAGTTATATAAAAGCTGATTCGGTGACTCAGCTCCAGTACTGGATATTATAAAGCAAGTGAAACAACATGCTGACTTAATTATATATAAAGACAAGCTGCTCAGGAGCAACTTCAGCAATATTTAGTGAAAGGATTGTATGATGAGACTTCTTATTTCTTTACAGAGATAGATTCAAATGTCTGAGCTTCTCGCAAAATCGATAGACATTGACTTTTACTGTATCATCTTATTAAATGCGTTAATAATATTTTAGAGAAAAATTACCCTTCTTGTTTCAGCTATAGTTCAAGTCCCTGGGTATAACCATAGCTAAATAGTCCTGGTTTTCCTTTAGATAATGGTATATATTACTTGATTAAAGATAGTTGAGGATGCCTAAGTTTTTATTTAATCAGGGACAGACAACATTCTGTGGACATTAAAGGCACATCAAACACATGTAAGATGTTTATGATAAATAAAAACCTGCTTTGGAATAAATTTTGTAATGATCTTCAGCACTGTCGGAGCCACACTACACTCAACTGGAGGGAGATGCAGTGTGATCCGTGTGTATAGAAGAGTTCAGGATGTGCATGGCACTGGGGGCTGTGCTACTTGGAGTGCACTGGAAGAGGGAAGCTTATTGCTGCAAGAGCCGGGGGCCAGGTTAAGTGAATTCGGATTAGGGTAACAGGCTCCCTGACTCTTGTTAAACGTATATACTCTGGCCTTGTTATTGGTGCCAAACTTAGATGGGAGGTTTTAAAAGGACATTTTAGACTCCTATTCAGTGCTTTATTATATTTATATGGACACCAAATCATTCATGTTCTTGGCTTGTCTTCCTGAAATAACCGTTTCTAGACCACACAATCTATTTACCCTCCTGAGATATATGTTCTACGGACTGATTTTCTGGCTTTTTAACTTTGGAACAGTACCATGATTTATGTTATTGATTATAAAAATGTATTACAAGCCTGCAGAAACATCTTGTAATCCCAAGATTTTTGCTATACCCTCAGTTACTACAGTTTTGTATATCCAAAAGAAAATAATCACTACATTGGAAAATATCTATAAACAAAATTAAAGTTTTGTATGCATTTAGACCGTTATCATCTGAATTAATTTGCAGTCCAGAGACACAGGCTACTTAAAGCCTCAAGAGAGTTTCTTGCTTGCTGTGACCAATTAGGAACACATATAAATAAGTTGATGTACATATTAATCAAGTAGGGCCATGGTTCTGAAGTCTACAGAAAGTAATCCCCAGGGAAAACAAACATTTCAGATTCCAGTTACAAGAAAAGTAGGCACATTATATAAGGAAATTATACCACAAAATCAATAGCAGTAGTTTGAATGCTGGATCAGCAACTATGTCCACTAAGGATTAGAAATGTTCTTATGCTCCAAATCAGTACTTTATCTATGTATTTAACTCATTTATGGTGGTTAAACACAGTATTGAATAGTCACCAGTTTAAGAATTATTTGCTCTAAACTATTTAAGCATTACATTGTTCCAGTATAATATCTCTATACGTATTGTGAAGCTGAAATTATATAATGCTTCCTTTATCTAATTGATCCACTAAATTTTCAGGGCTAGATTACAAGTGGAGTTCTAAATTATTATTTTTTTGTAATAAAAACAACTGCAGCAGACTTTTTTTGGGGTCTAAAGTTGGTGGGAGTGGGGTGTTAGAAAAAAAAAACTCACTGAAAAGTGTCTTTACATTGTGGTCTAGGGGGAACTGTGTCCACATCCAGCTTTAGACAACAAACATTGTTATGTTAATATACTTTATAACATTTAGACCTCTAAATTACTGCCTGTTTCTAAGCCACTAAAGACAGCCTCTTATCACATGCATTTGTATTAGATTTTCACAACAAAAGACTGCTAATCCATGTTTGCCATATACTGTACATAACATTGTGTTCTCTCCCGTGGAGTTGTGCATGTCACTGCACTAATTGAGGCCCATTTATCAAGCTCCCTATGGAGCTTGTGGGCCTGTGTTTCTGGTGAGTCTTCAGACCGCTGCTCCATAATCGCTGCTCTGAGCAGGCGGACAGGAATCGCCACAATTCAACCCGATCAAGTATGATCGGGTTGATTGACAACTCCCTGCTGGCGGCTCATCACTGTTATGTCCCTTGCAGCATTCATAAAACTGCCTCAACAGCCTCAGCTGACGAAAATTAAAACAAAAGTCCATAGTCCTGGTGGCCTCATTGATTGTGCGGGGAAATTTTTTGCCAGCTGTGAGTACAATCAGAGGAAATTCACCATGTTGGTGCATGTGATTAGAGGTCAGTGTGTTAACAACCTATTGAGCAGAAAACCAGCCTGTGGTTTGGGCCTAGTCGCCAGACTGAATGAGATTTCCGAAAAGCTGTTTGGTGAATTGGGCCTACTGAATTGCAACCCAGTCCGAATATCACTTAAAAGTGACACAGTCCCATACAGCATTACCACTCCACGTAGAATTCCATTTCTGCTCATGCCTCAAGTGGAGAAGGAACTTCTGCGTATGAAGAATATGGGAGTAATTGAAGAGGTTGTTGACGCAACTGACTGGTGTGCCCCCATTGTGCCTGTTGTGAAGAAAAACAGGAAGGTACGCATCTGCGTAGACTTGAAAAGGCTGAATGAGGCGGTTAAGAGAGAGAGAGATATGTGCTGCCGACACTTGAAGACATAGGTTCGAAATTGGCTGGGGCGAAGTTCTTCTCTACACTGGATGCTTCCAGCGGCTTCTAGCATATACCTCTAGATCCAAAGTGCCACAAACTGACTACTTTCATTACACCGGTAGGTCGGTTTTGCTTCTGTAGACTCCCCTTCGGGATATCCTCTGCTCAATATCCTCTGCTTCTGAAATCTTTCAAAGAGAAATGAGTTCTCTCCTAAGAGACCACGAGGGCACGGCAGTCATCATGGACGACATCTTGGTGTATGGGTCTACATTAAAAAAACATGATCAGTGATTGAGCTGTGTGCTGCAGACCATTAGAGAGTCTTGGCTGAAATTAAATAAGGAGAAATTCCATTTTAGGATAGCTGAGTTATGTTACTTTGGGCATATCATCAATGGGGATGGCATCAAGCTGGACCCCGATAAAATCTGTGCTATTGAACAGATGAAAAGTCCTTCTGATGTACATGAGCTGAGACAAATATTGGACCTTGTAAATTATGTGGGCAGGTTCCTTCCAGATTTATCCACAATACTACACCCTATCACAGAGTTGCTAAAGAAAGATGTTGCCTGGGTCTGGGGACCTTCACAGGAAGAATCCTTTGTGCAGGTCAAGTCCCTGCTGGGGTCTGCCCCAGTGTTGTGGTTCTATGACCCTTCCAAAAAGACTGTGGTTAGTGCTGATGCGGGGAGTTATGGGTTAGGGGCCGCCCTCCTGCAGTTGAATGAGAACAAACTACAGGCCATCGCCTACTGTTCCAGGACACTGACGGCTGCTGAGTCGAAATATGCCCAAATTGAGAAAGAGTATCTGGCTGCAGTTTGAGCCTGTGAGTGCTTCCAGCATTACCTAGTGGGTTTAGAGAAATTTAGTCTGGAGACTGAGAATAAACCGCTAGTTCCTCTAATCAACTCCTATGATATTGACAAAAAAACCCAAGATGCCAGAGACTTCTGATGAGGCTGCTCAGGTTCAACGTTCAGGCAGTGCATGTACCAGGGAAACAACTGGTTGTGGCAGATAAACTTTCCAGGCTCCCGCTGGCTGCTGCTGAAGAATCTTTAACGGAATCAGATGTGAAAGTGTATGTAGATTCAGTTCTGGCCTCCAAATACATTTACAGGGAAGCTAGAATAAATAAGAAAGGAGACATATTTAGATACAGACCTTCAAGAAGTTATTAAGTACATAAAAGGAGGTTGGCCCGAGAGTCGTGCAGCCTGGATGTCTTTAAGTTCTTCCCAGTCAGAAAAATCACAGCTCATGAAGCTGGATCGGTTGGTGTTGTTCCAGGACTGCATTGTTATTCCTGTTTGTATGCGGCAGGAGATGTTAATCAGGATTCATGATGGCTACTTGGGCATTACAAAGTGCAGAGAAAGGGCAGCTATGGCAGTATGGTGGTCTAGAATCAGTTCCAACATTGCAAGCAATGTGTCAAAATGTGCCTTTTGCCGGGAACGCCGGTATACTCAGAGAGGGGAGCCCTTGATTTCTACTCCGCTGTCTGCAGGCCCGTGGCAGAAAATAGCTGCTGATTTGTGCGAACTGCACAGGAAAAAGTACCTAGTCGTGATTGACTCCAGAGATTTGGAGAATGCACCCTTGAATGAGATCATAAGTCAAGCCGTTATCACTCGTCTCAAGAGCTTGTTCGCCCGGTTGGGCATACCAAGGGAGTTAGTGAGTGATAACAAAATGCAGTTTGCTTCAACGGAGTTCAGTTCTTTCAAAAGGGAATATGATTTTGTCCATTCCACGTTGAGTCCACATTACCCGCAGGCCAATGGAATGGCTGAAAGGGCAGTTCAAACAACAAAGTTCATTTTGAAGCTTTCTGAGCTGTACCTGGCCCTCTTGTCCTATAGGGCGACTCCCATTAAAGCCACAGGTTTTATCCCGGCACAGCTGATGCTAGGACGTCAGATTCGCCCCACCTTACCCTCTGTGGGTGTCTACCCAGCCAACTATCTCTATTCCTCAGGACGAGGTCCTTAGGAGGTATGAAGAGGCAAAAATGGGCTATTGATTCTTCTACGACAGGAGACCATCTGTGAGGCCCTTGCAGGAGCTGAACGCGAGGCACAGTGTCAGAATTAAACTGGATAATGAGAAGAAATGGAAGACGCCTGCTACGGTAATTGGACGCTCTCTAGAACCAAGATCTTATGTAGTCCTTACTTATAGAGGAACAGTCACAGGTCGAAATCGAAAACATCTTCAGCCTGTACCTGAGAGTTTGGAACTGGATGCCTCCGTACCACCGTCGGTGGGATCCCCTGTTTTAAAAGGGGTGTCTTCCCCTCAGCAAGATCACAGCAGGGATACGTCTTTGCCTCCATCAGACTCTCAATCACCTTCTTCTGTATCAGAAGACAGTTCATGTAGAATGACTTCAAGTGGAAGAGTGATGAAACTTCCAGGCTGATATCGGGATTAGCACTAGTAAGAGCAGTGACTGGAAGTATGGGCAGAATAATCTCATGGTCACTGTGGACTAGGGTAGTCTACCCCAATATTCAAGTCAGGATATAATTCATGTTGTTTATACAGATATTCTCTTTAACTTGTTATTTGTTGTATATTAAACAAAACTGTTGTTGTATGCTTCTTGTATACCTTGTTATTTGATATATTCAAATGAAAAAAAAAAGGGGGGGAAGATGTGATGAGAGTGGGAGGTGACTTCACTGGATGGGGGCATGGTTTAGGTCCGTTATTGTCTATGTGACAGTTACTAAGTGAGATGTATTATACCAGGTATATACTTCCATGCTCTGCAATAAAATAGTGTTGTACATTCTATGCTGTGTCCTGCATCTCATGACAGGCCCCTTTGGCTAAAATGCTAGATAATAAATAAATAAATAAATAAATAAATAGCCATGTAATCAGGGGGCTGTCAAAAGAGGCTTAGATACAAGGTAATCACAGATGTTAAAAGTATATTAATATAACCATTTTGGCTTTGCAAAACTGGAGAATGGGTAATAAAGGGATTATCTACCTTTTAAACAATAAAAAAAATTGGATTATTATAAGAAAATTATGATATGTTTGGCATAGTAGATAGTTTAGAGGGGAATATTATATATATATATATATATATATATATATTTATATATATATATTTATATGAATTAGGTCATGAACCTGAGTTCTGTAACTGCATTGTTGGAGCTTTAATATTGGCACAAAATAGTGGAAGGAATATATTTTTTTTTTTCCCAAAGAGCTTTATTTGTAAATAAAGATACAACATAGTACATACACCTTAAGTGCAGTTTAGGGTTTACAACTTTCACCCGTACAATCAGTGAAAAGTGAAAAATATAATGTACATAAAACAGCAGACATATAATGGATGCAAGTATTACATTCCGAAATTTTAGTTCTGTGTATTTGCATGACAACAATATTATAACAAGCTCTACCTTTTCCATTTTCTATTCTTTTCCTTACATTAATCTTATAACATATTTATCAAATCCATGAGTAAGGATTTAACAGTAACTTCTAATAGAGTCATACAGGTATATTTAACAAGTATTGTCCATGTCCGCCATGCTCACGGTTTCTCACATTGACCAGGGCACATTTAGGTAATTAAAGCAGATAGGAAGGCATAAAAAGAGAGAGCAATGAGCGAGACGAGGGGAAAGGGAAGAAAGGGGAAACTCCTTCGAGCCAAGCACATCATGAGAGGGTGATACTGTATGGTAGACCCCCTTTCACAAACCTACCTAGGCGACTCCCCTACACATATGGAGCAACATTTCATACTCATCTGCTTTTGATACTTTCATATAGTGGAATTTTTCCAGCCGCAGGAGGTCATCAACATTCTGTTTCCAGTCTCCCACCGTGGGAACCTGCATAGTCTTCCACTGAGAGGGGATCAGAGACTTTGCCCCTGTCAGCATCAGCATAAGCAAGGTTTTTTTAATAGGGTTCTGTATTTTATATGGGAAGTGGAAGAGCAGGGTCTCGGGTGTCTTTGGGATTTCTATTTCTAGAATTTGTGTTATCTCTGCCCATATGTCCGCCCAAAAGCCCTCCAAAAGGGGACAATCCCACCAAATGTGCAGTAGAGAGCCTGTCCCACCACATCCCCTCCAACATTTGTCTGATGTATTAAGGAATATCCTCTTGAGTTGTGTTGGCATAAGGTACCATCCACTTAGCAGTTTATAATGTGATTCTTGCACTCAAGCCGATACAGAGACAGTCTTAGCTGCTCAAAATATCCTCTCCAAGTCCTTTGTGGCTAGCTCAGTGCCCAACTCCCTATGCAAAAGTCTGGTGTAGGTCGGGGGGGTGCTATCTTTGGGCAACATGAGTAGTCAATATATCTTGGATGTAAGATGTCCCACAGTAGTAGTTTGCATACATAATGTCTCAAAGGGGGTGGGGTCCCTAAAAAGGAGATCATTTTATGCCTCCATGCTGAGAGATCACAAGAGAGCTCTCTTTTGAGGGATACATAATTTGCCTCAAATGTGTTTTCTGTCAATGTCATCATAGTAATGCCTAGGTATTTTAGGGATTTGGATCACAAAGGGACAATGTGCCCTTAGCCAAGGCACAGTGGAGGGCGGCATAGCAACACCCAACAACTCTGAATTATTTAAGAGGAAATAAGAAACTAGGGCGGGGATGGAAGTTTTCGACATCCGGTAGAGTAATAAATTGTCTGCATACATTGCAATCTTGTGTTCTTTGTGTCCCAGCCATAATCCCCTGATTAATTTATTAGCTTGGATATTGCTGGCCAATGCTTCTACAGAGATGGCAAACAGCAGGGGCAACTACGGATACCCCTGCCTAGTGCCGTTGGTGATATGGAAAGGGTCAGAGAGGATATTGTTTTCTTTGATTTGTGCGGTGTGTGTGGAGTACAAAGCAAAGGACATCGCAAAAAACCTGTTTCCGAATCTCATTTTTTCTAAGTTGTACCTAAGAAACTTCCAGTTTACTCTATCAAATGCCTTCTCGGCATCCGTGGATAACAGAGCGAGAGACACTCGATTTGTTGTGGAGTACGCTGTGAGTTTTAGAATTTTTAGGGTTTTGTCCCTCGCCTCCCTCCCCGGGACAAACCCCAACTGATCCAGAGAGATCAGCTGAGGAAGGAACCTGTTGACTGTATTAGCCAAAGCTTTTGCTATGATCTTTACATCTGTATTAAGTAGTGATATTGGCCTGTAACTTTGCGTTGTATGCGCCGGCTTCCCTTTTTCAGGTATAACCGTAATATATGCTGTAAGCATAGATCTCGGTAGTACTACCGTATCAGGTAATTCATTAATCAGGTTTTGCAAATAGGGCAGCAAGATGGGTGAGAATGTTTTGCAGTATTTGGCCCGAATCCATCAGGGCCAGGGCTCTTACAATTAGGCAGGTCTTTCAAGGCCTTCTGTACCTCCTCAAAAGTCAGAGGGGGTTCTAGGAAATCTATCGCTTCTTGCTCCAGGCTTGGCAGTTGGGTGTGTGTTAAATAATCTTACACTGCGGACTCGCCTGCAGTGCTTTCTGGGGGCATAGTGTGCGGGACAGCTTTCATATTATATAGTGAGCTATAATAGATTCTGAAAGCCTCTGTAATCCTAAAGCTGTCTTTGTATATTTTGTCTTCTCTTTCCTGTATCACATGCACATGTGATTTAAGTTGTTTTCTACGTATCGCCCTAGCAAGCAGTTTTCCTGCCTTGTCACCCCCCTCATAGAATCTTTGCTTGAGCTGCAAGGCTCTGTGCTGGCTGTCTTCCTGTAGTAAGTGCTTAAAGTCAAGTCTAGCTTGGGCCAATCTAGATTCTAAGTCAGTGTCACAAGGACATTGTTTGTGCTGTGTTTCTAAGCTTGAAATATTTTGCAAGAGGAGGTTGTATTTTTCTCTGCACTACCTCAAAATTTTAGCTTTATGTTTGATAAAATGTCCTCTTACTTTTGTGCGCTTCCCATACTGTGAGTAATGTTACTTTGTCTGTCATGTTAAAGTCAAAATACTCTTTTAGGAGTGCTGCTATGTCTTCTGTAATTGTCTGATTGTTTTAAAGTGTATCATCTAGTTTCCAAATAAAAGGAGTACTGGGTTTGTCTGGCAATGTCATCTCAAAGGTAACTGGTGCGTGGTCCGACCACGTAATAGGAGAGATGTCACTGCGGGAGACATATGCAATGCCCTGAGAGTCTGTAAAAAAAAATGTCATAAAGAAGATGCTTTTTAGAGTAGTGGCAATTTGTTTCAGTATGTGGTGGGAGACACTAGACGTGCCATTGGAGGTGTCCAATCTCGGATGTAACAGTACATTAAAATCCCCCCCTAGGATCACTATTCCCTTGGTCAGTTCAGAAAGTTTATTTGATAGTGTTCTAAAAAAGACCTGTTGTGCGTGTTAGGGGCATATACATTAGCCAATGTAACCACCTTACCATATAAGAGACCCACTATCATAAGTAGTCTACCATCCTTGTCTCTCTCAAATCCCTGTAGCTGGAAGGGGACCTTGTGGTGTACAAGTATTCCAACTCCATTTTGTTTACTGGACCCTAAGGAGAAGAATGCTTTGGGGTATATAGCATTGTGCCACTTAGGTTCGTTATTTTTTTTTTTAAATGGGTTTCCTGCAAGAGAATAATATATCCCTGGAGTTTATGTAATTCGCGTGAGACAATAGATCTTTTCCCTGGGCTGTTCAATTCTTTAACATTGATTGTAATAAGTTTGAGGGGGTGGTTTTTCGGTGTGAATCGTGGGGGGATCATTATATTATAAGGTAGGGAGGGGAAGGGAAAGGAGATAAGTAAGAAAAGAAAGCAGAATAATCTCATTGACTGGTGCCCCATGTTATGCATATATTGATCATGGGAAAACATTAAAGAGATATTAAATTAAAAAAAAAAAAAAAAAAAAACCCTGTGTATTTTGTATTTGTGCACTCAATTAGCAGATCTGCCATTTGCAAGGCAGTAGGTTATCTAATTTACAGATTCAATTCTACCATACCCGTATATCAAATCTAGTAAATTACTCTAGAGGGTATATGCCTGTAGTTGGCCCTTTTGAAAAAGCAAGATAAAGGCTTAACAAATTAATAATTTGCATTATTGCCATAAGTACAAGATTGTCAGTCTTTGTTAAAGTGTTACAACATAAATATATGATATTGGATGAACCGGGAGAGGGGGCATAAAAGGGAGATGGGGGAGGGGTGAGGAGGAAGAAGAGAAATTGGAGGGAGGAGTGGGAGAGGTAGAGAAGAGGGACAAAGGAGAGGGGAAAAGGGAAAGGGAGGAGATGGGGAATGGAAAGGGAAGAGGGGAAGAGGAGGGAAAGGAGGAGGAGGGGGAGGAGGGGGAGGAAGAGATGGAGAGAAAGGGGAAAGGAAAGAGGGGAAAAAGAAGGAGGAAGGGAAGAAAGGGGAAGGTGAGAGAGAGAGACGAAAGAAGAGTGAAGGTAGGGGAGGTAGAGGGAGGAAGGGAAAGGAGGAAGAGGGAGGAGGAGGGAAGGAAGTGGAAGGAAAGGGAAGGGGAGGGGAAAGAAGAGGGGAGGTGAAGGGGTAGGGGAGGAAAAGGGAAGGGGAGGGAAGGAGGAGGAAAGGAGGAGGGGGCATGGAAGGGAAGAAGGGGTAGGGGAAGGAGGGGGAGGGGGGAGGAAGGGAGGTTACTGTGGAAGGTGGAGAAATTAAAAGAACTTGGAAGCAACCCAACATAAACAGTGGCCTCTAGTTATCAAGCCGTCAACCGCAAATACGCTGGAATTCCGCAGCGTATTTGTGGCGAGGCTAATTCGCTGTAGTTATCAAGCCCTACAGACTGGCAAAAGTAGAATCTAGTGACGTAACCATATGATCCGCCGGACTCATTCCGACACAGATCGATGGTTATGTCACTCCAGATGTTCCGAACCTAAGTTCTGCACAATCCGACTACTTTTGCTAGTTATCAAATAACTAGAAGGTACGCTCGCCACTATTCCGGGCCAGCGTACCTGGTTTTCAATCCGCCGCCCTGGAGGCGGTAGATCCCATAGAAATCAATGGGAGTCTGACAGCAGCGAGAGCTCATGTTCGCTGCTGCCCAATATCCCATTGATTCCTAAGCGAAGTACCCCGAGTCTAAACACCCCTAATCTGTCCCCCTACACTGCCGCCGCATACATTATACTTATTAACCCCTAAACCGCCGCTCCCGGACCCCGCCGCCACCTACATTACATTTATTAACCCCTAATCTGCCCCCCCTCTACACCACTGCAACTCTAATAAACTTATTAACCCCTAAACCGCCGCTCCCGGACCCCACCGCCACCTACATTATACCTATTAACCCCTAATCTGCCGCACCCTATACCGCCGCCACCTACATAAAGTTATTAACCCCTATCCTGCCGCTCTCGGACCCCACCGCAACTATAATAAATTGTTTAACCCCTAAACCGCCGCTCCAGGAGCCCATCTCCAAATACATTACATTTATTAACCCCTATCCTGGCCCCCCCTACACCGCCGCCACTATATTAAATGAATTAACCCCTAAACCTAAGCTTATTATTTAAAATAATCTACATAAATATTCCTATAATTAAATAAATTATTCCTATTTAAAACTAAATACTTACCTATAAAACCCTAAGGCCTAGATTTGGAGTTCGGCGGTAGCCGTCAAAACCAGCGTTAGAGGCTACTAACGCTGGTTTTGGCCGCCCGCTGGTATTTGGAGTCAGTGATTAAAGGGTCTAACGCTCACTTTTCAGCCGCGACTTTTCCATACCGCAGATCCCCTTACGTCAATTGCGTATCCTATCTTTTCAATGGAATCTTTCTAACGCCGGTATTTAGAGTCGTTTCTGAAGTGAGCGTTAGAGCTCTAACGACAAAACTCCAGCCGCCTGAAAATAGCAGGAGTTAAGAGCTTTCTGGCTAACGCCGGTTCATAAAGCTCTTAACTACTGTACCCTAAAGTACACTAACACCCATAAACTACCTATGTACCCCTAAACCGAGGTCCCCCCACATCGCCGCCACTCGATTAAAATTTTTAACCCCTAATCTGCCGACCGCCACCTATGTTATACTTATGTACCCCTAATCTGCTGCCCCTAACACCGCCGACCCCTATATTACATTTATTAACCCCTAACCTGCCCCCCACAACGTCGCCGCCAGCTACTTAAAATAATTAACCCCTAATCTTCCGACCGCAAAGCGCCGCCACCTACGTTATCCCTATGTACCCCTAATCTGCTGCCCCTAACACCGCCGACCCCTATATTATATTTATTAACCCCTAATCTGCCCCCCTCAACGTCGCCGACACCTGCCTACACTTATTAACCCCTAATCTGCCGAGCGGACCTGAGCGCTACTATAATAAAGTTATTAACCCCTAACCCACCTCACTAACCCTATCATAAATAGTATTAACCCCTAATCTGCCCTCCCTAACATCGCCGACACCTACCTTCAATTATTAACCCCTAATCTGCCGAGCGGACCTCACCGCTATTCTAATAAATGTATTAACCCCTAAAGCTAAGTCTAACCCTAACACTAACACCCCCCTAACTTAAATATAATTTACATCTAACGAAATAAATTAACTCTTATTAAATAACTTATTCCTATTTAAAGCTAAATACTTACCTGTAAAATAAACCCTAATATAGCTACAATATAAATTATAATTATATTATAGCTATTTTAGGATTAATATTTATTTTACAGGCAACTTTGTAATTATTTTAACCAGGTACAATAGCTATTAAATAGTTAAGAACTATTTAATAGTTACCTAGTTAAAATAATAACAAATTTACCTGTAAAATAAATCCTAACCTAAGATATAATTAAACCTAACACTACCCTATCAATAAAATAATTAAATAAACTACCTACAATTACCTACAATTAACCTAACACTACACTATCAATAAATTAATTAAACACAATTCCTACAAATAAATACAATTAAATAAACTAGCTAAAGTACAAAAAATAAAAAAGAACTAAGTTACAAAAAATAAAAAAATATTTACAAACATAAGAAAAATATTACAACAATTTTAAACTAATTACACCTACTCTAAGCCCCCTAATAAAATAACAAACACCCCCAAAATAAAAAATTCCCTACCCTATTCTAAATTAAAAAAGTTACAAGCTCTTTTACCTTACCAGCCCTGAACAGGGCCCTTTGCGGGGCATGCCCCAAGAATTTCAGCTCTTTTGCCTATAAAAGAATAAATACAATACCCCCCCCCAACATTACAACCCACCACCCACATACCCCTAATCTAACCCAAACCCCCCTTAAATAAACCTAACACTAAGCCCCTGAATATCTTCCTACCTTGTCTTCACCATCCAGGTTCACCGATCCGTCCTGAAGAGCTCCTCCGATGTCCTGATCCAAGCCCAAGCGGGGGGCTGAAGAGGTCCATGATCCGGTTAAAGTCTTCATCCAAGCGGGGCAGAAGAGGATCTTCCATCCGATTGAAGTCATCATCCAGGCGGCATCTTCTATGGTCTTCCATCCGGAGCGAAGCGGCAGGATCCTGAAGACCTCCAGCGCGGAACATCCATCCGGACCGATGACTGAACGACGAATGACTGTTCCTTTAAGGGACGTCATCCAAGATGGCGTCCCTCGAATTCCGATTGGCTGATAGGATTCTATCAGCCAATCGGAATTAAGGTATGAATTTTCTGATTGGCTGATGGAATCAGCCAATCAGAATCAAGTTCAATCCGATTGGCTGATCCAATCAGCCAATCAGATTGAGCTAGATTCTGATTGGCTGATTCCATCAGCCAATCAGAAAATTCCTACCTTAATTCCGATTGGCTGATAGAATCCTATCAGCCAATCGGAATTCGAGGGACGCCATCTTGGATGACGTCCCTTAAAGGAACAGTCATTCGTCGTTCAGTCGTCGGTCCGGATGGATGTTCCGCACTGGAGGTCTTCAGGATCCTGCCGCTTCGCTCCGGATGGAAGACCATAGAAGATGCCGCCTGGATGATGACTTCAATCGGATGGAAGATCCTCTTCTGCCCCGCTTGGATGAAGACTTTGACCGGATCATGGACCTCTTCAGCCCCCCGCTTGGGCTTGGATCAGGACATCGGAGGAGCTCTTCGGGACGGATCGGTGAACCTGGATGGTGAAGACAAGGTAGGAAGATCTTCAGGGGCTTAGTGTTAGGTTTATTTAAGGGGGGTTTGGGTTAGATTAGGGGTATGTGGGTGGTGGGTTTTAATGTTGGGGGGGGTATTGTATTTATTCTTTTATAGGCAAAAGAGCTGAAATTCTTGGGGCATGCCCCGCAAAGGGCCCTGTTCAGGGCTGGTAAGGTAAAAGAGCTTGTAACTTTTTTAATTTAGAATAGGGTAGGGAATTTTTTATTTTGGGGGTGTTTGTTATTTTATTAGGGGGCTTAGAGTAGGTGTAATTAGTTTAAAATTGTTGTAATATTTTTCTTATGTTTGTAAATATTTTTTTATTTTTTGTAACTTAGTTCTTTTTTATTTTTTGTACTTTAGCTAGTTTATTTAATTGTATTTATTTGTAGGAATTGTGTTTAATTAATTTATTGATAGTGTAGTGTTAGGTTAATTGTAGGTAATTGTAGGTAGTTTATTTAATTATTTTATTGATAGGGTAGTGTTAGGTTTAATTATATCTTAGGTTAGGATTTATTTTACAGGTAAATTTGTTATTATTTTAACTAGGTAACTATTAAATAGTTCTTAACTATTTAATAGCTATTGTACCTGGTTAAAATAATTACAAAGTTGCCTGTAAAATAAATATTAATCCTAAAATAGCTATAATATAATTATAATTTATATTGTAGCTATATTAGGGTTTATTTTACAGGTAAGTATTTAGCTTTAAATAGGAATAAGTTATTTAATAAGAGTTAATTTATTTCGTTAGATGTAAATTATATTTAAGTTAGGGGGGTGTTAGTGTTAGGGTTAGACTTAGCTTTAGGGGTTAATACATTTATTAGAATAGCGGTGAGGTCCGCTCGGCAGATTAGGGGTTAATAATTGAAGGTAGGTGTCGGCGATGTTAGGGAGGGCAGATTAGGGGTTAATACTATTTATGATAGGGTTAGTGAGGCGGGTTAGGGGTTAATAACTTTATTATAGTAGCGCTCAGGTCCGCTCGGCAGATTAGGGGTTAATAAGTGTAGGCAGGTGTCGGCGACGTTGAGGGGGGCAGATTAGGGGTTAATAAATATAATATAGGGGTCGGCGATGTTAGGGCAGCAGATTAGGGGTACATAGGGATAACGTAGGTTGCGGCGATTTACGGAGCGGCAGATTAGGGGTTAAAAATAATATGCAGGGGTCAGCGATAGCGGGGGCGGCAGAATAGGGGTTAATAAGTGTAAGGTTAGGGGTGTTTAGACTCGGGGTACATGTTAGAGTGTTTGGTGCAGACGTAGGAAGTGTTTCCCCATAGGAAACAATGGGGCTGCGTTAGGAGCTGAACGCTGCTTTTTTGCAGGTGTTAGGTTTTTTTTCAGCTCAAACTGCCCCATTGTTTCCTATGGGAGAATCGTGCACGAGCACGTTTTTGAGGCTGGCCGCGTCCGTAAGCAACTCTGGTATCGAGAGTTGCATTTGCGGAAAAAATGCTCTACGCTCCTTTTTTGGAGCCTAACGCAGCATTTGTTTGAACTCTCGATACCAGAGTTAAATTTATGGTGCGGCCAGAAAAAAGCCCGCGGAGCGTTAACAGCCCTTTTACCGCCAAACTCCAAATCTAGGCCTAAGAGAGCTACACTATAATTAATAATTACATTGTAGCTATTTTAGGATTTATATTTATTTTACAGGCAACTTTGTATTTATTTTAACTAGGTACAATAGCTATTAAATAGTTATTAACTATTTAATAGCTACCTAGCTAAAATAACTACAAAATTACCTGTAAAATAAATCATAACATAAGTTACAATTACACCTAACACTACCTAATATTAAATACAATTATTTAAAATGAACTAAAGTACCAAAAAAACAAACACTAAATTACAGAAATAAATAAATAAGCCCTAATAAAATAAATAAGCCCCCCAAAATAATAACATTCCCTATCCTAAACTAAATTACAAATACCCCTTAAAATGGCCTTTTGCAGGGCATTTCCCCAAAGTAATCAGCTCTTTTACCAGCCCTTAAAAGGGCTTTTTTGCGGGGTATTGCCCCAAAGTCATCAGCTCTTTTACCTGAAAAAAAGAAATATAACCCCCCCAACATTAAAACCCACCACCCACACACCCATCCCTACTCTAAAACCCATCCAATCCCCCCTTAAAAAAACTAACACTACCCCCTTGAAGATCACCCTACCTTGAGCCGTCTTCACCCAGCCGAGCACAAGCGGTCATCCGATCCGTCCAGAAGTCTTCATCGAATCCGGGCAGAAGAGGTCCTCCAAGCATCAGATCTTCATCCAAGCGGTATCTTCGATCTTCAATCAACCGGAGCGGAGCCATCTTGAATCCAGCTGATGCAGAGCCATCCTCTTCCATTGACGTCCTAACACCGAATGAAAGTTCCTTTAAATGACGTCATCCAAGATGGTGTCCCTTGAATTCCAATTGGCTGATAGGATTCTATCAGTCAATCGGAATTAAGGTAGGAAAAATCTGATGCAATCAGCCAATCGGATTGAGCTCACATTCTATTGGCTGATTGGAACAGCCAATCAGATTTGTCCTACCTTAATTCCGATTTGCTGATAGACTCTTATCAGCCAATCGGAATTCAAGGGACGCCATCTTGGATGAAGTCATTTAAAGGAACCTTCATTCGGTGTTAGGACATCGATGGAAGAGGATGGCTCTGCGATGGCTGGATTCAAGATGGCTCCCTCCGGTTGATTGAAGATAGAAGATACCGCTTGGATGAATACTTCTGCCGCTTAGAGGACCTCTTCTGCCCGGATTTGATGAAGACTTCTGGATGGATCTGATGACTGCTAGTGCTCAGCTGGGTGAAGACGGCTCAAGGTAGGGTGATCTTCAAGGGGGTAGTGTTAGTTTTTTTTTAAGGGGGGATTGGATGGGTTTTAGAGTAGGGTTGGGTGTGTGGGTGGTGGGTTTTAATGTTGGGGGGGTTGTATTTCTTTTTTTTTCAGGTAAAAGAGCTGATTACTTTGGGGCAATGCCCCGCAAAAGGCCCTTTTAAGGGCTATTTGTAATTTAGTTTAGGGTAGTGAATTTTATTATTTTGGGGTTTTTTTTTATTTTATTAGGGGGCATAGATTAGGTGTAATTAGTTTAAACTTCTTGAATTTTTTTTCATTTTCTGTAATTTAGTGGGGTTTTTTGTTGGTACTTTAGTTCATTTTAGTTAATTGTATTTAATGTTAGGTAATTGTAGTTAATTCATTTAATTTATTTAATGATAGTGTAGTGTTAGGTGTAATTGTAACTTTGTAGTTATTTTAGCTAGGTAGCTATTAAATAGTTAATAACTATTTAATAACTATTCTACCTAGTTAAAATAAATACAAAGTTGCCTGTAAAATAAATATAAATCCTAAAATAGCTACAATGTAATTATTAATTATATTGTAGCTATCTTAGGGTTTATTTTATATTTAAGTATTTAGTTTTAAATAGGAATAATTTATTTAATTATAGGAATATTTATGTACATTTATTTAAATAATATTGAAGTTAGGGTGGTGTTAGGGTTAGAGTTAAACTTAGGTTTAGGGGTTAATTCAATTAATATGGTGGCGGAGGTGTAGGGGGGGCAGGATAGGGTTAATAAATGTAATGTAGGTGGCGGTGGGCTCCGGGTGCGGCAGTTTAGGAGTTAAACAATTTATTTAGTTGGGGTGGGGTCCGGGATAGGCAGGATAGGGGTTAATAACTTTATGTAGGTGGTGGCAGTATAAGGGGCATCAGAGTAGGGGTTAATAAGTATAATGTAGGTGGTGGCGGGGTCCGGGAGCGGTGGTTTAGCGGTTCATATATTTATTATAGTTGTGGCGGGGTCCGGGAGCTTCGGTTTAGGGGTTAATATATTTATTATAGTTGCGGAGGGGTCCAGGAGCAGCTGTTTAGGGGTTAATAAGTTTATTTAGGTGCGGGGGGCTCCGGGAGCAGCGAGATCTATGACTGTCAGTTAACAAAATTCCGCTGCTCATCGCTCCGTACTTGGTGCGCAGCTTCTTGACAGCTTTCTTGATAACTTTGGCGAACGAATTCAGGTCCGCGGCGGCGATGTTAGGAGAGCTTAGGCAAGCATATTGGGGCTGGCAAATGCAGGTAAATATGGAGCTTGATAACTAGAGGCCAGTATGTCAACAGGTATTAGTAATAAACAACATTTTTAACATTATCTTGATTCACAGACCTGAGTAATTGTGTGAATCCAAATTCTTCTCAACAGGTATCTAAAGGTGCTATTCACATCACAAGGAAATAAAAAATTGTTGTTCAAAGATCCTGTTATGGTTCCAAAGTTCCCTCTGTTGTGAGGGGCAGTGGTAAAGGGGAGGGGAATGGAGGAAGAAAGGAGCAGGGGGAGGAGGGAGAGAGAAGAAGGTGAAAGAAGGGAAGAGAGGAGGGAGGGGAGGAGGTGGAGAAGGGGAAGAGGGATGGGATAGGGAGGAGGGGGAGAGAGAGGGAGAGGGGAGAGGGAGGAGGAGGAGGGGAGAGGGGAGAGGGGGAAGGGGAAGATAAGGGAGGGAAGAGGAAAAAGGAGAAGGGAGTGAAGGGAGAGAGGAAGGAAGGGGAGAGGGGGGAGGGAAGAGGGGGGAGGTAAGAGAGGGAGGGGAGAGGAGAGGGGTTACTGGTAGTGGGAGGAAGTTAGTACCACTTCAACTTAGCACATTCAGTATAACAATAGAAATTAGAAACATCTAACATTTCAATCATCAACTTGGTTCACAGACCTGAGTGTTAACATGAATCAGAGGTGCTTCTTATTAAAGATTTGCAGATTCAAGCCCACATCTCAAGATCTTTTCCATAAACAAGCCCACAACAGTTCTCAGTGAAGTGGTCAGGTTTGGGTATCAGTATATCCTGGGTTTGATGTTGAGGGCAGTTGTACATCCGGGCTGGGGGGTTCTATACCCAGTGTAGTACAGAATACAGCCAAGTCCTCCAATGATCGGTATAAAGCTGTTTTGTCTCCAGCTGTTGCTATGAGACATGTTTGGAACCCCCAACAATAAGGGATCGTGTTGTCTTGAAGTACTGTGGTAAGAAATTTTAGTTCTCATTGTTTCTGGAGAGTGGCAGGGCTTACGTCAGAGAAAACCTGAAGGCTGACACCAGCATACGTGAGAGGGTGCTTGTTCCTGCTGTGTTGTAGTATCTCCTCTTTTGTCTTTATAATTTAGTATTCGGAGGATAACATCCCTTGGTGGTGCTTTAGTGGATGGCTTGGGGTGTAACGCACTATGTGCTCTCTCTACTGGGATTTCAGGTGGCATAGGGTTCCATTTGATCACACGAAAAGATCCTGGAGATATCCCGAAAGTGAAGAAGGGTTAATGGTTCGGGAATTCCTCGAATAAAGAGGTTATTCTGCAGGCTGCGGTTTTTCAAGTCTTCTATGCATTCTATCAAACTCTGTACCATGCTTGTATTATGTTGGGTTTGCAATGAGACCTTTTTGACCTTTTCCTGTAAAATGTCCTGTGAGTGTTCCATAGTAACTACTCTCTGAGATAAATCTGTGTCATCTTTACGTAGTTCTACAAACAGGCTCTTAATTTTGATTACAATGCCCTTAATATCCTCTTTAGAAGAGAGGATCTTCATTTATTTAAATAATATTGAAGTTAGGGTGGTGTTAGGGTTAAACTTAGGTTTAGGGGTTAATTCAATTAATATGGTGGCAGAGGTGTAGGGGGGGCAGGGTAGGGGTTAATAAATGTAATGAAGGTGGCGGTGGGCTCCGGGTCTGGCGGTTTAGGAGTTAAACAATTTATTTAGTTGGGGCGGGGTCTGGGATCGGCAGGATAGGGGTTAATAACTTTATGTAGGTGGCAGCAGTATAGGGGGCATCAGAGTAGGGGTTAATAAGTATAATGTAGGTGGCAGCGGGGTCCGGGAGCAGTGGTTTAGCAGTTCATATATTTATTATAGTTGCGGCGGGGTCCGGGAGCTTCGGTTTAGGGGTTAATATATTTATTATAGTTGCGGAGGGGTCCAGGAGTAGCAGTTTAGGGGTTAATAAGTTTATTTAGGTGCGGGGGGCTCCGGGAGCGGCGGTTTAGGGGGTATAATAGTATAGTGTGGGTGCTTAGTGACAGGCTAGCAAGAAAGCTGCGAAGAAGCCGATGAGCAGCGAGATCTATGACTGTCAGTTAACAACATTCCGCTGCTCATCGCTCCGTACTTGGTGCGCAGCTTCTTGACAGCTTTCTTGATAACTTTGGCGAACGAATTCAGGTCTGCGGCAGCGATGTTAGGAGAGCTTAGGCAAGCGTATTGGGGCTGGCGAATGCAGGTAAATATGGAGCTTGATAACTAGAGGCCAGTATGTCAACAGGTATTAGTAATAAACAACATTTTTAACATTATCTTGATTCACAGACCTGAGTAATTGTGTGAATCCAAATTCTTCTCAACAGGTATCTAAAGGTGCTATTCACATCACAAGGAAATAAAAAATTGTTGTTCAAAGATCCCGTTATGGTTCCAAAGTTCCCTCTGTTGTGAGGGGCAGTGGTAAAGGGGAAGGGAATTGAGGAAGAAAGGAGGAGGGGGAGGAGGGAGAGAGAAGAAGGTGGAAGAAGGGAAGAGAGGAGGGAGGGGAGGAGGTGGAGAAGGGGAAGAGAGAGGGGATAGGGAGGAGGGGGAGAGAGAGGGAGAGGGGAGAGGGAGGAGGAGGGGAGAGGGGGAAGGGGAAGATAAGGGAGGGAAGAGGAAAAGGGAGAGGGGAGTGAAGAGAGAGAGGAGGGAAGGGGAGAGGGGGGAGGGAAGACGGGGGAGGTAAGAGAGGGAGGGGAGAGGAGAGGGGTTACTGGTAAAGGGAGGAAGTTAGTACCACTTCAACTTAGCACATTCAGTATAACAATAGAAATTAGAAACATCTAACATTTCAATCATCAACTTGGTTCACAGACCTGAGTGTTAACATGAATCAAAGTGCTTCTTATTAAAGATTTGCAGATTCAAGCCCACATCTCAAGATCTTTTCCATAAACAAGCCCACAACAGTTCTCAGTGAAGGGGTCAGGTTTGGGTATCAGTATTTCCTGGGTTTGATGTTGAGGGCAGTTGTACATCCGGGCTGGGGGGTTCTATACCCAGTGTAGTACAGAATGCAGCCAAGTCCTCCAATGATCGGTATAAAGCCGTTTTGTCTCCAGCGGTTGCTATGAGACATGTTTGGAACCCCCAACAAAAAGGGATTGTGTTGTCTTGCAGTACTGTGGTAAGAAATTTTAGTTCTCATTGTTTCTGGAGAGTGGCAGGGCTTATGTCAGAGAACACCTGAATGCTGACATCAGCATACGTGACAGGGTGCTTGTTCCTGCTGTTTTGTAGTATCTCCTCTTTTGTCTTTATAATTTAGTATTCAGAGGATAACATCCCTTGGTGGTGCTTTAGTGGATGGCTTGGGGCGAAACGAACTATGTGCTCTCTCTACTGGGATTTCAGGTGGCATAGGGTTCCCTTTGATCACACGAAAAGATCCTGGAGATATCCCGGAAGTGAAGAAGGGTTAAGGGATTCGGGAATTCCTTGAATACAGAGGTTATTTTGCAGGCTGCGGTTTTTCAAGTCTTCTATGCATTCTATCAAACTCTGTACCATGCTTGTATTATTTGGGGTTTGCAATGAGACCTTTTTGACCTTTTCCTGTAAAATGTCCTGTGAGTGTTCCATAGTAACTACTCTCTCAGATAAATCTGTGGCATATTTACGTAGTTCTACAAACAGGCTCTTAATTTTGATTACAATGCCCTTAATGTCCTCTTTAGAATAGAGGATCTTCAGGTCCTCTTGGGTTACATAACACGGTGGTGCTTGAGTCAGTGTGGGAGCATGTCCAGGATCATCAGTTCTCGGTTTGATTGCCATAGTGCTGTCTTCTGCTTTAAATGTATCTGCACTTTTAAGATAGTGAACCGTATTTCTTGTTTTGGTTCCCTTGTCACCAATGCCAGATTTTTTCTGCACCATGGGTGCAAACTTCTACAGTGGCCTGATCTGTTCACTGTGGGATATCAAATAAACCCTAGGGGAATGCCAGCATCGAATAGCCTCTCCTGAATATCTCTAGTAAGCAAATGCCCAGGTACATATAAAGTATTCTCTCCAGCATGGTTAGAAGATGCTGGCATCCAGGATTTGAAGGGCCCAGTAAAAGGCTATACCGTTTCAGGTGTTACCTCACCAAACCCAGCTATAGTGCAATCTATGCTGTATGATTTAGGCCCGTAGTATATATGGTGCTGGTTTCAGCTAGTTTAAGTTCCACTGGGTAGTTATAAGTGCCCCTCAGTTATTTTGCAACCGCAGTGTCCTACCGTGAGTAGATGTGGGTATCAGACCTGTTTTCTCGTCTTGCTTCAACACCGGGTCATGGTCTGTTTCACTGTCGGCTGGTTCTGTACTGGGTGCCCCCTGTTATATTCTCTGGTGTCTGATTAGAGCACCAACCTTCTTGTATGTCCGCAACTTTTGGGATGGGGATATACTGATCCGGTGGTGCACTTCGTTCCAAACTTCAGTAAGGCCTGCGGCCTAGTCGTATATGTTGTTGCTATACTGCTGTTAAATGCTTCCGTTTCTGTGTGCGAGTTGCGTATGCTGTGTGGTGAGATCTCCCCAGTTCATGGGATACGTTTTGAGGTTATCTAAAGCCTAAATTATAGCATATAAAGGCTTTGGGACAACTTTCAGCTCGGGATCACTAGCAAAACATGACCATTCTCCTGAATGGCTAGGCTCCGCCCCGAAGGAATAGTTTTAACTTCACAATGAGGACTGGCATTTTGTAGCAACTTTTAAGAAAACAAAATTATCAAACTAATATTGCCTTTCTTTTCTGTATGACAAGGGCATTTATGGTTAATTGTATTTCTTTTGAAGAAAAACTCCTGTATTACCAGATGTTGATCTTTTTGAGACTTAAATAATTAGAATTTCATGCTTATCATATTAGATCTCAAATTAGTCTCTTAATTCAAGACAGAGAAGAACCAGTGCTTCCTGGATAGAACATGTGCAATAAGAGTTACTAACTTATTTGCTAAATTGGAATTACTCAATTCCATTCCCAGTTTCTTGGTTCTGGACTCTACTGTTTAATTAGGACTAGCCTGAAATATTGCAGGAAAATTTATCTCTGTGAAAAGCACATGTTGAGCTAGAAGATGCTGCTCCTAGGGTGGTAACTATAAAAAGAACATTCTTTTATGCTATTGTTCCTTCTCAGGTTGAGCACTTCTCTCTTTTTGTATATGCAAATTATGACCCTGAAGGAAGAACCCTAAGGGTGATGCTGGAAACCAAATGTGGACCTGTTGCTCAATGTACCTAGAGGGATATGGCTTCCCACTCTAGGCTGATTGTATAAGTTTAAAAGGCATAAGGCTTTTAACATTCAGAAGAAGAAGAAAATACATTGTTGATAGTGCTTACAGCACTCAGAAACCATTTCTCTGAAGAACTAAAGTTGTTTTGGTAGGCTTAATTTAAGGTCTATATATAAATATCTGAACCTAGAACTGTTGCTGTTACCTAAATTAAAATTGTTTATCTGCTGCCTATATTACTGATATAATTATTGTAGAAAGATGAGAATTTTAGTTACCAGTCCTGTTGAATTCTAATATTGCTTACACATCTGATAATTTAATTGATTTTCCTAATGTTTGTACTAGTTGGGGTCTTTTATATACAGACTTTGATTATTGATAAGTTAAATGGTCGCACATACTTATCTGAACTTCACACTATTTACTTTTAGTCCTTTCTAATAATATATATATAATAAAAAGAAAAAAAAAAAGAAAAAAGGGAAAAACTAGCCTCCTACACTTTATACAGTATTTTTTCCACAAGAAAAGGATAAGGGAAGGAATTTCCTCTTACAATTTACACAATATTTTCTTTACAAAGAAACTAGCTATTATTTGTAGACTAGTAATAATACAGCAAATATGTTTCTCTTTTGTTTACACTGATTATTTATTTTCAGGTTTTTTTTTTTTGTTTCGTGTATTGCAAATTTGCACTTTTTGAAGTTTTCACTTATGGAAAAATGTATCACTTCTAATAAAAATAGATCCCCTGCCATGCCTGTCAAACAAAAATAAAGGAAAGCTAGGAACGCTATTGATAGTAGCTCTGAGGGGTTACTTGACTCATCTAGTATTAGCTCAAATAATTTAGAAACACAAGATATAGTTAAAGGGACACTCAAGTCAAAATAAGCTTTTATGATTCAGAAAGAACATGCAGTTTTAAGACACTTTCCAATTTACTTCCAATATCAAATTTTGCACAGTCTTTTTATATTCACACTTTCAGGGGAACAAGATCCTACTGAGCATGTTCACAATCTCACAGGGTATACGCATACTAGTCTTTGATTGGCTGATGTCTGTCACATGATACAGGGGGCTGGAAAATGGGAGAAAAAATAAAATTGTCAGAAAAAAATCTACTGCTTATTTGATATTCATAATAGGTGTTATTGTATTATATTTTTTAATATGTATTTATTACTTATGCAATTCTATTGCATTGAGTTGTCCTTTAAGCAAATTGTGGAACTGATGTTACCCCAATTTGAACAGCTTATGTGAAAGATTTTTCAGTATTATCAGAAGAATTTAAACAATGTGCCACTAGATTAAATGAAGCAGAAAATAGGATTTCTTAATTGGAAGACATAAGTTGTAAACATGAACAAACGTTAGATGAAAAGATAACTCAGGTTAAACATATGCAGGGAAGGCTGGATGAGCTTGAGGACAGTTCTCGTAGAAACAACATTAGAATTTTTGTAGTACCTGAGTATAATGAGAAACTAGGTAGGAAATACCATTGATGCTAGGTTCCAATAAAATAATGATATTTCAAGAATATTCCACTGAAGACGTGCTATGGTTACTATATGTACTAAACTAATAAAGGCAGGTATATGGGCCAAATTGTTTTAACCTTTTTACAGATGCAACAATTGTGTTAAATAGCCTGGAAGAGGGTAATACTAATGTATTGAAACACCATTTTGAGTTGTTAGGTTGATTATGTAAGTGTGATTGTAGGCATTAATGTATTAGTACAATGTTTTATTAAATAAATTATTGAAAAAAAATCAGAATCTGTAAATTTTTATTTTTTTTTAATATGAGAAACCACAAGTAGATAATCTGTGCCTTTTGTGGGTTTTTTCTTCCCCCTCCCCTATTCATTTTGTTTAAGTGTTTTTCTAAAAAAAAAAATATAATGAAAGAACACATTAAGTTTGTCTCATGGAATGTTGGAGAAATTACATGAAAAAGAATTTTGAAACATCTAGAAATAGTATGCTGCAAGATACCCAACTGAAGGCAATGGAGGTAGTTAAATTAATGACTGGATGGGTAGGGGAAGTGATAGTTACCGCTTGTAAGACTAGGAAAAACAGAATAGCATTCTTAATCAATACAAAAATTACAATATAAGATTCTCTCACAAAAGTTGGATGAGGATTAAAGATAAATCATTCTGCAATTAGAAATTGAAGGATTACATTTAGGCATTTGTAACTTATATGGTCCCAACAAACCATATAGACATTTTTGGGATACTGTGCAGATAAAACTTGTGCAATTCTACAGCAAGAACCTAATTGTTGCAGGGGATTTTAACTAGGAATATATCGATCCCTGGACAGGTTAAAACCTTCATTTCATTATCGAATTGAAAAAAAAAAAGAAAAAGGTGCTCCAATTGTGCAGAAAATCAAACAGGATATGAATAAAATCCAATATACCCCTCCACAAAATGATACTAATAGAGGGAGTCCACTATATTGCAATGCAAGTCAGGCAGGCTGGATGGATGGATCAGGGTCCCCAAGCTGGCTCACTCTGGCAATCAGGTGCAGGATCTCCAAATGTGGAAAGTGGCCATTAAAACATCTTTAAAGGATGTTTGCAGTCTCAAGTAAAAATAATATTTAAAAGCATAAAACCTTTATTAAATCGGAATAGCAAACAAGAAGCAAAGCTCCTTAAACATCTTTGCTCCAACTCGAGGAGGATTCAGAACCCTGATACTCGAATGTACTTGTGTAAATCTAAATCATATAAAACAATGCCTAGATTAAATGTTTTAGTCATAACAGAGACAAATCTTGGTATGGGGATTAAGACAGACATCAAAGAAATAGTTTTTTCGGATTATGCAATTATTTCATTAGACTTACAAATAGGGGATATAGTATGTGTTAAAGGGACACTCAATCAAAATTAAACTTTCATTATTTAGATAGAGCATGCCATTTTAAACAACTTTTCAATTTACTTCCATTAACAAAATGTGCACAGTCTTGTTATATTTAAAATTTTTGAGTCACCAGCTCCTACTGAGCATGTGCAAGAATAAGTGTGTATGCATTTGTGAATGGCTGATGGCTGTCACATGGTACGTGTATGCATTTGTGATTGGCTTATGACTGTGACATGGTACAGGGGGAGTGGAAAAAGACATAACTTTTAAAATTGTCAGAAAAAAAATCTACTACTCATTTGAAGTTCAGACTAAGTGCTATTGCATTGTCTTGCTATCTTTGTTGATTATGCAAATCTACTCTGTTGACTGGTCCTTTAAGGAATAATAGGGATTTATAGCTTTAAAGCCCAGTGCTGAATTACACACTATTTTAATAATAAATAAATTGTATTAAAAACACAACACTTTATTGAACATATATACAGAACACAACAATCAATAAAATTGGGATGTAAGGAGACGTGGGTATATCACAACCACTTCTATTTATTCTGTTTATCCCAGCAATGAAATTAAAATCTAAAAAACAAAGGTTAGAGTACCAGAGGGGGTGGTTGCATTCACATTAACTGAATTATTTCATATGGGAACAAAACACAGCACATTCATGATGCAGGCTCTCCTATGTGCTTAAAGGCCTCCTCCTACCTGCAAGCTGTGTGGGATTTAACCCACTCAGACAATTTCTGACTATGTTCCCTTATTCTTATGATATGTTTAGAGGCAGCAATCAGTATTCAAATACACTTATACATAGTACATCCTCAAAATAGAGGTTACGCAGCAACTACACTTAATCCTCCTGTTAGAGACAACGTTCGTGTATTATCATACATCAATCTCAATACAGTATCAATTTTGTACGTTTGTTAATATCTTTGTATCAAATGTAAAGCATTACTTAATATTAAAAATGAGCGTACCCTTCTTGAGTACATTAACTTTGTTGTTGCTACATTAACCTCTGGCCCCACCCACCAACGCATTTCCTCACTCAACATGACCTTGTCAGGGCATAGGGCCGGTCCAGCCAGACTCCCTGGTTTATATATACTGCTGTTTTCATGGTGACTGGGTTAAATCCCATGCAGCTTGCAGGTAGGAGGATGCCTTCGAGTGCATAGGAGAGTCTGCTGCATCAATGTGCTTTGCGTTGTTCCCATATGAAATAATTAAATTAATGTGATTGCAACCACCCCATCTGGTACTATGGCCTTTGGTTTTTAAATTTTAACTTCAGTTTTGGGAGAAAATGAATAAATAGAAGTGGTTGTTATATACCCACTTCTCCTTATATCCCAATTTTAGTGATTTTTGTGTCCTGTATATATTTTCAATAACTTGTGTTTTTACTACAATTTATTTATTAAATAGGGGCTTATATTAAGGATAATATTGGGAGTTTATTCTATCCACGGTATCCTATGTCTAACTCTCATGTCAAGAGGTGAATGAGAGAGAGATGGAACAAGTTTTATAATTCTTATGTATTATATATCGATAAGCCTGAAATCTTTTGGGAAACTTTTAAGGCAGTTATAAGAGGGGAGATAAAAGCCTATTTAGTTCAAATAAGCAGAAAACACAAGCCAGATATTTACATCTAGCTAGTTAGCTATGCAACTGTTTTAATGTCTATGTGACCCTACCAAGGAACATTGGGAGAGATATATCTTCTTGGCAAAAAAATAGATTGAGATTTTTTTAATCAAATTACTAAAATAGAGGATCTAAGAACAAAAGCTCTATTCTATAGGCACGGAGGGGAGGCTAGGAAATATCTTGCTAATTTGGTCAGGTTTAAACAAAAAAAAAATTGATGGAAGTAATAAATATAGCGGATAAAAGATGCCATGATATGACATCATTTTCATCAAGTTTTCTCTGCTACCCCAATTGATCTTAAAGCTAAACAGGACTTCTGGGGTAAGATAAAAAAAACACAAATCTCACCTGAAAATATGAATAAGATTAATTTGCCTATTACAAGTGAAGAGATTAGCATAGCTAAAAGAGTGCATCAATTAATAAGGCACCGGGGGCCTGACCAGATCCCAGTAGAAATGTAAAAAGTGTTGATTGATGATATTATCCCTTCATTAGAATATTTTATTATAATCACGGAATTATGAATTATAATTATTTTACATCTTCTCTGGTTTCCCTAATACTAAAAAAGAAAAAATATCCTGAAAAAATTAGCTCATATAGACCAATATCCCTAATAAATAGTGATTATAAAATACTGACCAGTGTAATTGCGCATAGCCTAAAGCCGATTATGAGTCTATTAATACAGGAAGATCAATCTGGTTTTATGACAGGAAGAAATTTCGCAAGTAACTTAAGGAAATACAAATAGTTATAGAATTGGCAAAGGATACAAAAAGGGAAAGCTAACATCAAATCAGATCTTGCTATTGTGGCTATAGATGCTAAAAAAGAAGTTTGATTCTGTTTTGTGGGACCATCTATTTTTCACTTTTAGATTTAGTGGTTCTTTCTTAAGGTTTGTACAATTGATTTATAATAATCGTAAAACTTCTATCTTAGTTAATGATTATCCTAACTCTTAAATGTGTCTTCAAAAGGGGACTAGACAAAGTTGTCCTTTTTTCCCTATTTATTCAATTTAGCAATTGAACCATTGAAAAGGTTTGCTTAAGAATGATTTGGATGGCATACGGATTGGGCAAAAAAAGGTTATCCTAGCTTTATATGCAGATGACCTACTGTTCTTCCTTAGGGACTCTCAAAAGAATATTCCAATTCTTATCCAAATTATGGAAGAGTTTAGTTCTTGCTCCGGCTACAAGGCTAACCCTGGGAAATTTGAAATGTTGTGGTTGTATAAACATAGAGATAGACTTAGAAATGCCCCTTTGAAAAAAGTGAGTAACTACATTAAATATCTTGGTGTTAGTTTAAAGGGACATAATACGCATATGCTAAATCACTTGAAACTGATGCAGTATATCTGTAAAAGGCTGACAAGAAAATATCACCTGAACATCTCTATGTAAAAAGGAAGATATTTTACCTCACAATTTCCTCAGGTCAGCAGAGTAAGTTCTGTGTAAAATGTTATACTTCAGCTGCTGCGTAGCTGCAGGTAAAAAAAAAATAAATGACGAAATGAACAGCAGCCGATCAGCATCATCAGTGCTGAGGTCATGAACTCTTTTACTGTGATCTCATGAGATTTCACTTAACTCTCATGAGATTTCATAGTAATATCCTTAAACTGAATAGGGAAATAATATGAGTGTGCACAAAGCTCACTCCATATCTTTCTTTTTTACATAGAGATGTTCAGGTGATATTTTCTAGTCAGCTTTTTACAGCTATGCTGCATCACTTTCAAGTGTTTCAACATTTAGTTATCATGGCCCTTTAAGTGAGAACCCTAACGAATGGTACCTACTGAATTACCCACAATTGTGGGTTGAAATTAGAAAAGACCTGTTAAATTGGTCTAACTTTCAGCTCTCTCTGAATGGTTAAATTAATCTAATCAACATGTTGATATTTCCAGGATATTATATTTATTGCAGAGTTTGCCTTTGTTTATTATGAGAAAATATTTTATTCTTTTCAAACAGATTTGTTTAGGTTTTTATGGGACAAAAAGAGAAAGGCCTTGGCATTGAATAAATTGACTCCTTTTAGAAATAATGGTGGATTTTCTCTACCAGATCTTGAATTCTATAACTGGGTCTGTTTAGGGAAGACTTTAGCTGATTTGATTGCTGAATCAAAATATTATACACCCCTTAACATTGAACAACAATTAGTTAAACCTTTTTCTCTTAAAGAGTTACTTCATTGTACAAGAAGTAAAATACCGGAAGAAGTAAATGTTATTTATGCATGGCATAAAATATGTAACATTTTGAAAATTAATGCTTTATGTTTTTTTATCTGCCAATTATAGTTAATCCTGATTTTACATACACTTTCAAATCTAAAATCTTTAAAAACTCTGATGATAAAGGACTTGTTTATATGTATCAATTAAAAGCAAAAGATGGACTTAGATGTAAATCCTTTGAAGAACTTAGAAAATAATATAATATTCCACATAAAGATTTTTTTGCTTATTTACAGATTCACCATTATTAGCTGAAATTAATTAGAGGGTGTCTTGATGATTAGACTTGGGGACATTTAGAGCCTATAATTAATTTATTTAAAATGGGTAAGAGATCTATCTCTACCCTATATAAGACCCTTAAAGAATGTCAGGGTCAGGACAATATACAGAGGATTTCCAATAACTGGCATTTAATAAACAATAGAAAACAAGCATAGGTTATTCAAAAAAGCTTTGTATTAGCAGATCAAGCAACTATTTCATCAACCTGAAGATATTTTTTTATGAAAATAATAAACAAAATATATGTTACACCTTATATGAAATCAAAGTGGGACAAAGGAGTGATATCATCTTGCTATAAATATAACTTCCCTGCTGCAGATATATATAATTATTTTATGGAGTTGTCTTAAGATCCAGAAATTTGGAAATAAAATTAACTTTTGGTATAGTAAAGTGAGTAAATCTTCATTTAGATTGCAGGATAGCCATGCTTTTTTCTACAAGTTAGCTCAAATAAGTTGGTGAATGACAAGTTTTTGAATATTGTAATTTTAACTGGTAGAAATATGATCCTGAGATACAGGAAATCCAAGAAAAGCCTCCAAGTTTCAGAATGTAATCAACTTATACGCATTCAACTGATAATTGAACAATTTGATACAACAATCGAGTCAGAAATGAATGAATTTCCAATTAAAATAATTTATCCTTTCCAATTCTCTGAATATTTACGCAGTGCTATAGATATGGAGGAATACTCCAATATAATAGATCAGTACGTTGAATATTCTAGAGAGGGGAGGGGCCTTTTTTCTCCTCTTCTTCTCATTCTTTTTCTTTTCAATTTATGGAATGTTTGCAGAAATGTATGAAATGTATACACAAATTAGACTGTTGTGATGTATAACTGCTTATTTGTTCTTTTTTTATTGTAATATGTATGCATTCCAATAATAATAAATAACATATAAATAAACACAAAATAAATGAATGCCAGTGGGCTGTAACTTTTATACTTAAAAATAAAAAAAAGATGCCTGTGATTTAATATATTATTTATACAAAAATTCTCCTGCTAGCAAAAGTTTCTCACACTGGAGACGTCATCTTAAATGAGCATACCTGTTCCATTTTTGTTTAGTATATAAATGCAATACAAAGGGCAAGTTTATTGAAGTATGAACAGGTTTCTAAACTTTTTTTTATTATTCTTTTTTAAATGGAAAGTAGCTTGCAGAACCGACAATAGGTGTTTTTGAAAAAGCACCAAGTGATATTAGTACGGGTTTACAGGTCAGAACTCAGCAGTAGGGTTTTTCCCTGGATATTTGCATGCAGGCTGACTTTAAGCATTCAGGGATTTTTTGTGTGATTACTTTTTAAAATGGTGTTTATTTTGAAAATGACAAAAAGCTATTACCAGTAATCAACTGTGGGGTAATTTTCATTTGAAAAAAGGAAAGAAAAAAAAGTAATAGGTCTGCAAAAAGGTATTGAATACAAAAACCCAGCAGGCTATTTCTTTTCAATTATTATCAATTTGTTGTAGCTAGGAACAAAGCATCCTTTGTTCTTAATTTTACAAGAACCTAAAATGAATAAATTACTATGGATTTTTTTAATATCAATAACATCCATATCACACTGGGTTTTTTTTTCTTTATAATTGTTTATAAAGTATTTGATGTCAATGATGATAATAAATTTTTAAAGAGATGAGTTTTTTTTGTTTGTGTTTTTTTTTTAAAACAATTAATGTACTATTGCTATTTCTTTTTTGCAGCTTTTGTGCACAAACTAAATATGTTTTGTGTGTGTGTATGTGTGAGTAAGGCTCATATATCTAGAATAATTATTGATACCAGAAAAAACAGACAGAAATGTAGAGGTTTAAAGGTTGTAAAGTATATTAATATAACAATGCTGGTTGTGCAAATCTGGGCAATGGGTAGGAAAGGCGTTATCTATCTTTTTAAACAATACGCATTTAGGAGTAGACTGTTTTTTTAAAGGGGGCCTTAGTGAGAGGGAGAGACTCATAAGGAGAGACAGTGACAAAGGCATAGACAGGAAAAGAGATAATAGGACAATAGAAAGTTACAGAAAGACAGATAGGCAAGCATTAATAGTAACATAGAAGATGAGGTTGACACACGACAGGAGTCCATTGAGTTAAACCAATACAGAAACTACCTGATTTACACAAGAAGAAGCTGACAATTGAACTTAAATTAAACAATGAGAAAGCCGACCAATTTAACACAAGCAAACATGTCCTTGAATACTGTTTTTAGCCAGAATTATATCTAAGCCATTTTTTTTAAGTTATCTAAGGTATTGTCAGTCACTACCTCCTTAGGCAAGATGTTCCATAATTGGATTGCTCTTACAGTGAAAAACATTTACATTGCTGGAGATATTAAGTCCCATTTATGAAGCCAGGTGGACAAGCTTCTCAACTTGAGAAGTTGTCTGCATACCTTCTCTGCATTTGGGCAGTGGATCTGTTTGTTCACTGGCCCGTACATCATTATACACTCTAATGAGTGTGAATATCCTGACCGATCCCTGGTGATCTAGTCTGCTGAGAGTGCAGTATTCCCATTGCCGACTCTTGTAAGTAAACTGGAAGAGCCCTAAAAAACAAAATACTTACAGATGAGGAATAAAAATTCCTCCAACGTTACAATCCAAAAATAGCCATTTTCTATCACTTGCCTAAGATTCACAAAAATCACAGGATCTCACCAGGGAGACCAATTATGCCTGGATAAATAATCTTACAAACAGGTTAACTACTATATATAACCTATGGTACCAAACTTGAAGTCATACATCAGGGACACACCTCATTTACTGTCAAAATTAGAAGAAATATAATAGGAAAAGGATTATGCTTTTGCTGTGTCTGCCTTATATATATTAATCCCATACAACAAAGGAATTGAGGCAAGGGAATATTCACTGAAAAACCCTAATTAGGTGATTTTTATTAGTGAAACTATTGAATTTATCCTGTCACAAAACTACTTTACTTTTCAAGGAAAAATCTTTCTACAACAATTTGAAACAGCCATGGGCACTAAGTTTGCTCTAAACTCCAAACACAAATTTGTGTGCATCAATATAGGTGTCAAATTAGTTGAGTCTTTCCATTGGTGCAAATGTTAAACCTTTTGATAAAATATTTTTTTCTTTCTTGTTGTTATGCTAAACACCTATAAAAAGCATGGAGACAGAGAATTACGCACTCTGCTTGAGGCAGACTCTAGAACAGGGTGTTGAAGTGCGTAGCAGGAGTGCAGACGTTTTTTGTCCCAAACAGGATACCTTACATATTCCAGAAGGAGCTGGTTCCTATACTGTGCTGGAACCACTGCATTCATTGGCCTAGATTTAGAGTTTGGCGTTAGCCGTTAAAACCAGCGTTAGAGGCTCCTAACGCTGGTTTTAGGCTACCGCCGGTATTTGGAGTCACTCAAAATAGGGTCTAACGCTCACTTTTCAGCCGCGACTTTTCCATACCGCAGATCCCCTTATGCCAATTGCGTATCCTATCTTTTCAATGGGATTTCTCTAACTCCGGTATTTAGAGTCGTTTCTGAAGTGAGCGTTAGACATCTAACGACAAAACTCCAGCCGCAGGAAAAAAGTCAGTAGTTAAGAGCTTTCTGGGCTAACGCCGGTTTATAAAGCTCTTAACTACTGTGCTCTAAAGTACACTAACACCCATAAACTACCTATGTACCACTAAACCGAGGTCCCCCCACATCGCCGACACTCGAAAAAAAATTTTTAACCCCTAATCTGCCGACCGCCACCTACGTTATCCTTATGTACCCCTAATCTGCTGCCCCTAACACCGCCGACCCCTGTATTATATTTATTAACCCCCAATCTGCCCCCTCAACGTCGCCTCCACCTGCCTACACTTATTAACCCCTAATCTGCCGACCGCAAAGCGCCGCCACCTACGTTATCCTTATGTACCCCTAATCTGCTGCCCCTAACACCGCCGACCCCTATATTATATTTATTAACCCCTAATCTGCCCCCCACAATGTCGCCTCCACCTGCCTACACTTATTAACCCCTAATCTGCCGACCGGACCTGAGCGCTACTATAATAAAGTTATTAACCCCTAATCCACCTCACTAACCCTATAATAAATAGTATTAACCCCTAATCTGCCCTCCCTAACATCGCCGACACCTAACTTCAATTATTAACCCCTAATCTGCCGACCGAATCTCGCCGCTATTCTAATAAATGTATTAACCCCTAAAGCTAAGTCTAACCCTAACACTAACACCCCCCTAAGTTAAATATAATTTAACTGTAAAAGAAATCCTAACCTAAGTTACAAATAAACCTAACACTAGACTATCAATAAATTAATTAAATAAACTACCTACAATTACCTACAATTAACCTAACACTACACTATCAATAAATTAATTAAATAGAATTCCTACAAATAAATACAATTAAATAAACTAGCTAAAGTACAAAAAATAAAAAAGAACTAAGTTACAAAAAATAAAAAAAATATTTACAAACATAAGAAAAATATTACAACAATTTTAAACTAATTACACCTACTCTAAGCCCCCTAATAAAATAACAAAGCCCCCCAAAATAAAAAAATGCCCTACCCTATTCTAAATTACTAAAGTTCAAAGCTCTTTTACCTTACCAGCCCTGAACAGGGCCCTTTGTGGGGCATGCCCCAAGAAATTCAGCTCTTTTGCCTGTAAAAAAAAACATACAATACCCCCCCCCCAACATTACAACCCACCACCCACATACCCCTAATCTAACCCAAACCCCCCTTAAATAAACCTAACACTAAGCCCCTGAAGATCATCCTACCTTGTCTTCACCATACCAGGTTCACCGATCGGTCCAGAAGAGCTCCTCCGATGTCCTGATCCAAGCCCAAGCGGGGGGCTGAAGAGGTCCATGATCCGGCTGAAGTCTTCATCCAAGCGGGCCAGAAGAGGTCTTCCATCCGATTGAAGTCTTCATCCAAGCGGCATCAATCCGGAGCGAGGCGGCAGCATCCTGAAGACCTCCACCGCGGAACATCCATCCTGGCCGACGACTGAACGACGAATGACGGTTCCTTTAAATGACATCATCCAAGATGGCGTCCCTCGAATTCCGATTGGCTGATAGGATTCTATCAGCCAATCGGAATTAAGGTAGGAATATTCTGATTGGCTGATGGAATCAGCCAATCAGAATCAAGTTCAATCCGATTGGCTGATCCAATCAGCCAATCAGATTGAGGTCGCATTCTATTGGCTGATCGGAACAGATGGAAGACTTCATCCGGATCATGGACCTCTTCAGCTCCCGCATGGATGAAGACTTCAGCCGGATCATGGACCTCTTCAGCTCCCGCTTGGATGAAGACTTCAGCCGGATCATGGACCTCTTCAGCCCCCCGCTTGGGCTTGGATCAGGACATCGGAGGAGCTCTTCAGGACGGATCGGTGAACCTGGCAGGGTGAAGATAAGGTAGGAAGATCTTCAGGGGCTTAGTGTTAGGTTTATTTAAGGGGGGTCTGGGTTAGATTAGGGGTATGTGGGTGGTGGGTTGTAATGTTGGGGGGGGTATTGTATGTTTTTTTTTACAGGCAAAAGAGCTGAATTTCTTGGGGCATGCCCCGCAAAGGGCCCTGTTCAGGGCTGGTAAGGTAAAAGAGCTTTGAACTTTAGTAATTTAGAATAGGGTAGGGCATTTTTTTATTTTGGGGGGCTTTGTTATTTTATTAGGGGGCTTAGAGTAGGTGTAATTAGTTTAAAATTGTTGTAATATTTTTCTTATGTTTGTAAATATTTTTTTATTTTTTGTAACTTAGTTCTTTTTTATTTTTTGTACTTTAGCTAGTTTATTTAATTGTATTTATTTGTAGCAATTGTATTTAATTAATTTATTGATAGTGTAGTGTTAGGTTAATTGTAGGTAATTGTAGGTAGTTTATTTAATTAATTTATTGATAGTCTAGTGTTAGGTTTATTTGTAACTTAGGTTAGGATTTCTTTTACAGGTAAATTTGTAATTATTTTAACTATTTTAGCTATTAAAAAGTTCTTAACTATTTAATAGCTATTGTACCTGGTTAAAATAAATACAAAGTTACCTGTAAAATAAATATAAATCCTAAAATAGCTCTAATATAATTATAATTTATATTGTAGCTATATTAGGATTTATTTTACAGGTAAGTATTTAGCTTTAAATAGGAATAATTTATTTAATAAGAGTTAATTAATTTCGTTAGATTTAAATTATATTTAACTTAGGGGGGTGTTAGTATTAGGGTTAGACTTAGCTTTAGGGGTTAATACATTTATTAGAATAGCGGCGAGATTCGGTCGGCAGATTAGGGGTTAATAATTGAAGTTAGGTGTCGGCGATATTAGGGAGGGCAGATTAGGGGTTAATACTATTTATGATAGGGTTAGTGAGGCGGGTTAGGGGTTAATAACTTTATTATAGTAGCGCTCAGGTCCGGTCGGCAGATTAGGGGTTAATAAGTGTAGGCAGGTGGAGGCGACGTTGTGGGGGGCAGATTAGGGGTTAATAAATATAATATAGGGGTCGGCGGTGTTAGGGGCAGCAGATTAGGGGTACATAGGGATAATGTAAGTAGCGGCGGTTTACGGAGCGGCAGATTAGGGGTTAATAATAATATGCAGGGGTCAGCGATAGCGGGGGCGGCATATTAGGGGTTAATAAGTGTAAGGTTAGGGGTGTTTAGACTCGGGGTACATGTTAGAATGTTAAGTGCAGACGTAGGAAGGGTTACCGCATAGCAAACAATGGGGCTGCGTTAGGAGCTGAACGCAGCTTTTTTGCAGGTGTTTGGTTTTTTTTCAGCTCAAACAGCCCCATTGTTTCCTATGGGGGAATCGTGCACGAGCACGTTTTTGAGGCTGGCCGCGTCCGTAAGCAACTCTGGTATCGAGAGTTGAAGCTGCGTTAAAAATGCTCTACGCTCCTTTTTTTGGAGCCTAACGCAGCCTTTATGTGGACTCTCGATACCAGAGTTATTTTTATGGTGCGGCCAGAAAAAAGCCGGCGTTAGTTTTTCGGGTCGTTACCGACAAAACTCCAAATCTAGGCCATTGTGTTGGAGCTGGGTGGCTTAACTCTGTAGAGCAGTGTTTATCATAAACGGTGGGATTAAAGGTAAAGTGGCCAAGCAAAGAAACTACAAGTAATGTGATCCAGGGGGACTGAAAGTGTATGGAATATAAATATAAAATATAAAAATAAGTACTAGTACTAAAAAGTAACTATTGAATCTCCTTACTATTGGGAATTTTTTTAAAGATGGAAACATAGTATCAACACTAATTAACTACACGACAAGTTTTAGAACAGTATTGAATTAAGGTAACAAAAGCTTTGACTCCACATTACATTGGATCAAGTTTAAACTTTCATTTTTAGATTTTGTGAATATCTGGAATATTTACATATTTTTAAAAGTGATTTCCTGGGGAAAGACTATCTATTTTAGCAACATTTCTGTTTTGTGTATTTAAATGTAATGTTTTGTGCAGCAATACATCTTTTTTAATTAGTAAATATATTTTGAGCTAATACTTCGGTGTAGCTGTTTCTATTAGCGTAATTAGGTTGCTTATTTTATCTGATTTTTTTTTTACCTCTATAAGCATTGTGCAATATATACAATTTTTACCCATTGAGGCATAAAGGCATTGCGCAAACAATATCACACCCATGTACCATTAATCGTTTAACCCATTAAATGAATTACTGTCGAACATAACTTTTCTTTTGATTAATACTTCTTTTTACTATATGGAGATAGTAAACTACAATAACTTACCCACTGTACGACATCAGAAAAATGTACACAGATTCAACATAATTATTAACCCTTTGAGGCATAAACACATTGGACAAACAGGTTCACACTAATTTAGTCCTCAAGTGAAGTTTTCTAAAATCTACAAGATTCTTCAAGGGATTATTAAAAGACAAATTGTACCATGATAACTGTGTATGTCAGTTCAGGATTAAAAGGGGAGATACTGAGCACTTCAAAATATTATTGGATGTAGTCTACACAAATCATAATAATATTATTATATCAAGATTTTCATTAAAAACCTGCAGCAAAATGAGAATTTACATTAAAGCTTATTTTGAAAACACTCATTTCTTTCATGTAAGTGGCAAGAGTCCATGAGCTAGTGACATATGGGATATACATTCCTACCAGGAGTGGGCAAAGTTTCCCAAACCTCAAAATGCCTATAAATGCACCTCCCACCTCACTCATACCTTAGTTTTACAAACTTTGCCTCTCAAGGAGGTGGCGAAGCAAGTTGTGTTGATTTTTCTTCTGTGATAGGCGCTTATAAGCATAAAATCACCATTCACTTCCGGGCATCACTCACAGGCAAGGAGAGGAGAGATCAGCAGGCAAAGTTCCAAAAAGTAAAAACAAGCTTTATTGGTGACAAAATGTAAAAACAAATTGAGCCTCAGCTCATAGTCGCAATCCGGGGTCACAGAACAGCAACTGCATACATGTTTTGTGTGGTTCCTCCACACTTGATCACTGCTGATTTTTGCTAGTTCTGTGACCTGCCTTTAAAGCACAAGATATTTTCCAATTAAACAATTAATGAGAAAGTTAAAAACAATATAGTTAACCCCTTCTTGCTCTTGTATTAGTATGTATATTTAATCACTTTGATATGCTTATATACACTTATACAGACCATGTTGCTAAACTTATATAAAGGTATACAGTGAGTACTTATTTGTGCCTAGGCTAACCTTGCCACATATTTTAGTAATCCTTGTAAATAAAGCTGATGTATTAATTAGCCATATTAAATGTACTCAATATAACAAGATTATTATGTATATTTATATTTCATATTCTTGTGAAATTTATTTGCTGGCACTGTATGATTGTTAAATCTACATTATTACTAGATACCACTGGGATGGACATTTTTTTATATATACATGTATTTATAGTTAGTTTTAAATGAACAGATTCACATCACTCTCCTTGTTAATACCCAGAGGAGATCTGGTATTTAACAAGAAGATCCATTGTGCCTCCTTGTAATCCAGTTTGTAAATTCTGTCTCCTCCTCTTTTATGTGGGGGGACATGATCAATAGCCTGGATAGACAGTTGTGAGGCATCCCCTGCATGTATAGATTTAAAGTGTCTGGATACTGGTGTATCCATGTCGGGGTCCTCAATATCCCTAATGTGCTCAAGGGCCCTGTCTTTCAAGTGGCGTTTTGTTTTGCCTACATATTGGATCTGGCACCCCCTACAGGTGAGGAGGTAGATTACATGATTAGACTTATAGTTTAATCTGAACCTGATGTCATATGTACGTCTGGTTGTTGTAGAAGTAAAAGTGGTGCCCTCTGTTACATGATTACATGTTTTACAGCACTGTGCCTTACATTTATAGAACCCTACTCTATGTGCTTCTAAGCATATTGAAGCCTAGTTCCTCTCAAAGTACAGTGTTTGTCTGAGGGATGTGAAGGGAGTATTGCCTGATGGCGCCATGTTTTAACCTATGGGAAATCTATTCTAAGGCTCTCTGTAAATCGGTCGTATGGGATTCATGTGCTGCCTCTCTTTACAGATCGACATCCAGCACTGGTTTGGCTGTCTGCTATATATGGATGGGTGTCTTACATGGTAAGTATATACTTTTATTATATAAGACACTCTCAGCTATGCATTGGGCACTTTTTAATTAAAGTTGTTATATATTGTTTGTATACATGCCTTAAGTCAGTAATTCAGTGCTCTGTTTTAGTGACTTTAATTGTGGCTAAATATTTGTCAAGGTTGGTACAGTCTGTGAAACATACAGGGGCTCCATTACATATGCAGCGTTGATTTTGCTATTACATATACAGCGCTGCATATAAATGCGGCACGTATATTTCACCCGTCGTTTGCAATTTTTACTCCCATAAGCTAACATGGGACCGCATCGCAAATCGGTATCCAATATTCAGCGCAAGGACTTACGTGGCGACAATGGAGAAATTTTACTCCATTTTAACCTCACCAAACAAGACAGCCGCAGCAGGCCTTGCGCTGAGTATGGTTGCAACGTAACTTCCGTAACTGCCTGTAAAATATAAACTAACACATAACTCATGCGCAATATCTATCTACCTCTCAACCGCAATCCCCCACCGTGTATTAACCCCTATATCCATCATTAAACCTACACCGCAACTAATAAAAGTATTAACCCCCAAACCGACAACCCCACACAATGCAATATGCCTAATTAAACTATTAATCCCTATATCCGCCATCAAACCCACACCGCAATTACTTCCATCCGCAAATAACCCACAACTCAATCTAATCTATCTATTAACCCCTAATCCACCAATAACCCACAATGACATCGAATCTATCTATTAACCCCTAATCCGCCAATAACCCACAACACAAATAGTTAAACACTTAACCCCCTAACCTAACACCCCCTAAACTAACCCCATTACATGAATTAAACTAAAACTAAATTACAATTAAAAAAAAATAGCATTACAAAAATTAAAAAAACTGAGTATAAATTAATCTAAAATTACATAAAATAATAAAGCTAAATTTACTTAAAATAAGAAAGAGAATTGCCAATAATTAAATAATTATACCTAATCCCTATGAAAAGTAAAAAAGCCCCCCAAAATAAAAACACCCCCTAATCTAATGATAAACTACCAATAGCGCTTAAAAGGGCTTTTTGCAGGGCAATGCCGCAAGATAAACACCTCTTTTACACAAATAAGTCTAAGTCCCCCCCTAAAAGTCAAAACCCCCCACCCACCAAACCCCCCAAAATAAAAGCACCTAACACTAAAGAAAACTAAACTACCCATTGCCCTGATAATGGCATTTGTATGGGCATTGCCCTTAAAAGGGCATTAAGATTAGCAGCTCTTTTAAGAAAAGCCCATCCCTAATCTAAATAAAGAAACCCCCAAAAAATCCCTTAACAAAACCCTAAGTCTAACCTCCAAGTAGTACTCACCTGTCCTGAAGTCCGGCGGAGAATGTCCTGTTCCAGACGGTGAAATCTTCTTCCAAGCGGTGACCTCTTCTTTCTTCTTCCAGGAAGCACTCGGCGCAGAGCGGAGGACGGATTAAAAATGGCGTCCCTTGAAATCCTATTGGCTGATTTGAGCCTTCAAATTCAAATCAGTCAATAGGATGAGAGCTACTGAAATCCTATTGGCTGTTCAAATCAGCCAATAGGATGAAAGCTACTGAAATTCTATTGCTGATTTGAATAGCCAATAGAATTTCAGTAGCTCTTATCTTTTAGGGGGGACTTAGACTTTTTTGTGTAAAAGAGCTGTTTATCTTGGGGCATTGCCCTGCAAAAAGCCCTTTTAAGGGCTATTGGTAGTTTATCATTAGATTAGGGGGCGTTTTTATTTTAGGGGGCTTTTTTATTTTCATAGGGATTAGGTATAATTATTTGATTATTTGCAATTCTCTTTTTTATTTTATGTAAATTTAGCTTTATTATTTTCTGTCATTTTAGATTAATTTATTCTTAATTTTTAAAGTAATGCTAGATTTTTGTAATTGTAATTTAGTTTTAGTTTTATTCATGTAATGGGGTTAGTTTAGGGGGTGTTAGGTTAGGGGGCTTAGTGTTTAACTATTTATGTTGGGGATTGTTGGCGGATTAGGGGTTAATAGATAGATTATATTGCATTGTGGGTAATTGGTGGATTAGGGGTTAATAGATAGATTATATTGCATTGTGGGTAATTGGTGGATTAGAGTTTAATAGATAGATTAGATTGCATTGTGGGTTATTGGCGGATTAGGGGTTAATAGTAAATAAGTAGTTGCGATGTGGGTTTGATGGCGGATATAGGGATTAATATTTGCATTAGGTAGTTGAGATATTGGGGTTGGCAGTTTAGGGGTTAATATTTGTATTAGGTAGTTGCGATGTTGGGGTTGACGGTTTAGGGGTTAATAATGGAATTATTAGTTGGGTTTGGTGGTGGATAGGTGTTTTACATGATTTGGGAGGCGTGTCAGACTTTACGGGGGATTTTTTAGATACATTTATTTTTAAGGCGTCGGCAGTTTCTAAAGTGCTGTAAGTCACTAGCGACTCCGGAAATTTGCATTTACGCACATTTCTGGATATTGCTAGTTTATCCGACTTACAGCACTTTATGAACTGCCAGTGCCATACATGTAATAGCCGATGTGCGAGGTGAAATTACGGGTTGCAACGCTTGCGCTGAAGCTTGCACCGTATATGTAATTGCACCCCAGGTTCTTTTTTGGAGCTAGTAATTTATTTATAAATTAGGATGCTAAGTATTATGTTAGCCTCATGAAATGTTGATAATCACATTGTATGCAGCTATAATAAAAGTATCTATTAGGCTTTATTTTGGTTCATTTTGTTTTTTGTATGTACAATCAAAATTGTTACCTGCTTTTTACAATGATAGGTGTATTACAAATCCTCTTCAACTTTGCATGTCGCGCATGTGATGATGCTATTTATGTCATAGGGTGACGTGTCATCAGTGTGTGCCATTTTTTTTGGCGCCAAATATTTCCCAGCAAAAATTTAAATTTTCCCGCCAAATTTTTTTACAGCCAAAATGTTCCCACTAAAATTGCCGTTATAAGCTCTGCCCCCAGCTCATTCATTGTTCTCAGTAACCACTTAGAGAGCTTTCATGCAGCATTTTATGAATCAATGTTCTTTTTTATAATTTTTTTCGCTCTGTTTCCCATTCTCTCAAGCCTGTTATATATATATATCATATATAGGAGCATGGATATAAATTTGCAGAATTAATTTATTTATATTTTTTTCTAATTTTAATTTTTTGCAATTATGTCTCAAACTGAACCTGCCTCTGATGTTACCTTAGGATTTGAGCTGCCTAAACAGGTATTTAACAAAGCTAACAATGCATGTTGTAATTAAGCTGATCTAAATTATTCAGCTGTATTATCTCTGTCTCTTGTTTAACAAATTATTAAATATATCTATGAGTACAAATATACACACTGTTATTCCATCTCAGTGTAAATGTACATAGCATTACTGCAGAAATGTAAGATTTTATTGCTACATCTATAGAGAAGGCAATGACTGCTATTTTGACTTCAAATAACTGCAAAAGGTTTTTGCAACATTTTCTAAACTTACGGCTAGATTTGGAGTTTGGTCGGTAATGACCCGAAAAACTAACGCCGGCTTTTTTCTGGCCGCGCCATAAAAATAACTCTGGTATTGAGAGTCCACATAAAGGCTGCGTTAGGCTCCAAAAAAGGAGAGTAGAGCATTTTTAACGCAGCTTCAACTCTCGATACCAGAGTTGCTTAGGCAAGCGGCCAGCCTCAAAAACGTGCTCGTGCATGATTCCCCCATAGGAAACAATGGAGCTGTTTGAGCTGAAAAAAAACCTAACACCTGCAAAAAAGCCACGTTCAGCTCCTAACGCAGCCCCATTGTTTGCTATGCGGTAACACTTCCTACGTCTGCACCTAACACTCTAACATGTACCCCGAGTGTAAACACCCCTAACCTTACACTTATTAACCCCTGATCTGCCGCCCCCGCTATCGCTGACCCCTGCATATTATTATTAACCCCTAATCTGCCGCTCCGTAAACCGCCGCTACTTACATTATCCCTATGTACCCCTAATCTGCTGCCCTAACATCGCCGACCCCTATATTATATTTATTAACCCCTAACCTGCCCCCCACAACGTCGCCTCCACCTGCCTACACTTATTAACCCCTAATCTGCCGACCGGACCTGAGCGCTACTATAATAAAGTTATTAACCCCTAATCCGCCTCACTAACCCTATAATAAATAGTATTAACCCCTGATCTGCCCTCCCTAACATCGCCGACACCTAACTTCAATTATTAACCCCTAATCTGCCGACTGGAGCTCACCGCTATTCTAATAAATGTATTAACCCCTAAAGCTAAGTCTAACCCTAACACTAACACCCCCCTAAGTTAAATATAATTTACATCTAACGAAATTAATTAACTCTTATTAAATAAATTATTCCTATTTAAAGATAAATACATACCTGTAAAATAAATCCTAATATAGCTACAATATAAATTATAATTATATTATAGCTATTTTAGGATTTATATTTATTTTACAGGTAACTTTGTATTTATTTTAACCAGGTACAATAGCTATTAAATAGTTAAGAACTATTTAATAGCTAAAATAGTTAAAATAATTACAAATTTACCTGTAAAATAAATCCTAACCTAAGTTACAATTAAACCTAACACTACACTATCAATAAATTAATTAAATAAACTACCTACAATTACCTACAATTAACCTAACACTACACTATCAATAAATTAATTAAATACAATTCCTACAAATAAATACAATTAAATAAACTAGCTAAAGTACAAAAAATAAAAAAGAACTAAGTTACAAAAAATAAAAAAATATTTACAAACATAAGAAAAATATTACAACAATTTTAAACTAATTACACCTACTCTAAGCCCCCTAATAAAATAACAAAGACCCCCAAAATAAAAAAATGCCCTACCCTATTCTAAATTACAAAAGTTCAAAGCTCTTTTACCTTACCAGCCCTGAACAGGGCCCTTTGCGGGGCATGCCCCAAAGAATTCAGCTCTTTTGCCTGTAAAAAAAAACATACAATAGCCCCCCCCAACATTACAACCCACCACCCACATACCCCTAATCTAACCCAAACCCCCCTTAAATAAACCTAACACTAAGCCCCTGAAGATCTTCCTACCTTATCTTCACCCTGCCAGGTTCACCGATCCGTCCTGAAGAGCTCCTCCGATGTCCTGATCCAAGCCCAAGCGGGGGGCTGAAGAGGTCCATGATCCGGCTGAAGTCTTCATCCAAGCGGGAGCTGAAGAGGTCCATGATCCGGCTGAAGTCTTCATCCAAGCGGGAGCTGAAGAGGTCCATGATCCGGATGAAGTCTTCCATCAACGGCATCTTCAATCTTCTTTCTTCCGGATCCATCTTGCAGACCTCCGACGTGGAACATCCTCTTCTCCCGACACCTACTAGCTGAATGACGGTTCCTTTAAGGGACGTCATCCAAGATGGCGTCCCTCGAATTCCGATTGGCTGATAGGATTCTATCAGCCAATCGGAATTAAGGTAGGAATATTCTGATTGGCTGATGGAATCAGCCAATCAGAATCAAGTTCAATCCGATTGGCTGATCCAATCAGCCAATCAGATTGAGCTCGCATTCTATTGGCTGTTCAGCCAATCGGATTGATGTTGATTCTGATTGGCTGATTCCATCAGCCAATCAGAATATTCCTACCTTAATTCCGATTGGCTGATAGAATCCTATCAGCCAATCGGAATTCAAGGGACGCCATCTTGGATGACTTCCCTTAAAGGAACCGTCATTCAGCTAGTAGGCGTCGGGAGAAGAGGATGTTCCGCGTCGGAGGTCTGCAAGATTGATCCGGAAGAAAGAAGATTGAAGATGCCGTTGATAGAAGACTTCATCCGGATCATGGACCTCTTCAGCTCCTGCTTGGATGAAGACTTCAGCCGGATCATGGACCTCTTCAGCTCCCGCTTGGATGAAGACTTCAGCCGGATCATGGACCTCTTCAGCCCCCCGCTTGGGCTTGGATCAGGACATCGGAGGAGCTCTTCAGGACGGATCGGTGAACCTGGCAGGGTGAAGATAAGGTAGGAAGATCTTCAGGGGCTTAGTGTTAGGTTTATTTAAGGGGGGTTTGGGTTAGATTAGGGGTATGTGGGTGGTGGGTTGTAATGTTGGGGGGGGTATTGTATGGTTTTTTTTACAGGCAAAAGAGCTGAATTCTTTGGGGCATGCCCCGCAAAGGGCCCTGTTTAGGGCTGGTAAGGTATAAGAGCTTTGAACTTTTGTAATTTAGAATAGGGTAGGGCATTTTTTTATTTTGGGGGGCTTTGTAATTTTATTAGGGGGCTTAGAGTAGGTGTAATTAGTTTAAAATTGTTGTAATATTTTTCTTATGTTTGTAAATATTTTTTTATTTTTTGTAACTTAGCTAGTTTATTTAATTGTATTTATTTGTAGGAATTGTATTTAATTAATTTATTGATAGTGTAGTGTTAGGTTAATTGTAGGTAATTATAGGTAGTTTATTTAATTAATTTATTGATAGTGTAGTGTTAGGTTTAATTGTAACTTAGGTTAGGATTTTTTTTACAGGTAAATTTGTAATTATTTTAACTATTTTAGCTATTAAATAGTTCTTAACTATTTAATAGCTATTGTACCTGGTTAAAATAAATACAAAGTTACCTGTAAAATAAATATAAATCCTAAAATAGCTATAATATAATTATAATTTATATTGTAGCTATATTAGGATTTATTTTACAGGTAAGTATTTATCTTTAAATAGGAATAATTTATTTAATAAGAGTTAATTAATTTCGTTAGATGTAAATTATATTTAATTTAGGGGGGTGTTAGTGTTAGGGTTAGACTTAGCTTTAGGGGTTAATACATTTATTAGAATAGCGGTGAGCTCCGGTCGGCAGATTAGGGGTTAATAAGTGTAGGCAGGTGGAGGCGACGTTGTGGGGGGCAGATTAGGGGTTAATAAATATAATACAGGGGTCGGCGGTGTTAGGGGCAGCAGATTAGGGGTACATAAGGATAACGTAGGTGGCGGCGCTTTGCGGTCGGCAGATTAGGGGTTAATTATTGTAGGTAGCTGGCTGCGACGTTGTGGGGGCAGATTAGGGGTTAATAAATATAATATAGGGGTCGGCGGTGTTAGGGGCAACAGATTAGGGGTACATAAGGATAACGTAGGTGGCGGCGCTTTGCGGTCGGCAGATTAGGGGTTAATTATTGTAGGTAGCTGGCTGCGACGTTGTGGGGGGCAGATTAGGGGTTAATAAATATAATATAGGGGTCGGCGGTGTTAGGGGCAGCAGATTAGGGGTACATAAGGATAACGTAGGTGGCGGCGCTTTGCGGTCGGCAGATTAGTGGTTAATTATTGTAGGTAGCTGACTGCGACGTTGTGGGGGGCAGATTAGAGGTTAATAAATATAATATAGGGGTCGGCGGTGTTAGGGGCAGCAGATTAGAATACATAAGGATAACGTAGGTGGCGGCGCTTTGCGGTCGGCAGATTAGGGGTTAATTATTGTAGGTAGCTGGCTGCGACGTTGTGGGGGGCAGATTAGGGGTTAATAAATATAATATAGGGGTCGGCGGTGTTAGGGGCAGCAGATTAGGGGTACATAAGGATAACGTAGGTGGCGGCGCTTTGCGGTCGGCAGATTAGGGGTTAATTATTGTAGGTAGCTGGCTGCGACGTTGTGGGGGGCAGATTAGGGGTTAATAAATATAATATAGGGGTCGGCGGTGTTAGGGGCAGCAGATTAGGGGTACATAAGGATAACGTAGGTGGCGGCGCTTTGCGGTCGGCAGATTAGGGGTTAATAAGTGTAGGTAGGTGGAGGCGACGTTGTGGGGTCAGATTAGGGGTTAATAAATATAATACAGGGTCGGCGGTGTTAGGGGCAGCAGATTAGGGGTACATAAGGATAACGTAGGTGGCGGTCGGCAGATTAGGGGTTAAAAAAATTTATTCGAGTGTCGGCGATGTGGGGGGACCTCGGTTTAGGGGTACATAGGTAGTTTATGGGTGTTAGTGTACTTTAGAGTACAGTAGTTAAGAGCTTTATAAACCGGCGTTAGCCCAGAAAGCTCTTAACTACTGACTTTTTTCCTGCGGCTGGAGTTTTGTCGTTAGATGTCTAACGCTCACTTCAGAAACGACTCTAAATACCGGAGTTAGAAAGATCCCATTGAAAAGATAGGATATACAATTTACGTAAGGGGATCTGCGGTATGGAAAAGTCGCGGATGAAAAGTGAGCGTTAGACCCTATTTTGAGTGACTCCAAATACCGGCGGTAGCCTAAAACCAGCGTTAGGAGCCTCTAACGCTTGTTTTCACGGCTAACGCCAAACTCCAAATCTAGGCCTTAGTGAATTAAGTTCTGACCATCAGCATACTGTCATATCCTCTACTGATGGGGTTTCCGCTGATTCAGAGGATGCCACGTCAGAGACTGATATAGACAAATCTTTTTTATCTAAGTTAGAATATATTCGTTCTCTCTTAAAGGAAGTTTTGTTTACTTTGGGTATTGAGGAGTCTTAATCTCCTGACGATAAAGCTAGTAATTGTCTAAATTCTGTATTTAAGACTACAGTTATTACTCCTGAGGTATTTCCTATTTCTGATGCTATCTCTAATGTGATTGTTAAAGAATATTCTAAGCCTGGTACCTCTTTTAACCCTTCTTCTAGGTTTAAGAAGTTGTATCCTTTACCTGTAGCCAAGGATTCTTTAGATAGGAAGCTTGAACCTTATTCAACATTACATTCTGGCTATATTCTTAGACCTGTTATATCTATGGCTGATGTTGCTTCTGCTTATACTTTTTGGTTGGACAGTTTAGCACTCAGTTGTCTTCAGATTCTGAATTATCTAACATTATTGTTTTACTTCAACATGCAAATCATTTTATTTGTGATGCTTTATTTGATGTTAGGAAGATCAATGTCAAATCCATGTCTTTAGCCATTCTGATGTCAGGTTTGGTTCCTGTACCTTTAAGCTGAGGTTACTTAAGGCTGCTCCTCCCCCTTCCACCTGCCGATTAATGTTTAGTATTCTGACTTTTCAACAAGAGAAGACACCTATCTAAACCAGGAGGCTAAATTATCAGTGATCACCTTTTCCCACATTGGATTTACAAACTATCAGTATCTGCTGACATCAGGATCTATTTCCCTGCTCACAACGTGCTATTCTAACAGTTGCTGTTAAATTACCTACCCGGTTCTCAACCGGCATCAATCATATCCAGCGTGCTTCTAATAGCATTCCAGAGAGGACTCATTCATTCAGACTGCCATTCTTATGATTATCGGAGCTTTCTACTTTTAACCGATACTGGCTATAACAAGCCGAAGTACTTCAGCGTTCACACGCTGTCCGTCAGATAACTCACAGAGACACTCCTGCCTACAAACAAGCTAAAGTCTTGCAGCGCTCACACGCTGCCTGTCAGGTAATCCGGGGCTCTGATTGGAGGAACAGCACACACCCTCTCTCTGTCTCTCTGCACGCCGCAGCGGCATCATCTCTCCCCTCTCAGTCTTTCCACGCTGGTTTAAGGGGTTTACAGCAGACGCCGATTCTCACTCCGGCTCATTGCTAGCAGTAGTACAATTACAGCATATTAGCACTTCTACAACCAAGATACGATACAATATACCAAGTACTGTAAATTTGTGAGTTGTAGCGTTCAGGACTGTATATAAAATACCAGCTTGCTACTAAAGGTGCTAAATACAGCAAACAAGGATATACATTAACTGTATATGTTGCAAACTCCATATTTCTGGCTTCCTTGCCACTCTCCTGTAACAAGGATTACAAGAGCTCCACAAGGTTCTTGCTTTTGTGATACATTAATATTTATCTGCAGTTGAGATCCACTCACGTATATTAGGGTAACCAGTATATCCTGACAGATTAATCGGCCTTATTATGGATCCAGCGGATTTACCCACAGTGGTCTACAATCTTACTCAAACGGTTGATAGACTATCCCAAGGCATGAGAGACTTGCAACTCCAAAATGATAACCTCAGAGCAGCAGTAAGGGACAGTACCCCAGAACCTCATGTCTGCCTACCTGAAAGATTCACAGGGGACAGGAAACTATTTCGGCAATTCAGGAATGCCTGTTACTTGCTTTTTCAAATGAAGCCTAGAACCTACCATACTGAGAGGCTTAAAGTCATGACTGTGATATCCTTCCTCACAGGGGAGCCTAGAATTTGGGCAGACACCTTTCTCGAGAACAATGATCCTATCCTGGGCTCGCTTATAGATTTCTTCACGGAAATGAGTGCATTGTATGAAGATACGCAAAAGCAACTTACTGCAGAAGCTAAGATGCGCTCCCTTAAACAGGGCAGACGCCCTGTGGAAGAATACCTCTCAGAGTTCAAGCTATACACTAAGGATTCAGAGTGGAGTCAGGTAGCACTGCGTAACCAATACCGCTTAGGGCTTTCTGACGCACTTAAAGACGAACTTGCCCGTATAGAGATACCAACAACTCTTGAAAGTCTGATGGCTCTTACAGTTCAGATAGACAGGAGACTTAGAGAGAGGAAATCCGAGCGCCAACATTCCGAGGCAGCTCAGAAGTACTACACTACGTACCCACCAAAACAATGATACTACATATCCGAAGAATCTCCAGGAACTGGATTCAAATGGTATTGGACATATCCATGGTAAGATATACATACCACCTACATTCAGGAATGACATTCTACGTTACCATCATGAATCACCCTTAGCAGGACATCCAGGTGTTGAAAGAACGATTGAACTCATCAGAAGAAATTATTGGTGGCCTAACCTTCATCAATCCGTTCTCCAGTTCATTAAAACTTGCCAAGTTTGTGCCACCTCTAAGTCCGACAGAGCTAAACCCTATGGGACCTTGTTGTCCCTTCCTATTCCTGACCGGCCTTGGCATACCATCGGTATGGACTTTATAGTGGATCTTCCTCCATCCAACCATTGTACCACCATAATGGTAGTAGTGGATGGTTTTACGAAGATGGCTCACTTCATTCCTTATAAGAAATTACCAACAGCATCTGAAACAGCATCTTTGTTTTTAGATCATGTCGTTCGTCTCCATGGGTTACCCTCCATAATAATCTCTGATAGAGGTACACAATTTACCTCCAGGTTCTGGAAACAGTTATGCTCCGTGCTCAAAATAGAACATCGTTATAGCACCTCTTACCATCCACAAACTAACGGTCAAACAGAACGTGTAAACCAGTGGATAGAACAATACATCAGGTGTTATTGTGCTCACCAGCAAGATGAATGGGCAACAAACTTAGCGATGGCTGAATACTCATACAATAACACCTTAAATAGTTCTACCAAGAGTACACCATTCTACGCTAACTATGGATACCATCCGACCTTTCATTTATTCCCTAGCCTCAATACCACATCACCAGTGGTTGACGAGACTGTCAATTCTATGTTAGATGTATTCACCTTCCTTAAGGATAACATACTACATGCTCAGGAGACTCAACAACGTTACTACAATCAAAAGAAAAGGAAACCTCCCGAGTACCAGATCGGTGATCTTGTTTGGCTATCTACCCGTCACCTAAAACTTAAAACCCCCAGTAGGAAATTCTCTCATTTATTCATCGGACCTTATGAAGTATCCAAGATTGTGAACCTCAATGCTGTGACTCTGAAGTTGCCCCCAGAAATCCCCGTTCATCCCACTTTCCATGTTTCCTTGTTGAAACCTTACGTTCCGACCAGACAACAGTCATCTCTATCTCAGACCCCTCCTATTGTGGTGGATGACACAATTTATGAAGTCTCCTCTGTTCTTGACTCCAGATGGTTCCGTGGCGAACTTCAGTACTTGATCCACTGGAAGGGGTTTTCTGCTGAGGAGGATTCCTGGGAGCCTTCCTCCAACATCAATGCTTCCCGCTTGATTGCTCGGTTTCACAGCCTTCATCCGCACAAGCCGGCTCCTTCTGCTCCTGGGCAGCAGTTTTGATGGGGGGACCTGTCAGGTTTGGTTCCTGTACCTTTAAGCTGAGGTTACTTAAGGCTGCTCCTCCCCCTTCCACCTGCCGATTAATGTTTAGTATTCTGACTTTTCAACAAGAGAAGACACCTATCTAAACCAGGAGGCTAAATTATCAGTGATCACCTTTTCCCACATTGGATTTACAAACTATCAGTATCTGCTGACATCAGGATCTATTTCCCTGCTCACAACGTGCTATTCTAACAGTTGCTGTTAAATTACCTACCCGGTTCTCAACCGGCATCAATCATATCCAGCGTGCTTCTAATAGCATTCCAGAGAGGACTCATTCATTCAGACTGCCATTCTTATGATTATCGGAGCTTTCTACTTTTAACCGATACTGGCTATAACAAGCCGAAGTACTTCAGCGTTCACACGCTGTCCGTCAGATAACTCACAGAGACACTCCTGCCTACAAACAAGCTAAAGTCTTGCAGCGCTCACACGCTGCCTGTCAGGTAATCCGGGGCTCTGATTGGAGGAACAGCACACACCCTCTCTCTGTCTCTCTGCACGCCGCAGCGGCATCATCTCTCCCCTCTCAGTCTTTCCACGCTGGTTTAAGGGGTTTACAGCAGACGCCGATTCTCACTCCGGCTCATTGCTAGCAGTAGTACAATTACAGCATATTAGCACTTCTACAACCAAGATACGATACAATATACCAAGTACTGTAAATTTGTGAGTTGTAGCAATCAGGACTGTATATAAAATACCAGCTTGCTACTAAAGGTGCTAAATACAGCAAACAAGGATATACATTAACTGTATATGTTGCAAACTCCATATTTCTGGCTTCCTTGCCACTCTCCTGTAACAAGGATTACAAGAGCTCCACAAGGTTCTTGCTTTTGTGATACATTAATATTTATCTGCAGTTGAGATCCACTCACGTATATTAGGGTAACCAGTATATCCTGACATCTGACTAGAAGAGCTTTATGGCATAAATCTTGGAATGCTGACATGGTGTATAAAACTAGATTATTATCTCTCTCTTTTCAAGGTAAACATCTTTTTGGTTCACAATTGAATTTTATTATCTCCACTGTTACTGGGGGTAAGGGAGTTTTTTCTGCCCCAAGACAAGAAATCTAAGGGTAAATTTAAAGCTCCCAATCATTTTCATTCCTTTCAGCAGAATAGATAACAGAAAACCACTCCTTCCCCTAAGGCCTCTGGCTCTAATTGGAGACCATCTCCAAATTGGAATAAATCCAAGCCTTATAAGAAACCAAATCCTGCCCCTAAACCTATATGAAGGTACAGCCCTCAAGCCAGTTCTTCTGGTAGGGGACAGACTAAAGCTATTTCAAAGAGTTTGGACAGACTCTGTCCAAAATCAGTGGATTCAGAATATAATTTCTTAGGGGTGTCTAATAGGATTAAAAATAAGACTTCCTTTAGAAATATTCTTTCTTACCCATGTAACAAAAACCCAGTAAAAGCTCAAGTCTTTCTGAAATGTGTTTCAGATCTAGAACTTTCAGGGGTAATTGTTTTTCAGTTCCACAGCAGGAACAAGGATTGGGTGTTTTATTCAATTTTATTCATTGTACCTATGAAGGACATTTTTTCAGACCTATTTTGGACCTGAAATCTTTAAATGGTTTTCAAGATACCTTCACAATCTAATTCATCCAGATCACTATCGTTTTCTGAGATTCTCTTTTCTAAACAAGCATTACCAATTTGTCGCTCTTCTGTTTTGGCCTTGCAACAGCACCAAGAATAGTTTTAGGTGCCCTTCTATCTGTGATCAGAGAGCAGGATATTGCAGTGTTTACTTATTTGGACGATGTCTTGGTACTAGCTCAATAGATTTCCAGATAGATTCAGTTTCCATGACTCTATCCCTAACAGAAAAGAGACATTTGAGATTGGTTTCAGCTTGTCTAAACATTCAGTCTCTTATCATTCACTTCAGTGGCTATGTGCATGGAAGTTTTAGGTCTCATGATTGCAGTATCGGACGCAATCCTTTTTGCTTGTTTTCATATGAGACCTCTACAGTTTTGCATGTGGCACCAATGATGCAGGGATTATACTCAGTTATCACAACTGATATACTTAAATACCAACTCTCCACTCTCTCTGACTTGGTGGTTAAATCATCACCTTATTGTTAAGGGGCCTCATTTTTTTGTCCTACATGGACTGTGATCATAACAGATGCACATCTCTCAGGTTGGGGAGCTGTTTGGGAGTCTCTGACAGCACAAGGAGTTTGGAATCTTTGAGAGGCGAGGTTATCAATCTATATCTTAGAACTCTGTGCTATTTTCAGAGCTATTCAGGCTTGGCCTCTATTAAGAGAGCATTGCATATTTGGTTTCAAACAGACAATGTCACAATAGTGGCATATGTCTATCATCAAGGGAGGACTTGCAGTCCCCTAGCAATAAAAGAAGTATCTCTAATACTTTCTTGGGCAGAATCCAATTCTTGTCTAATTACTGTGATTCATATACCAGGTGTAGACAATTTGGAAGGGGATTATCTCAGCTGTCAGATTCTACATCCAGGGAGTAGTCTCTCCATCCAGATGTGCTCTATCAGATTGCGTAGATGTGGGGTCCTTCAGACATAGATCTGATGGTCTTTCGTCTAAACAAGAAACTTCCCAGATACCTCTCCAGGTCCAGCAATCCTCAGGCGGAAATGATGAATGTTCTAGCAGTTCCATGCTTTTTCCAACCTGCTTACAATTGTTCACTTCTGGGAGTGATCTCAAAGATCCTAATGGAACAATCTTATGTGTTTCTGATAACACCAGCATGGACTCACAGGTTCTGGTATGCGGACCTTGTCCAAATGTCCAGTTGTCAGCCTTGGTCACTTCCCATAAGACCAGACCTTCAGCCTCAAGGCCCAGTTTTCCATCAGGATCTCAAATCTCTAAATTTGAAGGAATGGAAATTGAACGCTTGGTTCTTAGTCATAGATGTTTCTCTGACTCAGTAATTAACACTATGATACAGGTTTGTAAGTATGTTTTAAGTAAGATTTATCATAGGTTTTGAAAAAACTATATTTCATGGTGTTCCACTCATAATTATTCTTGGCATTCTTTCAGAATTCCTAGGATTTTACAGTTTATTCAGAATGGTTTGGATAAGGGTTTGTCTGCAAATACTTAGAAAGGGCAAAGTTCTGCTCTTCCTGTCTTATTTCATAGAAAGATTGCTAAACTTCCTGATATTCACTGTTTTGTTCAGGCTTTGATTTGTATCAAACCTGTTATTAAATCTATTTATCCTCCTTGGAGTCTCAATTTGGTTTTGAAGATTGTACAGGCTCCTCCTTTTGAGCCTATGCATTCTCTGGATATTAAATTACTTTCTTGGAAAGTGTTATTTCTTTTGGCTATCTCTTCTGCTAGAAGAGTTTCTGAATTGTCTGCTCTCTCTTGTGAGTCTCCTTATCTGATTTTCCATCAAGATAAAGCTGTTTTGCCGACTTAATTTACATTTTTGCCTAAAGTTGTGAATTCCAACAATAGTTACATTAATAGGGAAATTTTTGTTCCTTCCTTGTGTCCTAATCCTAAGAATACTCTTGAAATGTCTTTACATTCTTTGGGTGTGGTAAGAGCTTTGAAATATTATGTTGAGACTACTAAAGATTTCAGAAAGACTTCTAGTCTATTTGTTATTTTTTCTGGCTCCAGAAAAGGTCAGAAAGCCTCTGCCATTTCTCTGGCATCTTGGTTAAAACTTTTGATTTGCAAAGCTTATTTGGAGGTGGGGTAGTCTCTGCCTCAGAACATTACAGTTCATTCTACTAGATCAGTTGCCACTTCTTGGGCTTTCAAGAATGAAGCTTCAGTTGATAAAATTTGCAAAGCAGCAACGTGGTCGTCTTTGCATATTTTTACAAAATTTTAACATTTTGATGTGTTTGCCTTTGATTTGAGTTTTTTTTTTAATTTTTAAGAAACAATTATTTTTTTTAGATTTAATTACTCAGTGCATTTAGCTGTTGTTATTTTATCCCTCCCTCTCTAGTGACTCGTGGATTTCCACATCTTGGGTATTATATCCCATACGTCACTAGCTCATGGACTCTTGCCACTTACATGAAAGAAAACATAATTTATGTAAGAACTTACCTGATAAATTCATTTCTTTCATAGTGGCAAGAGTCCTTCCTATTTTTTTGTGGTTATGATTTTTTGTATAAACCACTTTATTTTTTCCAGTTTCTCTTTTTGTATGCTTTTTACACCTCACTTCTTGGCTACACATTATCTATGGTAGGAGTGAGGTGGGAGGTGAATTTATAGGCATTTTGAGGTTTGGGAAACTTTGCCCCCTCCTGGTAGGGATGTATATCCCATACGTCACTTGCTCATGGACACTTGCCACTATGAAAGAAATGGCTTTATCAGGTTAGTTCTTGCATAAATTATGTTATTTAATATAAACTGTAAAACATATATTTGACATGCAATGTAATTACCAAAAATACAAAGTTTAAATTGTGACAGAGGTCATCATTAAAAGGCTCCTTTTTAGTTATATTGTAAAATCAGTCTTGTAGCCTTTGTAAGTGGGCTTATCAGGGACTTTCCTTGGACATTTATGAAGTTTTCTTGCATTTGTAATCAGAATTCTATAAGCATGATACACCTCCAGGTCTCACTGTTTTGTCTTGCAGAATGTGGAGATTTTGCTCTTTAAAGGATTAGTCAAGTCAAAATTAAACATTTGTGATTCAGTTAGAGCATGCAATTTTAAGCAACTTTCTAATTTACTTCTATTATCAAATTTTCTTTGTTTTCTTGCTATCTTTATTTTTATGTAAGCATAGGAGCCAGCCCATTTTTGGTTCAGCCCCTGGGTACCGCTTGCTGATTAGTAGCTACATTTAGACATCAATCAGAAAGTGCTACCCAGGTGCTGAACCAAAAATGATCCAGTTCCTTTGTTTACATTCTTGCTTTTTCAAATACAGATAGCAAAAGAACGAAGAAAAATTGATAATAGAAGAAATTTAGAATGTTGCTTAAAATTGCATGTTCTATCGGAATCATGAAAGTTTAATTTTGATTTGACTATTCCTTTAAACTGAAGGAAAGGCATGTATGTAAAACTAGAAATGAATGCAAGAAAAAAAAGGTTGAAAACATCATAATTTAATTAAATTCATCATCAGGTTTGATAAAATCATGTTATTGAGTTTGGCTATCCCAACTGCTATCAGCTTACTTTCGACATAAAAGGATAGTAGAAACAATATACTTCTACAAACCAATTTTGTTACTATTGAATGCTTTAAAACAGATTTACCCCCCCTCAGTGCAAATGGAAGCCAGGCAGTGATTCAGGAAATGACTGTATCTATTTGGACTTCATTCCTGAGAGATTTAAACTTAAAAAGAAAAACTGTATATCATTTTTTAGTGCCAATTTATCTTCCATCTGATTCATTATTTAACTGTAGAAAATTGTCTTATATAGCATATATTTAAAAAATCCATTTGTGTCACTGAAAGTAAACATTTTTTTTTAAAAGCCCATGATCTCCTGAATATACTGCCACCAACTATATATATAGGAATTCATAATAACTTTACAGGGAATATTGACACTAAATCACTAAGAAAAAAAATGTTTCTACTTATACAAAATAAACCTTAAAGGGACAGAAACTCAAGTTTTAGAAAGAGCATGCATTTTTAAACAAATTTTCAATAGTGATGTCCCAAACTGTTCGCCCGCGAACGGTTCACATCGAACATAGCTTGTTCGCTTTCGGGGCTGCGGGCGAACACATGCGATGTTCGATCCGCCCCCTATGTGTCATCATTGAGGAAACTTTGACCCTGTATGTCACAGCCGTCTGACACATTAGAGCCAATCAACATCAGACACTCCCTCACAGACCCTCCCAGCTACTCGGAAGCCGCCATTTTAGACTCATAACGACGTTGCTTTCTTAGTGAGAGGACGTGTTGTGTTTGTGGTGCTGACATTATAGGGAAATACATAGCTAGGCTAATGTATTTATTGTCCACTACAGTCCAGAAGGACTCCACTTATCTCTGCTGCAAGGACAGCACCACAAAAAGCCCTTTTTAGGGCTATATTTTGTGCCGTTTTTTTTTTCCGTATTTTTATTAGCATTTGCCTGGCTTTCAGCCTGTGTGTTTAAGGCTCACAGCATATGTTGTGATTACTGCCACCACTGATATCTCCCTAACAACATTAGTTTAAATTTAACCAACCAAAATTTTTAATTATTTTGCTAGTGTAATTTTTTTTCATTTTCTATCAGGCCTGTGTCACAAAGCATATACTCTGGTTCATTGCTCTGTGCCAGCCACCAGTGTTAATATCCGTTTATAACATTATTTTAAATTAAAAAAAAAAAAAAAAAAAATAATTTTGCTAGTGTAATGTAATTACATTTTCTATCAGGCCTGTGTCTGTCAGGCTCACACAGCATTATTATACCTCATTTTTTTCCAGTCTTTTGTTAATTGGTCTGTGCCAGGCAGCCACCACTCATATCTTCTTCACCTTAATTTAAAAATAAAAAAAAAAGTTTAAATTTTTTTGATAGTGTAATCTAATATCATTTTCTAACAGGCCTGTGTATTTTGCTGACAAACAGAGCCTACTGTGTTTACTTGCTGCCCTCCCTAGTCTATGAGCCACGACTCATATGTGTTTAACCTTTTTTTAATTTCCCCCCCCAAAAAATAATTTAAATCATTTTTCTAGTGTAATCTAATTGTATTTTCTATCAGGCGTGTGTGTATCTGACTTACAGAGCCTACTGTTTTTAATAGCTGCCCTTCCAAGGCTTTCAGCAACGATTCATATGTATGTGCTTAACCTTTTTCTTTAAATTTCCCCAAAAAAGTATTTAAATCATTATGCTAGTGTAATCTAATTTTATTTTCTATCAGGCCTGTGTCTAACTGTCTATCTGACTTACACAGCATACTGTTGTTAATTGCTGCCCTACGTAGCAGCCAGCCAGTGCGACCACTCATATGTGCATTGCACTTCTTAACATTATTTTAATATTAAAATCTAAAATTTTAAAATATTTTGCTAGTGTAATCTAACTTAATTTTCTATCAGGCCTGTGTTTGTGTCACTTACACAGCATACTGTGTTAAATTGCTGCCCTACCTACCAGCCACAACTCAAATCTGCCAGCCTGTGTGCCAGGCCCAACTAGCCAATTAGTGGCACCAATCATAATTCTTGTAACAGTATCAAAAAAATTAAAATTCATAATTTTTTGGACTGCAAATATTCAGTCTACTAGTGCCATTGAATTGCAGTTTCCTCCTGCCTGCCAGCCTGTGTGCCAGACACAAACTAGCCAATTAGTGTCACCAATCCTAGTTGTTGTAAAAGTATTGTTAATCTTTAAAATTCCAAATGGATCGCTTGTGATTCATCAGTTTGCTCGTGCCATTGAATTGCACTTTCCTCCTGCCTGCCAGCGTGTTTTCCAGGCCTAACTAGCCAATTAGTGGCACCAATCATAATTCTTGTAACAGTATATAAAAAATTAAAAATCATAATTTTTTGACTGCAAATATTCAGTCTCCTAGTGCCATTGAATTGCATTTTCCTCCTGCCTGGCAGCCTGTGTGCCAGGCCCAAACTAGCCACTTAGTGCCACCAATCCTAGTTGTTGTAACAGTATTGTTAATCTTTAAAATTCAAAATTGTTCTCTTGTGATTCATCAGTTTGCTTGTGCCATTGAATTGCACTTTCCTCCTGCCTGCCAGCGTGTTTTCCAGGCCCAACTAGCCAATTAGTGGCACCAATCGTAATTCTTGTAACAGTATATAAAAAATTAAAAATCATAATTTTTTGGACTGCAAATATTCAGTCTCCTAGTACCATTGAATTGCATTTTCCTCCTGCCTGCCAGCCTGTGTGCCAGGCCGACTTTCAAAATATTTACACCAATCATATTTGTTGTCACAGTATTCTTAATAATTAAAAATTACAATTTTTGGTAATTTTTGTTCTGAATCCTCAGTTTGCTCGTGCCATTGAATTGCACTTTCCTCCTGCCTGCCAGCCTGTGTGCCAGGCCCACCTAGCCAATTATTCCCAGCAATCATATTTCTTTTAACAGTATTGCAAAAATTGTCAATCATCACTGTTTTGACTGTCAGTATTCAGTCTCCTAGTGTCCTTGAATTGCATTTACCTCCTGCCTGCTAGCCTGTGTGCCAGGCCGTCTTGCCAACTATTTAAACCAATCATAATTGTTGTCACAGTATTGTTACTAATTGAAATAAAACATTTTTTGATTGTTGTTCTGAATCCTCAGTTTGCTCGTGCCATTGAATTGCACTTTCCTCCTGCCTGCCAGCCTGTGTGCCAGGCCCACCTAGCCAATTATTCCCAGCAATCATATTTCTTTTAACAGTATTGCAAAAATTGTCAATCATCACTGTTTTGACTGTCAGTATTCAGTCTCCTAGTGTCCTTGAATTGCATTTACCTCCTGCCTGCTAGCCTGTGTGCCAGGCCGTCTTGCCAACTATTTAAACCAATCATAATTGTTGTCACAGTATTGTTACTAATTGAAATAAAACATTTTTTGATTGTTGTTCTTAATCCTCAGTTTGCTCGTGCCATTGAATTGCACTTTCCTCCTGCCTGCCAGCCTGTGTGCCAGGCCCACCTAGCCAATTATTCTCAGCAATTATATTTCTTTTAACAGTATTGCAAAAATTGTCAATCATCACTTTTTTGACTGTCAGTATTCAGTCTCCTAGTGTTCTTGAATTGCATTTACCTCCTGCCTGCCAGCCTGTGTCCCAGGCCGTCTTGCCAACTATTTACACCAATCATAATTGTTGTCACAGTATTGTTACTAATTAAAATTAAACATTTTTTTGATTGTTGTTCTTAATCCTCAGTTTGCTTGTGCCAATGAATTGCACATTTCTCCTGCCTGCCAGCCTGTGTGCCAGGCCGACTTTCAAAATATTTACACCAATCATATTTGTTGTCACAGTATTCTTAATAATTAAAAATTAAAATTTTTGGTAATTTTTGTTCTGAATCCTCAGTTTGCTCCTGCCATTGAATTGCACTTTCCTCCTGCCTGCCAGCCTGTGTGCCAGGCCCACCTAGCCAAATACTCCCAGCAATCATATTTCTTTTAACAGTATTGCAAAAATTGTCAATCATCACTTTTTTGACTGTCAGTATTCAGTCTCCTAGTGTCCTTGAATTGCATTTACCTCCTGCCTGCCAGCCTGTGTGCCAGGCCGTCTTGCCAACTATTTACACCAGTCATAATTGTTGTCACAGTATTGTTACTAATTAAAATTTAAATTTTTTTGATTGTTGTTCTTAATCCTCAGTTTGCTTGTGCCATTGAATTGCAATTTTCTCCTGCCTGCCAGCCTGTGTGCCAGGCCGACTTTCAAAATATTTACACCAATCATATTTGTTGTCACAGTATTCTTAATAATTAAAAATTAAAAATTTTTGGGGGGAAATTCCGGGCAGCGGCCATGATCGGTCGCAAGACTGCCTTCTGCTTCAAGTCCTAATATAAACCTGCTTACAATCCATCTTTAAATTGCCCATCGAGTAAGCCTTGATGTCTAACTTTGCACAGCAGACAAAGCCCTTCTAAAGGATATCGCTATCTTTGGACTTGAAGTCAGTTTCAGCCTTCCGGAGCTTTGTATAGGTTGCGGCCTACTATTTCACCCCCCGGCAGGGCATAACCAGGCCTCTGTCATTACGGAGCAGTGAACAACCGCAAAACACTGCAAGAACTTTCAATGCCACAGGGAACCACTTATTCGACATGACCGCAGCAATCATGGTGGAACTCACGGAGCTCCTGGACCTGCATACAGCGGCCCTCATGACATCTATAATGGAATCCTTTGACTCGCTCTGTACGACTGCACGACAGGCGAGTAACAGAACCATACTCAATATGGAGCCCCTTGTGAGGGAAAATGACACCCGGTCCCAGATCCTAAGGAGGACCGCAAGTCCCAACAGCCAGTCAGGGGGTAATGGGGCTGTAAAAGCAGAAATGTTACAGTCACATTCAGAAACTGCCACATTGACTCCGCTAAATACTCAGGGGGAGGTTGCTCTACCCGACTACAGAGATGGTTCGATGGACTACCCACAGAGTGAGACACTTGTTGCCGGGATAAACGGAGCTCCCAATGACAGCCATACTCACCGCGCTGTACCTCTGGGACCCGCAGTTCTGCTGCCCACATGATCGCGGTGCAACACTACAGAGAGGTTGGCGGTCCCTGGAATATCCGATAGTGCTCCCATAGCCGAAATGCCTGCCAAGTCAGCCCGACATAGTTTTACGAGAGACAATCTCGGACCTGGGGTCGGGGGAACTGGCGGTTTCACAGCCCGCGCTGCAACCCAAAGTATAAAAGAACCACGGGCCGTCCTTGTACAGATGAGCATCTACCGCAATTTGCTACCAGGTTGGGGAGTGACAGACAGTAAGCGGGGAAACATTTGTGTTAATGAACTTGGCTCTTGCTGGCCCTTTGGTACCGAGGGCTCCCATACACGGTCCACAATACACCTGCCTCCTTCGGCATTGAACGGGACTGGAGACTTGGCTGACAGACTCGGAGTGGGATAAATGTGATCGATGATCCGAGACTACAGCCTTATGGCCTGGCAGAAGCTACGTTTGCCAGTATTAAAAACTATCACCTTTATATTGTTATATGGTATACCACTTGTTCCATTATCTGTTTAAGGGTTTCTGTTCCTGCAGTGCGTCTAATGGGGATAGACTAAGTTTTTTCTCTGTGTGATTTCAGGGGGCACCGGGGATAAGATTATCTAGGTACTAAGGTTAATCTCCTGGTAGTAATATATTAGGGATTGTGCTCCTATACATTTATATTATACTTGCCTTAAAAGGTTAATCTCATAGGGGCCCCTACATAATCGGGGGGCTTTTATCTATCTGCCGCTGGGACAGAGGGAGTCATTACTCTCCTAATGGCTAGCAATCATTAACATAGAGTAGCAAATATGTGGCAAGACACTAACACTGGATTTTTCTATAATACACATATATGAGTAACACCGCATATTGTTCCCTGATCAATTGAGCCCTTGCCTGTGATGTGTGATATGAGAACTATTTGTATAAAATAGGGCCACTGACCTATCTGTGATGAGCTGTTCCCTGTATACTAACCATTGCCATTCATATGAACTATCTGAAGCTATCTTAGTCTAATGGAACATTGCTCCTGCTATTGAAACCCTATATTCTAATTCTAAATTTATATGTATATGTCTCTGCCTTCCTGTATGATTATTGTGGTACTATAGCTTTGATAGCCTGAAGATGCATGGTTTCCTTTCCTTTTTGATGGTTATGTGTCTGTGCTCCTTCTGGGCCTCAGTTTAGGTGAAGTTGGTTGCTCTCTGTAACCTATTTATCATTAATGTACATATGCCCCCAGGCCCCACCCATACAAGCGGCTTAATAACTACCACTATCAGTTTCAGCATCCCGTAGTACATGATATTGACTGTATGCCATGATAACCCAGGCCCAATAGCGAACCATTTTAATATTTTTCTCATCTCTAAAATACCCCACTACATCATAACTTTATTCCAGGGGGTTCAAGAGAGGCCTCTGTATGCCTTTGGGGCAAGCACTCCACCCCTTTTGCATATGACTCTTTAAATGTTCATTATAAGGCATAAATTAAGATGTATTTATATTTATTGGTCAAGTTATATTCATATATTTCTGTTGTTTTTTTGTTGATATTCGCATTTATTGTTCTATGCTCTACCAAGAGTGGCCAAAGATTAGCTTGTATCCATTGCTGTATTTATGTAGCCCAAAAGTGGCTATAAATTCAACAAACTTACCTCCATTAAGTACTCTCCTATTTCAAGGTCCAAGAGTGGCCTACCCTTTTCAGAGGAGGTTTCATAATCATAAAAATGAGATTACAGCACCAAATGAGGTATCACTGTTATGTTTGTATTCCTGTGGCAAACTAATAAATTTTCTAATGATGAGGATATTTGCAAGGTTATCTTATTTTGTTGGTGAAATGTTACGTCATATTGTAACCTGTCTTTAGAGAATATTTGAAATTGCATTCTCAATTTATATTGTATGTTTTAATTATCTCAATAAAACCGTAAAACAAAAAACAAAAAAAACAAAAAAATTAAAATTTTTGGTAATTGTTGTTCTGAATCCTCAGTTTGCTCGTGCCATTGAATTGCACTTTACTCCTGCCTGCCAGCCTGTGTGCCAGGCCAACTTTCAAAATATTTACACCAATCATATTTGTTGTCACAGTATTCTTAATAATTAAAAATTAAAATTTTTGGTAATTTTTGTTCTGAATCCTCAGTTTGCTCGTGCCATTGAATTGCACTTTCCTCCTGCCTGCCAGCCTGTGTGCCAGGCCCAACTAGCCAATTAGTACCAGCAATCATATTTGTTGTCACAGTATTGTTATTAATTAAAAATATTTTTTTTTTTATTATTCTGAATCCTCAGTTTGCTCTTGCCATTGAATTGCACTTCCCTCCTTCCTGCCAGCCTGTGTTCCAGGCATCTTGCCAACTATTTAAACCAATCATAATTGTTGTCACAGTATTGTTACTAATTAAAATTTAAAAAAAAAATTGATTGTTGTTCTGAATCCTCAGTTTGCTCGTGCCATTGAATTGCACTTTCCTCCTGCCTGCCTGCCTGTGTGCCAGGCCCAACTATCCAATTAGTGCCAGCAATCATATATCTTTTAACAGTATTGCAAAAATTGTCAATCATCACTGTTTTGAATGTCAATCTGCAGTCTACTAGTGCCCTTGAATTGCATTTTCCTCCTGCCTGCCTGCCTGTGTGCCAGTCCCAACTAGCCAATTAGTGCCACCAATCATATTTATTGTAATAGGATTGGAATTTTTGTTAATCATAACTGTTTTGACTGTGATTCTTCAGTCTCCTAGTGCCATTGAATTGCAGTTTCCTTTCTCCCAGCGTGTGTGCCAGACAGGCCCATTTGCCAACTAGTGCCAACAATCATATTTGTTGTCACAGTACTTTTAATATTTTAAAAAATTAACAATTTGTGATTTTTAAAACATCTGTCTTTTTTGTTGTTGTCAGTCTCACAGCGTATACTGTGCCCACTTGCACAGTGCCACCACTCATATAATTGGTGTAATAGTATTGTTAGTGTCCATTTAAAAAAAAAATGACAGGCAGAGGCAGGCCACCCCGCAGGTTCCGTGGTCATGGTCGTGGTGCTGTGGTTCCTTTAGACCCTACAAATATGCACATTGTTCAGATGCTGGGTGCCAGGGGGGACGCGAAAAGTTCTGAGGAGGACCTAGTTGAATGGCTAACACAGGACACCCAATCTTCTTCAGCTTCCACTGCTAGTCCTCCTAATCTTGATGCACCATCTACGTCCAGCTGTGCTTTGAGCAGGTCTCAAGTGACCAGTGCCGCCCGCCTGTTGCCACCACCAACGCTAGCACCACAGCCGCTTCACTTGATCTGTCACAGGAGTTATTGACACATCAGTTGGAAGAAATGACTGATGCGCAACCATCATTGACAGAGGATGTAGATAATAGTGATCAGTCTCAGTCAGGCAGCATTACCGACATGGAGGTACGGTGTGATGATGATGATGTTGTACCCGCTGCTGCTTCCTTTCTTGATGTGTCAGATACAAGTGAAGCGGTTGATGATGATGTGTCCGTGGATGTCACGTGGGTGCCTGCTAGAAGAGAAGAAGAAGAGGGGGAAAGTTCAGATGGGGAGACAGAGAGGAGGAGAAGATGATTTGGAAGCATGGGGAGGTCGTCTCAAGGAGCTAGTGGCACAGTCAGACAGCATGCATCGGCACCCGGGGTCAGCCAGACAGCGCTCTGACGCCCATCAATGCATGCTGTTGCCACCACCAGAATGCCACCATCGCAGAGCTCAGCAGTGTGGCATTTTTTTGTGTGTCTGCCTCTGACAACAGCGATTCCATTTGCAACCTGTGCCAAAAGAAACGGAGTCGTGGGAAGTCCAACACCCACCTAGGTACAACTGCTTTGCGAAGGCACATGGTCTCCCATCACAAACGCCGATGGGAAGAACACATGAGTAGAAGCTCCAGCATCTTCAGCCATGTCAACCAGTGCTGTCCTCCTTGCCCCCTCTCAACCATCCTCCACTGAGTCTCTCTTACGTAGCAGTTCCTGGTCATCTGTCCACAGTCAGCTGTCTGTCAAGGACATGTTTGAGCGTAAGAAGCCAATTTCTCAAAGTCATCCCCTTGCCCGGCGTTTGACAGCTGGCTTGTCTGAACTCTTAGCCCGCCAGCTTTTACCATACAAGCTGGTGGAGTCTGATGCTTTTAAAAAATTTGTATCTATTGGGACACCGCAGTGGAAGGTACCTGGCAGAAATTTCTTTTCACAAAAGGCAATCCCAAACCTGTACTCTGTTGTGAAAAAGGAAGTTATGGCATGTCTGGCACACAGCGTTGGGGCAAGGGTCCATATGACCACGGATAGCTGGTCTGCAAAGCATGGTCAGGGCAGGTATATCACCTACACTGAGCATTGGGTAAACCTGCTGACTTCTGACAAGCATGGAATGCGTGGCTCTGCAGAAGAGTTGGTGACACCGCCACGACTTGCAGGCAGGCCTGCTGCTACCTCCTCTACTCCTCCTAATCCATCCTCTTCCATAACCTCTTCCTCGGCTGAGTCCTCTTCAACTTCAGCGTCTTGCTCCACATCTATGGCACCCCCCCCAGCTCCCCAGGTACTATGCTACATCCCGGGTACGGCAGTGTCACGCCGTCTTGGGATTGACTTGCCTGAAAGTGGAGAGTCAAACCGCACCAGCACTCCTGACCGCCCTGAACGCACAGGTGGATCAGTGGCTGACTCCACACCAACTGGAGATTGGCAAGGTTGTTTCTGACAATGGAAGTAATTTGGTGGCGGCATTGAAATTGGGCAAGTTGACACATGTGCCATGCATGGCACATGTGTGTAATCTAATTGTACAACGATTTGTCCATAAGTACCCAGGCTTACAGGATGTACTGAAGCAGGCCAGGAAGGTGTGTGGCCATTTCAGGCGTTCCTACACGGCCATGGCGCACTTGTCCGATATCCAGCGTCGAAACAACCTGCCAGTGAGGCGCTTGATTTGCGACAGCCCGACATGGTGGAATTCAACACTCCTAATGTTTGACTGCCTGCTCCAACAAGAAAAAGCTGTTAATGAGTATTTGTATGACCGGGGTGCTAGGACAGCCTCTGGGGAGCTGGGGATATTTTTGCCAAATTACTGGATGCTCATGCGCAATGCCTGTAGGATCATGCGTCCTTTTGAGGAGGTGACAAACCTTGTCAGTCGCACCGAAGGCACCATCAGCGACATCATACCATTTGTTTTCTTCCTGGAGCGTGCCCTGCGAAGAGTGCTGGATCAGGCAGTAGATGAACGTGAAGAGGAAGAGTTGTGGTTTCCATCACCCCCACAAACAGCCTTATCAGCATCGCTTGCTGGACCTGCAGCAACGCAGGAAGAGGATTGTGAGGAAGAGGAGTCAGAGGAGGAATGTGGCTTTGAGGAGGAGGAAGACAGAGCACAACAGGCATCCCAGGGTGCTCGTTGTTGTCACCTCTCTGGTACCCGTGGTGTTGTACGTGGCTGGGGGGAAGAAGATACCCTCAGTGAGATCAGTGAGGACGAGGAATGGGACATGATTAGCTTGGCATCCAACCTTGTTCAAATGGGTTCTTTCATGCTGTTGTGCCTGTTGAGGGACCCTCATATAAAAAAGCTGAAGGAGAACGACCTGTACTGGGTGTCCACGCTCCTCGACCCCCGGTATAAGCATAAAGTGCCTGAAATGTTACCAAATTCCTGCAAGTCGGAAAGGATGGAGCATTTTAAGAATAAATTAAAAACTATGCTTTACACAGCATATAAGGGTGATGTCACAGCACCACGGGAATGTAACAGGGGAAGAGATTAAATTAATCCTCCTCCTCCCACAAACACGGCAGCATGGACAGGACGCTTTCCTGACATCTTGTTGATGGAGGACATGCGTACCTTTTTAACTCCCATGCATCATCAGAGCCTTTCGGGATCCAGCCTTAGGGAAAGACTCAACCGACAGGTAGCAGACTACCTAACTTTAACTGCGGATCTCGACACTCTCAGGAGCGATAGACCCCTTGACTACTGGGTGTACAGGCTTGACTTGTGGCCTGAGCTATCCCAATTTGCAATGGAACGTCTGGCCTGCCCCGCTTCAAGTGTCCTGTCCGAAAGGACTTTCAGTGCAGCAGGAGGTTTTGTCACTGAGAAGAGAAGTCTCCTAGGTCAAAAAAGCCTTGACTATCTCACTTTTATAAAAATGAATGAGGGATGGATCCCAAAGGGACTGACATTGGTTGATACATTTGATTAAAAAAGGCCTGATGATGAGATGAGCTGGCATGGGCTACAACTGATACACAGACTGGCCTTTTTTTTTTTTGTTATAAAGCCGGAGGACTTGCTTGACTTATCCGCCAACAACTAGTGTTCAAGACACAAGCTTTTAGGGCACTTTATGAATGTTTTACAAACATCAATTTTTCTAGCCGCTGCTACAGCAGTTGCTACAACAATACCCAAATTTTTCAGTCATTTGTACATTCCTTATTTTTCTGGCCTCTGCTCCTGCTCTGTGGGTACAAAACTTAAATAAAAAAAATAAGTCACATAACAGTGATTAAACTGTTACGAATGGTACAACTTAGCACACCACTCATATCTGGTGGACCATTAAATTGAACGTGCAGTGCCCCAAATTTGAAGGAGGAGGATCGACCAAGCATCTTTAACTGTCTCTTGGTTGCTCTAAATTATCTCCGTGTTCCATCTATGCCATACCTCTACTCTATTGTGCAAAAGGGTGGCATATGTGGTGTTTCATGCTGTTGTGCCTGTTGCGGGTCGTGGCCCATGGTATAAAAAGGCTGAAGGAGAACGACCTGTAATCGGTGCCCCAGCAAATTTTTAGAAAAAATTTCCCGGTACGTCTCAATTATCTCTGGGTTTCTAAAATGGATGCCATACCTGTAATCGCTTGTGCAAAAGGATGGCATATGTGGTGGTGTTTCCTGCAGTTGTTTCTGTTGAGGGTGCTGGACCCTCTTATAAAAAGGTTGAAGGAGAACGACCTGGAGTGGGTGTTCAATCATGTTTTTTTGGGCAATTTCACGTTTCCAAACAATTATCTCTGGGTTTCTAAAATCAATGCCATACCAGTACTCTATTGTTCAAAAGGATGCCATATGTTCTCTTTCCTGCTGGTGTTTTGTTTGAGGGTCCTGGGCCCTCTTATAAAAAGGCCTAAGGAGAAAGAAGTGTACTGGGTGTCCACTCAATGTATTTTTCTATTTCCCATTTGCCCAAAAATATCTCTGGGTTTGTAAAATCAATGCTGTACCTGTACTCTATTGTTCAAAAGGATGCCATATGTTTGCTTTCCTGCTGGTGTTTTGTTTGAGGGTCCTGGACCCTCTTATAAAAAGGCCTAAGGAGAAAGAAGTGTACTGGGTGTCCACTCAATGTATTTTTCTATTTCCCATTTGCCCAAAATTATCTCTGGGTTTGCAAAATCAATGCTGTACCTGTACTCTATTGTTCAAAAGGATGTAATATGTCCTCTTTCCTGCTGGTGTTTTGTTTGAGGGTCCTGGACCCTCTTATAAAAAGGCCTAAGGAGAAAGAAGTGTACTGGGTGTCCACTCAATGTTTTTTTTTTTTATTTCCATTTGCCCATAATTATCTCTGGGTTTGAAAAATCAATGCTGTACCTGTACTCTATAGTTCAAAAGGATGCCATATGTCCTCTTTCCTGCTGGTGTTTTGTTTGAGGGTCCTGGACCCTCGTATAAAAAGGCCTAAGGAGAAAGAAGTGTACTGGGTGTCCATCGAATCATTTTTTTTATTCAAATTTCCGGTTGCAACAAATTATCTCTGGGTTTCTAAAATCAATGCCTTTCCTGTAATCTATTTTTCAAAAGGATGCCATATGTCCTCTTTCCTGCTGCTGTTTTTGTTGAGGCTCCGGGACCCTCTTATAAAAAGGCCTAAGGATAAATAAGTGTACTGGGTGTCTAATCAATGTTTTTTTAGATTTCACGGTTGCAACAAATTATCTCTGGGTTTCTAAAATCAATGCCTTTCCTGTAATCTATTATTCAAAAGGATGCCATATGTCCTCTTTCATGCTGTTGTTTCTGCTGAGGCTCCGGGACCCTCTTATAAAAATGCCTAAGGATAAATAAGTGTACTGGGTGTCTAATCAATGTTTTTTTTAGATTTCCCGGTTGCAACAAATTATCTCTGGGTTTCTAAAATCAATGCCTTTCCTGTAATCTAATTTTCAAAAGGATGCCATATGTCCTCTTTCCTGCTGCTGTTTTTGTTGAGGGTCCTGGAGCCTCTTATAAAAAGGCCTAAGGATAAATAAGTGTACTGGGTGTCTAATCAATGTTTTTTTAGATTTCCTGGTTGCAACAAATCATCTCTGGGTTTCTAAAATCTATGCCTTTCCTGTAATCTAATTTTCAAAAGGATGCCATATGTCCTCTTTGCTGCTGCTGGTTTTGTTGCGAGTCCTGGAGCCTCTGCTAAAAAGGCCTAAGGATAAATAAGTGTACTGGGTGTCTAATCAATGTTTTTTTAGATTTCCCGGTTGCAACAAATTATCTCTGGGTTTCTAAAATCAATGCCTTTCCTGTAATCTATTATTCAAAAGGATGCCATATGTCCTCTTTCATGCTGCTGTTTTTGTTGAGGGTCTGGAGCCTCTTATAAAAAGGCCTAAGGATAAATAAGTGTACTGGGTGTCTAATCAATGTTTTTTTAGATTTCCTGGTTGCAACAAATCATCTCTGGGTTTCTAAAATCTATGCCTTTCCTGTAATCTAATTTTCAAAAGGATGCCATATGTGCTCTTTCCTGCTGCTGGTTTTGTTGAGGGTCCCGGAGCCTCTGCTAAAAAGGCCTAAGGATAAATATGTGTACTGGGTGTCTAATCAATTTTTTTTTAGATTTCCCGGTTGCAACAAATTATCTCTGGGTTTCTAAAATCAATGCCTTAAATGTAATCTATTGTTCAAAAGGATGTCCTCTTTTTTTATTTTTTTTCTCTGTATTTTTGTTTATTTTAGAAAATTTAATGCATTTATAGGTTCTTTAAGATTATGACTTTGCACACTGCCATTTTCCATGCAGCTTTTTGACATGTCGTGTGATATGACTAGAAGAATGGTATGTTCTGAGCATAATAATAAAAAAAAAAAATTAATTTAACTTGAGTTACTAACTGAAGCATCACTTCAGGAGTCGTGGTCCTAGGTAGTGGTTGTTAGCAGATTCTTTTCACTGCAAATTGCAATTGCCACAGCTTGCATAAAATGTGCATCACCTTTCCAAATTTTACTTTTAATGCCAATTGAAATTGCCACAGCTTGCACAACAGTAAATAAAATGTGCGTCACCACAGTCTCCAAATCTGATGTCAAATGTCTACAAAAACACTGATAAAGTATTCCTTTCGGGGCGCAAAGAGATGGCTACCAGAACACTCCAGGAACTTCCCAAGAGTCGCTGTCTTGTGTTTCTGGTGATGTTAGGAAACCAAAAATCCTCTCCATCTCTGTGCACCACAGGACGTCCTCCTTGTCATCCATAAGCACAGGATATTGCTGGCATTTTCATTGCTTCAAGAAGTTCAGCTTTTGTGGTGATAGTACAGACTTTAATAAACTTTGATTTCCTACCATACTCAAGACAATCTTGTAGTTCAAGCGTATGACTTGCTGTGGGAAACAGTGGCCTGTCCATGCCAGGAAGATTTAGACAGAAGTAACGATCTCTGCTTGCAGGTGACACATTTTTAGCTTCAATCATCAAAGAGGTTGCGTGCAGAATATGGCAGATGGCCCCTTATTCACATGTTTGTCCAGAGCCACAACATTTTCAAACAGCCAGAAGAAAGGTCGGTTCTCACCAGCCTTAAGTCACGCTTCATTTACCAAATGCTGATATTCAAAAAATAGACAAACAGTGCCTTAAAAAAGACATTTCCAATATGGATTCACCAGAGCAAGGTCATTGCAAGTACTTCCCACGATAACAAATTCAAAATGCCACAACTCTGCAATCTTCCCCTTCACATTATTATTGTCACACTCCCTTGTACTCCTATGCCCAGCTCCCTGCTCTTGTTTTTGTTGAGGGTCCGGGACCCTCTTATAACAAGGCAAAAGGATAAAGAAGTGTACTGGGTGTCCAATCAATGTTTTTTTTTTTATTTCCCAGTTGCAACAAATTATCTCTGGGTTTCTAAAATTAATGCCTTACCTGTCTTCTATTGTTCAAAAGGATGCCATATGTCCTCTTTCCTGCAGTTGTTTCTGTTGATGGCCCGAGACCCTCTTATAAAAAGTCCTAAGGATAAAGAAGTGTACTGGGTGTCCAATCAATGTTTTTTTCTATTTCCCAGTTCATATAAATTATCTCAGGGATTCTTAAATCAATGCCTTACATGTAATCAATTGTTCAAAAGGATGCCATATGTCCTCTTTCATGCTGTTGTTTCGGTTGAGGCTCCGGGACACTCTTATAAAAAGGCCTAAGGATAAAGAAGTGTACTGGGTGTCCAATCATTTTTTTTTTCTATTTCCCTGTTCATATAAATTATCTCAGGGATTCTAAAATCAATGCCTTACCTGTAATCAATTGTTCAAAAGGATGCCATATGTCCTCTTTCATGCTGTTGTTTCGGTTGAGGCTCCGGGACCCTCTTATAAAAAGGCCTAAGGATAAAGAAGTGTACTGGGTGTCCAATCATTTTTTTTTCTATTTCCCTGTTCATATAAATTATTTCAGGGATTCTAAAATCAATGCCTTAACTGTAATCAACTGTTCAGAAGGATGCCATATGTCCTCTTTCATGCTGTTGTTTCTGTTGAGGCTCCGGGACCCTCTTATAAAAAGGCCTAAGGATAAAGAAGTGTACTGGGTGTCCAATCAATGTTTTTTTCTATTTCCCTGTTCATATAAATTATCTCAGGGATTCTAAAATCAATGCCTTAACTGTAATTAATTGTTCAAAAGAATGCCATATGTCCTCTTTCCTGCTGTCGTTTCTGTTGAGGGTCCGGGACCCTCTTATAAAAAGGCCTAAGGATAAAGAAGTGTACTGGGTGTCCAATCATTTTTTTTTCTATTTCCCTGTTCATATAAATTATCTCAGGGATTCTAAAATCAATGCCTTAACTGTAATCAATTGTTCAAAAGGATGCCATATGTCCTCTTTTATGCTATTGTTTCTGTTGAGGCTCCGGGACCCTCTTATAAAAAGGGCCTAAGGAGAAAGAAGTGTACTGGGTGTCCAATCAATGCTTTTTTTTTATTTCCCAGTTGCAAAAAAAATTATCTATGGGTTTATAAAATTAATACCTTACCTGTCATCTATTGTTCAAAAAGATACCATATGTCCTCTTTCCTGCTGTTGTTACTGTTGAGGGTCTGGGACCCTCTTATAAAAAGGCCTAAGGATAAAGAAGTGTACTGGGTGTCCAATGAATGTTTTTTTCTATTTCCCATTTGCCAAAAATTATCTCTGGGTTTCTAAAATCAATGATGTACCTGTACTCTATTGTTCAAAAGGATGCCATATGTCCTCTTTCCTGCTGTTGTTTTTGTTGAGGGTCCGGAACACTCTTCTAAAAAGGCTGAAGGAGAATGACCTGTACTGTACTGGGTGTCCAATACTGTTTTTGTTTTCAATTTCACGGTTCATAATAAATATCGCTGTGTAACTAAAATCAATGCCATACCTGCACTCTATTGTTCAAAAGGATGGCATATGTGGTGTTTCATTCTGTTGTGGCTGTTGAGGGTCATGGCAGTGGGACAGCATATAAAATGGCTGAAGGAGAATGACCTCTACTGCCTTGCTGCTCCTTTTAGGCAGGCAAGCTCTTTGCATACATGCCCACAGACTCTGCAATGCATGCCTCTTTTAGGGAGAGGTGCAGCAATAATGCAGGGTCAGAACCTCTGCCTGCAACTGTTATACTCGATTTTGCGAAAGGAAGTAACCTTACCATGGTTCCCTACACACACGTATTGTTGTTATATTTTGGTGAGGGTAATCATGATGGCCATGTAGACCACCCCCGAGAGGCATGGAAGTAAGGGATGAGATGAAAGTGCTAAGAATAGTACAACTTGAAAACAAAGAGTTAGCCATGGGTGTTAGTGCAAGACCGCTTAGCTTTTTTTGGACTTTGGGTGCGGCAAATCATGCAGGCCATATAGAGCTGCCACCATTCGGTGTTGTATCAGCTATTAAACTAATAAGAACAGAACTACCAAAATACAGCCAATGAAGGGCCTTATGAAGACTGAGCCAAGGTTGGATTGTAGTATTTGGTTAGGCTAATCATGATGGCCATGTAGACCACCACCGAGAGTCCTGGAAGTAACAGGGATGATGAGATGAAAGTGCTAAGAATTGTACTACTTGAAACAACCGAGTTAGCCATGGGTGTTAATCCAAGACCACTTGGCTTTTTTTTGGTTTGGGTGCAGCTAATCATGCAGGCCATATAGACCTGCCACCATTCGGTGTTGTATCATCTATTAAACTAATAAGAACAGAACTACCAAAATACAGCCAATGAAGGGCCTTATGAAGACTGAGCCAAGGTTGTATTGTAGTATTTGGTTTGGCTAATCATGATGGCCATGTAGACCACCACGAGAGTCCTGGAAGTAACAGGGATGACATGAAAGTGCTAAGAATAGTACTACTTGAAACAACCAAGTTAGCCATGGGTGTTAATCCAAGACCTCTTGGCTTTATTTTTGTTTTGGGTGCGGCTAATCATGCAGGCCCTATAGAGCTGCCACCATTCGGTGTTGTATCAGCTATTAAACTAATAAGAACAGAACTACCAAAATACAGCCAATGAAGGGTATTATGAAGACTGAGCCAAGGTTGTATTGTAGTATTTGGTTAGGCTAATCATGATGGCCATTTAGACCACCACCGAGAGTCCTGGAAGTAACAGGGATGATGAGATGAAAGTGCTAAGAATTGTACTACTTGAAACAACCGAGTTAGCCATGGGTGTTAATCCAAGACCACTTGGCTTTTTTTTGGTTTGGGTGCGGCTAATCATGCAGGCCATATAGACCTGCCACCATTCAGTGTTGTAACAGGTATTAAACTGCTAAGAACAGTACTACTTAAGACAACCTAGTTAGTTACCATGGGTTCCAGAGCATATGTTTTGTTATTATATTTTGTAAGGGTAATCATGCAGGCCATATAGAACTCCCCCAATAGGGTGAGTAACAGGTATTGAAATGCTAAGAACAGTACTACTTAACACAAAGTTACCATGGGTCCCAGAGCATATGTCTTATTATTATATTTTGTTAGGGTAATCATGCAGGCCATATAGACCTCCCCCGATAGGGTGAGTAACAGGTATTAAAATGCTAAGAAGAGTACTACTTTACACAACCTAGTTACCATGGGTGCCAGACCGCATATCTTGTTATTCTATTTTGTAAGGGTAATCATGCAGGCCATATAGACCTCCCCAGATAGGGTGAGTAACAGGTATTAAAATGTTAAGAACAGTACTAATTAACACAAGCTAGTTACCATGGGTCCCACACTGCGTGTCTTGTTGTTATACTTTGTCAGGATAATCATGCAGGCCATATAGACCTCCCCCAAAAGGGTGTAACAGGTATTAAAATGCTAAGAACAGTACTAATTAACACAACCTAGTTACCATGGGTCACAGACCCAGAGCAGATGTCTTATTATATTTTGTATGGGTAATCATGCAGGCCGTATAGACCTCCCACGATAGGGTGAGTAACAGGTATTAAAATGCTAAGAAGAGCACTAATTAACACAAGCTAGTTACCATGGGTCCCACACCGCATGTCTTGTTGTTATACTTTGTCAGGGTAATCATGCAGGCCATATAGACCTCCCCCAAAAGGGTGTAACAGGTATTAAAATGCTAAGAACAGTACTAATTAACACAACCTAGTTACCATGGGTCCCAGACTGCATGTCTTGTTATTATATTTTGTAAGGGTAATCATGCAAGCCATATAGACCTCCCCTAACAGGTATTAAAATGCAAAGGAAATTACTACTTCACACAAACTAGTTACCATGGGTCCCAGACCGCATGTTTTGGTATTATATTTTGTAAGGGTAATCATGCAGGCCATATAGACCGCCACCGATAGGGTGAGTATGAGTAACAGCTATTTAAATGCTAAGGACATTACTAATTAACACAACATAGTTACCATGGGTCCAAGACCCAGAACAGATGTCTTATTATTATATTTTGTATGGGTAATCATCCAGGCCGTATAGACCTCCCCAAATAGGGGGAGTTACAGAGATTAAAGTGCTAAGAATGGTACTACTTAAAACACAACCTAGTTAAAATGGGTCCCAGACCGCATGTCTTATTATTATATTTTTTCAGTATAATCAGGCAGGCCATATAGACCTCCCCCGATAGGGGGGGTAACAGGGATTAAAGTGCTAAGAAAAGTACTAATTAATACAAGCTAGTTACCATGGGTCCAACACCGTGTGTCTTGTTGTTATACTTTGTCAGGGTAATCATGCAGGCCATATAGACCTCCCTTGATAGGGGGAGTAACAGGGATTACAGTTCTAAGAATAGTACTACTTAAACACAACCTAATTAACATGGGTCCCAGACCAGATGTTTTCTTATTATACTTTGTCAGGCTAATCATGCAGGCCATATAGAGCTCCAACAAAAGGGTGGGTAAGAGGGATTCAAGTGATAAGACAAGTTTTACTTAACACAACAAAATTACCATGGGTCCCAGACCACGTGTCTTGTTGTTATACTTTTCAGGGTAATCATAACCGCCATATAGACCTCCACCAATAGGGGGAGTTACAGGGCTGAAAGTGCGAAGAATAGTACTACTTAACACAACCTAGTTGGGTCCAAGACCGCATGTTTAATTATTAGACTTTATCAGGGTAATTATATATCTAAAAAATCTATCTATTTCTCTTCTATCGATTCTATCTAACTATCAATCTATGTATATCTATCTATCTATCCTATCAATCGATCTATCTTCTGTCCGGACTGTGTTGAGACAGCCACTTGTGTTTCTGACAAATTTGAAGTAGACGGACAGAACAATCATCTTCTTCCATCTCCCGGTTCCAAAAATGAAGGCCATATAGACCTCAACCGATAGGGGGAGTAACAGGTTGTAGTAAAATGTTAAGAATAGTACTACTTTACACACCACGGGTCACAGACCACGTGTCTTATTGTTATACTCTGTCAGGGATGATGAGATGAAAGTGCTAAGAATTGTACTACTTGAAACAACCGAGTTAGCCATGGGTGTTAATCCAAGACCACTTGCCTTTTTTTTGGTTTGGGTGCAGCTAATCATGCAGGCCATATAGACCTGCCACCATTCGGTGTTGTATCAGCTATTAAACTAATAAGAACAGAACTACCAAAATACAGCCAATGAAGGGTCTTATGAAGACTGAGCCAAGGTTGGATTGTAGTATTTGGTTAGGCTAATCATGATGGCCATTTAGACCACCACCGAGAGTCCTGGAAGTAACAGGGATGATGAGATGAAAGTGCTAAGAATAGTAGTACTTGAAACAACCGAGTTAGCCATGGGTGTTAATCCAAGACCGCTTGGCTTTTTTTTGGTTTGGGTGCGGCTAATCATGCAGGCCATATAGACCTGCCACCATTCGGTGTTGTAACAGGTATTAAACTGCTAAGAACAGTACTACTTAAGACAACCTAGTTAGTTACCATGGGTTCCAGAGCATATGTTTTGTTATTATATTTTGTAAGGGTAATCATGCAGGCCATATAGAACTCCCCCAATAGGGTGAGTAAAAGGTATTGAAATGCTAAGAACAGTACTACTTAACACAAAGTTACCATGGGTCCCAGAGCATATGTCTTATTATTATATTTTGTTAGGGTAATCATGCAGGCCATATAGACCTCCCCCGATAGGGTGAGTAACAGGTATTAAAATGCTAAGAAGTGTACTACTTTACACAACCTAGTTACCATGGGTGCCAGACCGCATATCTTGTTATTCTATGTTGTAAGGGTAATCATGCAGGCCATATAGACCTCCCCAGATAGGGTGAGTAACAGGTATTAAAATGTTAAGAACAGTACTAATTAACACAAGCTAGTTACCATGGGTCCCACACTGCGTGTCTTGTTGTTATACTTTGTCAGGATAATCATGCAGGCCATATAGACCTCCCCCAAAAGGGTGTAACAGGTATTAAAATGCTAAGAACAGTACTAATTAACACAACCTAGTTACCATGGGTCACAGACCCAGAGCAGATGTCTTATTATATTTTGTATGGGTAATCATGCAGGCCGTATAGACCTCCCACGATAGGGTGAGTAACAGGTATTAAAATGCTAAGAAGAGCACTAATTAACACAAGCTAGTTACCATGGGTCCCACAACCCCATGTCTTGTTGTTATACTTTGTCAGGGTAATCATGCAGGCCATATAGACCTCCCCCAAAAGGGTGTAACAGGTATTAAAATGCTAAGAACAGTACTAATTAATACAACCTAGTTACCATGGGTCCCAGACTGCATGTCTTGTTATTATATTTTGTAAGGGTAATCATGCAGGCCATATAGACCTCCCCTAACAGGTATTAAAATGCAAAGGAAATTACTACTTCACACAAACTAGTTACCATGGGTCCCAGACCGCATGTTTTGGTATTATATTTTGTAAGGGTAATCATGCAGGCCATATAGACCGCCACCGATAGGGTGAGTATGAGTAACAGCTATTAAAATGCTAAGGACATTACTAATTAACACAACATAGTTACCATGGGTCCAAGACCCAGAGCAGATGTCTTATTATTATATTTTGTATGGGTAATCATCCAGGCCGTATAGACCTCCCCAAATAGGGGGAGTTACAGAGATTAAAGTGCTAAGAATGGTACTACTTAAAACACAACCTAGTTAAAATGGGTCCCAGACCGCATGTCTTATTATTATATTTTTTCAGGATAATCAGGCAGGCCATATAGACTCCCCCGATAGGGGGGGTAACAGGGATTAAAGTGCTAAGAAAAGTACTAACTAATACAAGCTAGTTACCATGGGTCCAACACCCTGTGTCTTGTTGTTATACTTTGTCAGGGTAATCATGCAGGCCATATAGACCTCCCTTGATAGGGGGAGTAACAGGGATTAAAGTGCTAAGAATAGTACTACTTAAACACAACCTAATTACCATGGGTCCCAGACCAGATGTTTTCTTATTATACTTTGTCAGGCTAATCATGCAGGCCATATAGAGCTCCAACAAAAGGGTGGGTAAAAGGGATTCAAGTGATAAGACAAGTTTTACTTAACACAACAAAATTACCATGGGTCCCAGACCGCGTGTCTTGTTGTTATACTTTGTCAGGGTAATCATAACCGCCATATAGACCTCCACCAATAGGGGGAGTTACAGGGCTGAAAGTGCGAAGAATAGTACTACTTAACACAACCTAGTTGGGTCCAAGACCGCATGTTTAATTATTAGACTTTATCAGGGTAATTATATATCTAAAAAATCTATCTATTTCTCTTCTATCGATTCTAACTATCAATCTATGTATATCTATCTATCTATCCTATCAATCGATCTATCTTCTGTCCGGACTGTTTTGAGACAGCCACTTGTGTTTCTGACAAAT